>NC_133331.1:256396824-256732181 GCF_042186555.1 Aquarana catesbeiana
GCAGGGAGTGATTGTTGCCTTCGAATGTCAAAAGTATGTCCATATTATACATTATATTTAATATACTGGATAGACTGGAATTGAGGGGAAATTGAGGGTATATTGCTGGCTATGTCCCCACTGAGATTTCCCTCACTTCCTGTCTTGGTGTCACCAAGGATGGGGGAGGAGGACATTGGATGGGGGGGGGGGGTGTGACTGGAGGAGGAGGACGTGGGATGGAGGAGGACATGGGTAGGGACTGGAGGAGGAGGACATGGGATGGAGGAGGAGGAGAACATTGGATAGGACTGGAGGATGACATGGAATGGAGGAGGACATGGAAAGGGACTAGAGGAGGAGGACATGGGATGAAGGAGGAGAACATGGGATGGGACTGGAGAATGAGGACATGAGATGAAGGAGGTGGAGGACATGGGATGGAGGAAAACATGGGATGGGACTGGAGGAGGAGGACATGGGATGGAAAAGCTGTAGGACATGGGATGGGACTGGAGGAGGACATGGGATAGAGGAGGAGGACATGGGACGGGACTAGATGAGGACATGGGATGGAGGAGGACATGGGGCAGGACTGGATGAGGAGGAAGACATGGGATGGAGGAGGAGGAGAACATGGGATGGGACTGGAGGAGGAGGGCATGGGATTGGACTGGAGGAGGAGGACATGGGATGAGACTAGAGGAGGAGGACATGGGATGGAGGAGGAGGACATGGGATGGGGGATGAGACAGAAGATGATGATGAGGAGGAGGAGGACATGGAATGGGGGATGGGACAGAAGGAGGAGGAAGACATGGGATGGGGGATGAGACTGGAGGAGGAAGAGGACATGGGAATGAGGAGAAGAAGCACATGGGATGGGGGAAATGGGACAGGAAGAGTAGAAGGCCATGGGATGGAGGAGGAGGAGGACTAGGACATGGGATGGGGGATGGGACTGGAGGAGGATATAGGATGAGATTTGGTGGGGCGGCCAGTGGGTGGATTCAGTGGGACAGCCAGTGGGTGGGCCCTGGGGAATGTTGGTGGTCAGGCCCAGGGAGGTCGAGGTCTAAAGCTGTGTAAGGGGCCCCAAAATTTCTGATGGCTGCCCTGATTACAATGTAATAATGCGCTTCAATCACCCTGACACCATAACAACCATGGTGGATGATTGAAGCACTAGCACCAGGTGTTTGGTGTATCTTTATTTGCTGATTGTTAAACTTAAACTATATATTTCTATTGGGGTGTAGGATCTGGGCCTGCTGGCCCTCCATACCTTTCTTTCTCCCTTGTTAAACTTTCTAAAATACACATATTTCTATTGTGGTATAGGATCTGGGCCTGCTGGCCCTCCATACCTTTCTTTCTCCCTTCATTCCTTGTTTATCTCAGACTCTAACCACGCCCCATTTGAGCCACGCCCCTTTAAGCCACAACCACTATTTCACTGAACCACGCCCATTTTTTGGCAAGGCACGCTCCGCACGCTGCATTTTTCTCTTTCCCTATGCCACACCCCCTAATTATAAGGTTACTCCGCCTACAGCCAAAAAAAGTGTCCCGAATTTTTTTTTTACAATGTTGGCAACTATGAACAATGTGTGGATATGTATGCAAGTTGTTCAGTACATTATCTTCCCAGTTCATCATGTTCATTGCTTTGAATCTCGTATGATAAAACTCTGTATATTTGCTTAACCGTCCATCTCCTTTGGTTTATGTGTGTGAGACAGTCGGAAGATGTGACAGGGATGTTAGTGTTCCCGCTCATGCGCACTGCTGCCATAACAGTTTGAGAACTTTCGTGTGTTACACGAAGACCGCGCAGGCGCGGTGCGGCAGCAAGAGGAGTTGGTGCAGTTGATGTCTTTTACGTCGCAATCCGACGTGCAGAAGAAAGCCCTTCTAGAGCCCGCGCATGCGCAGTACAAGCGATTGGAATTTTTGATAGGTTGGAGATTATGACAGAACATCAAGTGTACCAATATGGCGCTCAGAAAGCGTCCGCCGTTTCCTAGGAGGCGACGCTCTGTCCCGTTAATACGTGTCTGGGCGTCATCACTTCGCGCCGCTGGAGGCGCATGTCTATTAACCACGTGTAGCTGCTGTGGTTTACGGCGAGCGCAGAGGGACAAGTGAGCAGACAAGTCTGTACTGCAATGGAGGGGACGTGTAAAGCTACAGCTACTCCTTCGAGGAGAAGTAGAAGGCGAGGAACCCAGGAGGAGGAGGAGGAGGACAAAGCAGAAGACCACGGCGGGGCAGAGGGGATAGAAGGGGAGGACAAGGTAGAGAAGATGAGGGAAGAGTCTCAGGAGGGAGTGGAGAAGAAGGACAAGGTGGAGAATGTAGAGGAGATGGAGGAAGAGCTGAAGGAAGGGATAGATGACAAGACATCAGATGACCAGAAGGGGGCGTCCTGTTGTCACACAATCCTCACTGGGGGTAAGAGAGAGGTAGAGAGACCAGTACAGGTCCAGACTGGACAAGACAAGGAGAAGGGCGCCCCCAAAAAGAAGAGTATCGCAAAGCCTATCCCCCGGGGCAAGCCGAAATCTGGCCGTGTGTGGAAGGAAAGCAAGAAGAGGTGAGAGCGATGTCTGCTATTATTAAACCCACACTCTGGGATAAAACTATTATTTCCCACCCCCTCCTGCTTATCTCCCTCTAACCCATCCTCAGAGTTTTCCCCCTTTGAAGCTAGATGTAATCGCCTAAGTCCCCCTCCAGGTCCCTCAGCGGCGGTGTCCTGCACACTCCTCGATGTCTTGTTCCTTCCTCTCTATCAGGTGTCCAATCACAGCGCCTGACGTTTCAGCCAATCAGGTGACAGGTAACAGACCCGAGCACCTGATTGGCTGTTCAGTGTTAGCAAAGCGAATTCCTTCGCTTTGCTAACGCACAGCTGAGTGAACAGTGACCGCACAGCATTGCGCCCGCTGTTCACCTTTTTGGGCGCCTGAAAAGGGGGTGTCAGCAGCACCACCAGATGCGGATTGTCACTTGTCACATCACCTGCCTTTAAATGCAGCTTGTCACTTGCCACGTCGCCTGCCGCCAGATGCAGCTTGTCACTTGCCTTGTCACCTGCCTTTAAATGCAGCTTGTCACTTGCCACGCTGCCTGCCGCCAGATGTGAATGGTCACTGCATTGGTGGCAGCACTGGTCCATTGAGCACAGAGGAAGGCCTCCATGCAGTGGTGAGTTCCAAGTGAGGGCAGGAGAATTGTGATGCAGGGCAGGCGGTGAGAGATGTCATCGTTCTGCTCCCTGACGCACATCTGACAGTACAGCCTTTGCGGTCTGGCTGCAGAGAGGGAACGGCACCGGGCCACAGCCTGGGGGTTGGGGACCCCTGCAGTTAGTGACATCTTCTGGTGGGTGCTCAATTGACTCCCCCCTCTGTGCACTGAACCTAGTACTTGCTTCTGCATCTCCCCTACTCTGACGGGCTGCACTGATAATCAGTGTAGATATCTTTTGTGTGGAATTGCCGGTTATCGTCTCTCGCTGACAGCGCGTGAGGAGAGGACAGCTGAAAACCAGCAAATACTGTTTACACTGTAGTCAGCTGTGATTGGACACAGCTGGGCACATGGTAAAGAGCCAATCACAGAGGCTCTTTACCCCAATCTGTGATCAGATGTCTGCCAATGAGTGCCAAAGGGGGCACACAGGCAGTGCGATCACAGGAAGACGCTCTCCCAACAATGTAAGTCCATGCTGTAGCCGTCTTTTGGCTATAGAGCAGGCAGGAGGTGGTTAAATTAATGGAGTTCATCTTTAAATCTGCAGTTTTCAGTAAAAAAAACCCAATGAGCCTGCCATGAAGGCCTCTGTTCAGGCATTTCCTGTTATGGGGTGACAGCACTCTGTTTTTTCCGTTGTGCTCCTTTGTCACCCTGTCACATGCAACCCTGGTGGAGGCTGCAAGCAGCAATACTGACACACATTGCACAAGCATGTTCCACCGTTTTCACTAACAAGAAGCCGGTTCAGAGCAACCATGTGTAGTGGATGCTGGAGTGAGTTTTTACATAGGAAGCTACTACAGGAGGTTAGCAGTGCTGAGGATGAAAACAATATTTTATGGAAAAAAAAATGGCAATTGTTTATGATGCACAGTGCTCTAACAATCTAAATAGGATTAATTTAGGGTCAGATATACATTCGGGATTTTGGCTGGATGTTATAGCCACAATGTCTCAAGTCTCTGTGGACAACTGCCACCAACTTTATCCATAAGGCCCCTTTCACACAGGGGGGGGGGCGATCGGATCTGCCTGTCAGTTTTTTAGGTGGACTCGATCGGACCATCCATTGCCCTCTATAGAGCGGACACGTGTCCGCTCACACCTGCCGACATCCAATCTGCTAAAAACAGACGGATGGGGATCCTTTTCCCATATGTCAGTCGGATCGGGTGCAGTCTGATGTAAATGGACAGGCGGTCCCTTTACATCCGACCGCCTATAGAAGTAAGTGGGCTGTGTCCGCTCTGCATATGCAGAGCAGACATGGACCTGTCACCTGCCTGCTCAGCGGGGATCAGTGGACAGATTCCCTGCCGAGCAGTCCAATCCGCTTGCTCTGTTACAATGTTCCGGTGTTCTGACATCTGCAATTTTATGCTATGCAGTCAAGGTGATCCTAATCTTTAGAGATTGTGCAGCATGGAATCCTGTGCCCATAGGTTGAAGATTTATCACCTTGGTTCCATCTAAATTCTATAAAACTGAAGGTAAATCAAGTGGACTTTCTGCAGATAGTTGCAGTATTGTCATGGATTGCTTCTTTCCAATTAAAGCAGTAATAAACCCAAAACATTTAGTATATTGCGGCTTACCAATTCTTAGATGGTGGCAGGTGATGGCTGCATTAGTTTTCTTTTTTTAGGCTTGCTTTCTTCTATTTTCATCTAGTGATCCATCAAATCCTTTTTTTTTTTTTTTTTTTTCAAAAGCACAAGCTCTCCAGCAGAATTTATCTGTTTACATGGATGGGAACCATTTAACACTGGCAGGGGTGATTAAAATGATCATCTTTTATTAATGTAAACCCTTTATCCTAAAAGGGGAAAAAAGTGTTTGCTGTTTATAAATTGTGAGCTTCAGTTTTAGTGTATTTAAATCTACTAATATATATAACATCCCCCCCCCCCAGACATTGCTGCTGTTTGCAGTACCTCATGTACTCTTTCATCCAGAGTTGTGTCTCACTAATACAGGGGATGTGTTAGTGGTCAGATCACCAGGTAAAAACAGAGGGGAAAAATGCATAGAAAAGAAAACAAATGCAGCCACCACATCTAATGAATGATAAGCTGCAATATAATACATTTTTGGTTTTGGGTTTTGGTCTCTGCCATTGGCTGAGAGCGCTGATCAAATGCCAATCGGCAGACCCTTTTCAGTCCTCAACTTTCTGGCTACATAAGAGAAGGGGTTTTGTCATTAAAGAACAAGATTTGTTCGTTAAAAACTGTCTCCTAACTTTTTTAGCTGGCTCCTAGATTTAGCCTAGGTTCACGTTGATACGACTTGACATGCCAAATCGGCGGCAATTGTCGGCAATGGTACCGTCCGAATCGGTAAGACGGCGCATTTGCTGTGCTGCACTGATTCCAAAAAGTAGTTTCTGTACTACTTTTCGCAACTTCGGGGTGCGATTTGTATAGACATCTGTGCAGCAACCTGTCTGAAATCGCCTCCAAAGTCGAACTGATATGCAGGTATGAAATCGCACAAGTTCAGCTGAACTCGCACGATTTCAATCCCGCTGTCAGTGTGAACCTGGGCTCAAAGCAAACTTGTCAAGCCCTGCATTAAATGCAGATGGCTGCTTTTTGTTAGTCTTCATTTCAGTGCCTCCATCATAGCCTCTGGAGTAGCTATCTACCAGCGCTGTGAGAGTTGACTGTCACCACTGCTAGTCTGAAAAGTTGTACTGCTTGCTCTCCACTATTCACACCACTTGTGTTACTTTTCTCCCTCAATGCATTGCTTTATGTGACTGGAGGAGAAGCATTTAAACAACGGGATCTCCACAACCCATTCACAGAATGTGCTGCATTGTGGGAGAATGGAGTTTTGCAGAGGGGCAGGCGAGCGGCTCGGCTTCTGAGGCCGGGTTCACATATGTGTGGCCACGGTTTCCAGCATGGGATCTGGTGCATTTCTGTTCACCGGTTCAGGTGTGATTCGGGTCCTGAATTCGCACCTGAACAGGACCCTTTTGGAATTTGCCCCGTACATGTGTAAAATGGCTCAATTGAGAGCTGGTCACACTTGTATGTCATGCGAATTGGATGCTTTGAAAACTGCATCCAATTCGCACATATGTGAACCCGGCCTCAGACTGGCATCAGCGGCTGTTAACTCTCATACTACCACCCACCTCCCCCCAAAAAAAAAAAGTTTTAGCTTTAACCTGAAGCAATTATATTCCTTTTTTGTCATTTGTTGTAAAGCGTTTCTTTGTTATTACCTAGGTTCTCTGAAATGGTAAAAGACCGCCCGCTCCGCACATCCTGGGAGCTGAAAATGAAAGATCGTCAGGAAAAGAAGTTGCTCAAAAGTTTTGCCCAACAGTTAAAAGATGAGAAAAAACAAGAAAAAGAAGTAAGTCCGTCCCTTCTGATTAATACATTTCTTACAAGAAAAATTGGGGTTTTAGAGGAAAAGCATGCACTGAACTTTCTATGTAAATACAGACTTTATGAAAGCCTGAGAAGAGGCATCTCCTGCCTTTCTTTGGGTTGACTTCAGCACTGTGGACAGGGTGTCTGTGTTCTAATACAGGGAAGAGAATATCTGTATTATATCTGGGGTGCCTTTGTTATAAAAGGGGTAACTGTGGTGAGGTGTCTGTGTTCTAATACGTAGAAGAAAATGTCTGTTTTTTGTATTTGGGGTGTCTGTGCTATACTGTAGGGAAAAATGGGTGTCTTGTGTTGTACTGTGGGGACAGGGGGTGCATTTTGTAAGCTTGCATTAGCATAGAAAATTCAAGGGACTTTAAGATTAAAAGACAGCAGTTGTATGTTTTTATCCCGGCATCTAATTCTTCTATAGGTAGCTTTATTTTTATACTTTTGATGTCCGCTGCCCCTCTCTTCCACTATTCTCTACCAGACGAGACACCACCCAGCCATCCCAGTCTCCTGGGATGCTCCCATGAATGTCTTCAGGGTCTGGCTGTCTCTAAATGTTACTTGCAGTTGGCCCACAATGACACAGCGCATGCGCTTCATTGAGGATGTGGGGGGGGGTTCTGCAAGAACCAGGAAGAGACAGCAGCAGAGAATTATCAAGTCTCTTCTCTGCTAGACAGGGCTTTGCTGTGTTTATCTGAAAACTGGATAAACAAAAATACATTCTGTTGGCAGGTTAAACAGCTCCCATATATGTATTTGACGTGTGTATTTAGTGGTTTGCCTGGAGTTCAGTTATTGGATGGTTTTGACACTTCTCTTGTTTGTGTGCAGGAAAAAAGGAAGAGGCGAGAGGAGAATTTGAGACGCCGCCAGGAAAATGAGCGCAAAGCGGAAATTGTGCAAGTGGTAAGTTTTTTTTTTTTTTTTTTTTTTTTCTCTTTTTGGTGGAAAGCTGCACTTACATAACACTCTTGTAGCTAACAGGTGCATGTGATGGCTGAGCAGGACTGAACCAAAAAAAGAAATAGTTTTAATCGTTTGACACTTTTTAGCTGCTCTCCCAGTCAGAATGATATAGAGAAAGGGGCAAAAACAGAACATAAGAGGGTTTCAGGCTGTGGTCTTCATATTGACTGAAGCTGGCCCTGTGTACATGATAGCAGAAATGAGCAGCAACAAAATAAGTCCTCCTGAAGTATTCAATTTAGGGAATGGCTCCAAACTCTAAAGCTTTTTTTCTGTTGCTTTTAATGGCCTGGCTGTTCAAATGTTATCTATTAACAGTTAGACAAATGTTATCCCGCCCTTAAAGTGCTCCAGAAATCAGAAAAGAAAACAATAAAACCTGGAACTGCCAGCAGCAATCGCCCAGGTTCAAACACAATAAAATATATCTTAATAGAATAACCAAAATGTTTTGGGCTGTCGTATTTAAATTAATAAATCTTTCAAATAATGTGCCAATAAAATTAAAGTGTGTGAGTCCCAAATTTGTCAGGAATCTTTTGTGAGAGAGGTTATCCATCTGCCACCACAGATCCACACAGCTACTTACTAGAAATTCTGACTTTGAATGTAGAGAGGACTAACAACGCTTTAGGGACAAATCCCAACTGGATGGATGGTAACCACACTGAATCCAGGATAGCAAAAATGGCATAGCACTCTGCTTCCATATAGCACTGCTCAGATCCACAGTAAATACCTCATACATTTATCGGACAGTGTCACTCTCACAAAAAGAGAAGAGCAAAAGAGGAATACCAATAGTGAAGTATGTTCCAATATGATTTATTAATGGTTAAGGCATATATACTCAAAAGCAAAGACAAGATAAAGGCATAAAATGGACACTCACAGATTCTTAGGACAGGAGTGATGATCACCCCCCTCAGCTCCACCCTGCGTGTTTTGTCCAACAAGACCTCTTCCCTGAGATGTCTTAAAGGATAGGTGGACCCTAACACTAAAATCTCTACATCTACAGACATCCACGATCTAACACTAACCTATCTAACCCTGTAAAGAAGAAAATGGTACACATACCTTTTTTGAAGCCAATCCGACTCAATCCCACGCTGAGCTGTCATCCTCGGCTTAGCTGTGGAGGCGGGTGCAGAGGACACAGCCAACAACAGAAGCCCCGTAGTAAGTCTGTGGGTGACATCACTCCCCATTCATTTCACAGCTGTTGTTTGCTGTGTCTTCTGCAGAGCTTCTGCCACTGGAGATCGGATCGGCTTCAGAAAAGGTATGTTTACTGATTTCCTCTTTACAGGGCTAGATAGGTTAGGCTTATATCATGGATGTCTGTAGATGTAGCGATTTTAGCGTTAGGGTGGACTTATCCTTTAATTTTTGAAGATGGGAGGACAATATTTATCAGATTGCCAGACTGTGTCTGCGCCTACCATTGATAGCCTTTGCAGGTGGAAGAGGATTGTTTAAAACTGTTTCCAGTAATTCAGGAGGGGGGACCAGAGTCATATCTTTTTGTATTTGAACATTTGGATAGTATTGACAGTCCCCTGAATATATTATATGTGCTGGGATTTCTTTTTTTTAACCCCATTTATACTTCAAACACTTAGAAGAATATTCTCGAGGCAGAGTTCCCCATATTGGAAAACCATTAACCTGTACTGCATTTGGGAAATGTCAACACATTTTGTTCAGGGTCCTCATTCTGAGATTGAAATGTTTGACAGCCACAGGTTTCAAACTAACAACTCATGGTTCCTGATCATCTAATTACCGTGAGCGATATAATCATGTGAAGGGGTACATTCACCTCGCATAAAATAAAATTAAAAGATGAACTAGCTTAAAAACCCTCCCTGCCCCCCAGGTCTGCTGCACTTAGCTGGTTCGGTGCCACTTTACCCCCAACACTGCTCACCATTGTTTTTAAAGTTTGTAAGTTTTTAGTTTGTAAAATCTTGTACTCGCTGACCATTAAGTTGGCATTGTTCCTAGTTCTCTGCAGAATACCCCCTCCTCTGGAAATAAGTATAGGGGAAAGTTCTGTAGTCATAACACATTTTCTGTCCTTGGGTGGCAACGCTGCTCCTCCAAAGATACAGTACTGTCAGGTCACCTTGAGGCTAGGTGATAGATGCACACCGTTGGGATCAGTAGTGCACCGCAAGGCAGTGGACCCTACGGCTGACTGCTGCGGATGGCAGTCCGGGTGGTAAGGAAGGCAGATTCCCTGGGGCGCGGAGTCTAAGAGCCAGCAGTTGTTCACCAGAGCCTCTAGTGGTGAGGATGGACTGGTCTGCAACTGGCTCCAGGTTGCGACCCCCCCCCCCCCCCAGGGTCCCCCTGCTCACATCCACAGTAGGCAACAGAAGGATAGGGATAGTAAAGGAATAAGCCAAGGTCAGGGCCACAAGCAGACAAGGACAACAGAGTTCACGCCAAGGTTCAGAGTCACAAGCAAACAGGGATGGTCGGGGACACGCCAAAGGTCAGGGTCACGAGCAGACAGGAATAGTAGAGAACACGCCAAGGTCGGTAACAGAAACAAACGTAGAGCACACGGCAGGCAGCAACAGGAAGCCAAAACACACAAAGGTTGATCAGCAGGGCCTGGCCTGCAGTGCAGAGGTTAATATAGAGTTCTCTGATAGGAGCTGGGGTGGAGCCATGCTAGAGGAGAGTTAATAAAAGCAGTCAGGTGAGAGTCAGCTGGTCTTTAGAGATGAACACATGGAGACAGGTAAGCTGACAAACAAAACTCTATTGCATAACCATGACAAGTACAAAGAGAGTGTTGTCACTCCAGGACAGAAAGTGTATTCATTGCAGAATCATCAGGTGAAAAAGAACAAAAAAAAGCCTGAAAGAAAAGCTATAATACAGCTACCGCATCCAATTACTGGTAACATGCAATATATTCCGATTTTGTCCTTGGATTTAGATACTTTAAATAGGCAAAGCGAATGCATAATTATTGAACGATGCTAAAGTTGGGTCTTGTCCTCTAGATTTCAATAACCTCTGGTAATGGGGTTAATTGAGTGATTGAAAACAGCACTTAGTTATGTTTTCTTTATCATACTTCCCAGGACACAGGGTGTCTTCCCATACAATATGATAAATTATGCTGCCACATTCAGGTGATTAGACACAAAAAAGACAAGCATTCACTGCCCAGGCATGACCCCTCCCAGCTAGGAATAGCTTCAGGTGTTTTTTTGTTGTTTTTTTTTTTTTCTAGTGTCTTAGGTGGTGGTCATTTCTGTGCAGTTTCTGTAAAAAATGTTTAGTTAGTGTCTTTAGGATTTCCATCTGTGAGTAGGAGTCTGGCTTAATCTGGATCTGTTGGCTATGGCTAGCCACCAAGAGGAATGGTATCCAGACCATGTTCTGGAACGCGTCAACCGCCTATAACATTGCCATTCGGCACTGGCCTCTGCATAACGGGACCCTGTGAAATGATATATTTCTCCCTTCGTCTTTCAGGACAGCACCTGGAGAGAGCGCAGCTCCACCCACTTTCCCAGGAAACACTGCAGTCAGTTTCTTTAAAGACCGGACACTTCCACCATGGCCTCAGTTGTAGTGTTTCCTCCGCCATGGTGGAAGCGCTGCAGGGAACCAGGGGTGTGCTGCGCTTTCTCCAGGTGGTGAAAGTTAGGGCATACCGGATCGTTTTTCTTCTTTTCCAAGACAGCCCAGCATCCTCCCTGACGTGTGGGGGATTCTCCGGTGCCTCCTCCTCTTCATGCTCGGCGAGAGCCAGGCTGCGAGGGTTCCGCTCCTACAGACCGGTGGCAGGGCTGTGGAGTAGAGCGGCGTCTATTCCACGGGCCGCACGCCTTCCGGGTTCGGATGGCAAGCGCGTCATTTCCGACCGGGGGCGGGGCCTCGAGCGGCGCGACGCGGCTTCCGGTTCCGGCCGCTGGAACGCAGGAGGGGGGGGCGGTCTCCATGGCTGATTTCATTTCCGGCCCTCACAGCGGTGAGCGGCCCGGGAAAATCAAATAAAAGAGCACAAACGCCGCTGTGTGTCCTGTCAATAATGGAGGACGATCAGACGGCGGTGGCAGGAGCAGGAGCCACAACAATCAGCCAGGCTCAGGTAAGCAGGGATACTGGTCTCTGTCTTTACTCTATGGGCATTTATAATGTTTATATATTATCCCTTCCCTAAAAAAAAAAAAAAAAAAAGTGGGGAGCCTGCAGATCACTTGGTCCTGAGTACTAAAGGAGGGATAAGTGATTAATTATGTTTTAAGGTGGATCTGTGGGGTGATTCACCGGCTGTGGAACAGATCATAGGTGTTAAAGGGTTAACTTCCTTGGTGGTGTTTTTTTCTGTGTTCCTTATACAGCATGTAAGCTGTTGTTTGTGAAATATGGTTCAGCTATTGTCTTTTTTCCCTTGGGATATTGCAGAAGGCTAAAGAAAAGACCAAGCATGTCTCCCCTATTGTTAAAAGGAAGTGTCCCTCTTGTAAGGGGTTACTGAGGGATTCCTGGCCCAAAGTATTATGCAAATCTTGCATTACGGACATAGTTAAGGAGGAGACAGCTCCTGCTAGTCCTGCAGCTCAACAAAGCGAATTGCTAAGCTCTTTCAGGAAGGAACTGGCAGACACCTTTGAGTCCTTCAGGTCCTACCTAGATAGGCGTCCAACGGCGCATAGCAGTGTGGTGCCACATTCTCAATCCTCTGTTTCAGCATCCAGAGGGGGCAGCGACTCAGAGGAGGAGGAAAGTAACATTTTACTAAATTCGGAGGAGGAAGCAGAAGAAGTAAATGAAGCTTCTTCTCCTTCTTCTAGGTACAAGTTATCCCTTGAGGAGGTAGATGATCTACTAAGAACAATTCATACTACCCTTAACATCACAGAGGATAAGGCTCAGCTATCCCTACACGATAAGATGTTCCAAGGCCTCGGGGAGGAAAAACACAGGGTTTTTCCTGTACATAAATTCCTATCAGAGACCATTAAGAGGGAGTGGAAGGATCCAGAGAGAGCCCCCTTCTTTTCTAAATCCCTCAAGCGAAGGTTTCCGTTTGATGAGGATAGCTCGCATATTTGGAATAAAAAGCCAAGACTAGACGCAGCCTTTTCCCAGGTATCTAGGAATACTGACCTGGCCTTTGAGGACATGGGTATCCTTAAAGATACCATGGACAAAAAGGCAGACTCCCTATTAAGGAAGGCATGGGATTCTTCTTTAGCAAATTTGAAGCCTGCCATGGCCTCAACTGTGGTAGCCAGAAATCTGGAACACTGGCTGGAGCAGCTGAAAATCCACATTGAGGCAGGGACGCCTCGTAAGGATCTGCTAGATACGCTACCGGTGTTATCAAAGGCGGTAGGGTATATAGCAGATGCCTCAGCGGAGTCAATCAGGATGTCAGCCAGATCCACAGCTCTGATAAACTCAGCTCGCAGGGCGTTATGGGTCAAGACATGGACAGGGGATACTGCTTCAAAGACAAAATTATGCGGTTTACCCTTTGAAGGTGATCTAGTGTTTGGCCCTGGGCTGGAAGCTATTCTTGACAGAACAGCTGACAAAAAGAAGGCTTTCCCTATAAAGAAGAAGGTACTTCCGCAAGGCAACAAAAATTTTCGTGCTTTTCGAAAGACCCCAGATACCAAAGAGGCAGGCTACAAAAGGCCTTGGAAGTCTCAAAGAGGGAGGGGTAAGTCAGGAGTACTTTTTCGCCCCCCAACCACAAGCCCAAAAACCCAGTGACGGTCACCCAACTGTGGGAGCAAGGTTACAGACCTTCTTTTTACAGTGGAAGACTATAACAAGCAGCCAGTTTATCCTCAAGACCATCTTGGAGGGTTACAGGCTGGAATTTTCTCAACCTCCTCCTGTGCGTTTTTACATAACCCAGGCTCCCCGAGACTCAGAAAAGTCACTAGCAATGACAGCTATCCTGAAGGACTTGATGCTACAAAAGGTGATAGTGAACGTACCCCCTGGGGAATTAGAACAGGGGTGCTATTCACACATATTTCTTGTGAAGAAACCGTCGGGAAAATTCAGGCTCATCCTGAACCTGAAGATTCTAAACAAGTCTATCAGGTACAAGAAGTTCAGGATGGACACAATATTCTCAGTGAAGAATCTCCTGACCCCGGGATGTTTTATGGCTTCCATAGACCTGAGAGATGCATACTTGCATGTACCAGTAGCGTCAACATCTCAGAAACACCTAAGGTTTGCGATAAAACTGGGGGAATCTACCCTTCATCTCCAGTTCAGAGCTCTCCCTTTCGGGCTGTCATCTTCTCCGAGGATTTTTACAAAAGTCCTGGCGGAGGCCTTGGCCCCACTCAGAGTAGAGGGGGTATCAGTCCTGCCCTATCTGGACGATCTACTAATTTTTGCCAAAACAAGGGACCTGTTAGTGAGAGATCTGGAAAAGACAATGAGACACCTGGTAGGTCTAGGATGGATAATCAACGAGGAGAAATCAAACTTGATTCCATCTCAGACCATACTATTCTTGGGTTACACGATAGATTCCATCCAGGAGAAAATTTTTCTCCCCGAAGGGAAGAGGGAGAAGCTTCAGGAGGCAGTGAAGAAGACGCAGACAAATATGCCAATCTCCATAAGAGCAGCTATGTCGGTCTTAGGGCTACTCACTGCGACTATTCCAGCGGTGCAGTGGGCACGTCTACATGGAAGGGAGCTCCAGCAGACAATTTTAACGAGTTGGTCCTATGGAGAGTCCCTAGAAAAATTAATAAGGATACCTGCGCGGGTTCAGAGGAAGCTTTGGTGGTGGAGAAATCACTCAAACCTGAACAGGGGTCTGCTCTGGAGTTTTCCTTTGCAGAAAAGATTAACAACAGACGCAAGTTCCTGGGGTTGGGGCGCCCACCTGGACGAGCAGATGGCTCAGGGGAGTTGGACAGACTGGGAAGCCAGAAAGTCCTCCAATTGGAGAGAGCTGAGGGCTATTCTCTTGGGTCTATGGGCCTTCGAAAGAACAGTCCGGGGCCATCATGTTCAGGTCCTATCGGACAATGCCACAGCGGTGGCCTATATATCAAGGCAGGGAGGAACAAGGAGCAGGGCTCTGCTATCCTTGGCACTCCAGATTCTAGCCTGGGCAGAAGACAGGCTAAACTCCATAACAGCGATACATCTGAAGGGAGATTTAAACCTTATGGCAGACTTTCTGAGCAGAGAAAGAGTACTGGAAGCAGAATGGAGTCTGAATGTAGAGACTTTCCAACAACTAACAGAAAGATGGGGAATGCCCCAAATAGATCTTTTCGCATCCCAAAAGAATGCAAAAGTAGAGGCCTTCTTCTCACTGAACAGGCAGGATCAGGCAGAGGGATTGGATGCATTAGCGCAGCCATGGAAATTCCAGTTGTGCTACGCCTTTCCCCCCTTTCAGATGATCCCCTTGGTCTTAAGAAAGCTACAGAAAGAGAACACGACTATGATTCTGGTGGCTCCTTTCTGGCCCAAACGGGCTTGGTTCGCAACAATACAGGGGATGGCGGTGGAACCTTATTGGGAGCTTCCGCTTCGGAAGGACCTCCTAACGCAGGGCCCCCTTCATCACCCAAATACCCAGCATCTCAGGTTGACAGGTTGGTTACTGAGGAGCAGATGTTAAAAAATAAGGGCCTTTCAGATAAACTGGTCTCTACCCTGCTGAACAGTCGTAAGGAGGTTACCAGGGCCATCTACTTCAAAACGTGGAAACGATTTAATAGCTGGTGTGCGATTAGGATACTTTCGCCACAGGAAATCGCTCCAGTGCTAGAGTTTCTCCATGAGGGAATGGAGATGGGGTTGGCAGCTAGCACCCTAAAAGTGCAGGTAGCTGCATTATCGGTTTTTCTTGAGAGGCAGTTATCAAGGGAGCCGCTTATTATTAGGTTTTTCAAGGCATTGGCCAGAGCTAGGCCAATACCTTTTAAGTTTTTTCCTAGATGGGACCTGTCTGTGGTTCTGCGGGGTCTAATCAAAGGGCCTTTTGAACCTCCAGAGGAAGCGTCAATCAGGCTATGGTCGTTAAAAATAGTCCTGTTAGTAGCAGTAACTTCAGCTAGGAGAGTAAGCGAGTTACAAGCTCTTTCCATAAGAGAACCCTTTTGTTATATTTTTCCAGACCGGGTAGTGCTAAAAACTGACCCGGGTTTCTTGCCAAAGGTGGCATCAGCATTTCATAGGGAACAAGAGATAATTCTCCCTACCTTTTGTCCTAACCCGTCCAGTGCTAAGGAGAGGTCTTTCCATTCCCTGGACGTGAGAAGGTGTTTATTACATTATATAGAGATAACGAAAGATTTTAGAAGATCAGATTCGCTCTTTGTTCTCTTCTCTGGTCCACGGAAGGGGTATAGAGCATCCAAAAGCACCATAGGTAGATGGCTCAGAATGGCCATCAGCGAAGCTTATAAAGCTTCAGGAGCAGAGCCCCCTAAGGGGGTAGTAGCCCATTCAACAAGGGCAGTAGCAACGTCCTGGGCAGAGAGGGCAGGGGCTTCCCCGGGTCGGATCTGTAAAGCGGCCACGTGGACAAGTTTCTCCACCTTCACCCGCCACTACAGGTTGGACTTGCTATCAGCAGCGGAACAGTCGTTTGGCAGGAAGGTCCTGCAGGCGGTGGTCCCACCCTAGAGTAAGTACTCTTTTATCATCTCCAGGTGCTGTCCTGAAAGACGAAGGGAGAAAACCCTAGTTAGACTTACCGGTAACGGTATTTCTACGAGTCTTTCAGGACAGCGCCGATGACCCGCCCTAAGTTTTGAGGTTGTAAGATGTGTTATTGCTGTGTTCTGCTTATCTAATTTCAGCATGGCTGGAGGTACTCTATGAACAACTGAGGCCATGGTGGAAGTGTCCGGTCTTTAAAGAAACTGACTGCAGTGTTTCCTGGGAAAGTGGGTGGAGCTGCGCTCTCTCCAGGTGCTGTCCTGAAAGACTCGTAGAAATACCGTTACCGGTAAGTCTAACTAGGGTTTTCCTTGCAAACCAGCAGAGTCCTATATAGGTCCTTAGTGGCATTAGCCCTCCAAGATGGGTGAAGTTTGGTATATACCCCCAACCGCAGAAGAGGTTGTTGCCCATCCACATCCTGGAATTCAGGGTGATTCGTCTAGCCCCATTGTATTGGTTGGTGCAATTGAAGGGCCTCCCTGTATGGGTACAGTCAGACAGTGCCACGACAATGGTGTACATAATTCATCAGAGAGACACCAGGAGTCGGGCCACTTAAGAGGAGATGGATGTCATTCTGTCATCCACATTGGATCATCTATCCCTTTTTGCAGTTGCTGACTTTAACAGCACGACTGTTTTTAAATCTAGGGTCTTAAGGAACAGGGGCCTATCCAATTCACAAGATTTACCATCAGACTTGAAAATATTATTTTGCCTGGTTGAAGGCCTGGGGACTTCATCCCTTTTAACTATATAGTGGGCCACATCCTGGCATATGTCCTATCTGGAGTTGACTAGGGACTTGAGTACAATCAAGAATCGGATGTCGGCCTTGGAGGTTCTTGGAGACCATTGCTTTGCATTCTTTGGTGCATGCCTTTTGTACAAGGAGTCATGCAAATTGTTCCCGTAGGCAAGAGTCTGTTCACTCCCTGGGAACTGGGTGCTTTCTGTATTACAGAAATCTGTTTGAACCTATCCTGACAAGGAAGGTTGTTTCTGGTTCCCGCTACAGCTCTCATCAGGACTGGCTGCTCTTGCCTGTAAGGAACTGTTCCTGGTAATCCATCTTGACAAGGTGGTCTTGTGGACTCCACTGTCCTCTCTACCGAAGGTGGTTTCCTCGTTCATCTTAACCAGGATGTTTTGTTGACTTCTTTCTGCCCTAATCCTCAGACATAAGGGGAACAGGGCTATTTATGAACTGGATGAGGTTCATGCAGTCAAGGTTTGCCTTGAAGGCAACTGCTGCAATTCATCAGTCTGACTCCCATCTTTTTGCTCCCTGAAGTGGCATGGAATAAGCCCTGCAGCGTCGCAATCTACCATTTCTATTGGATCAGTCAACTTATTTCTCAAACATGCAGTCTGAAAAGCAAAGTTCCACTGTTCTTGGTGATGGTTCATTCCACCAGGAGTGTTGGTGCTCCTGGGCTGTTCAACATCAAGCTTCAATAGCTTGAGTTTGAAAGGCTGGCAAGTTGACCTTTGGGCCTCTACAGACACAGCCTTTGCTTGGCATGTTTTTCAACCTGCTGTGAGAATCTAACTCAGGTGTAAATTCCGTTTCATTGCAGGCCACATCAGCATTATGGTTGTTGTCAAAGGGCTGGTTGTACAGAGACTAAATTAATGCAGGGCGCTTTCTTTCTCAGAAAAATAGGTGCAGGAGCTCAACCACGCCCCAGACTGAACTGCTTCGAATGATGGGCATGGCCCAATTGCACGAACAGTGGGAGGATCCTAAATGGGCAATAAATACTAGGAGTGCATTATGTGTGGAGCTCAGGGGTGCGCTAGGGGCAGAGTTCAGAGGGGTGCTACGTACAGAGTGCAGGGTTTAGGGGTTTGCTATGCATAGTGTGCAGGAATCTGCTCTTTTGCTGGCTGTTCACATCTTACCCCCCCCCTTCCCCCCTGCAGGCCTTGTGTTTGACACCTGTTCTAGTTTTGATTGTTTAGGGTCTTTTGGTTAGTTGCTCTCCCCTCATATTCAGTGATTTGGGACATCCCCATCATAAAGGTATGAAGATGCCCTGGGATGTACGATAAAGAGAATAGTGTACTTAAAAAAAGAAGATTTTACAGATAAATCACAGGACCCAAAGACCCCACCCCTTTTCCTTGTGTTCATGGCGTGATACGAAAACTGAAGCCTAGCTGGGGGGGGGTTATGCCTGGGTGGGGATTTCCTGTCTTTTTAATTTTGCCAGTGCTAGCTGGTTGCAGCATAACCTATCATAATGATGTAAAGATGTCCTGTGATGTACTCCAAGAAAAGGATTCTACAGGTAAACCACAAATCCCATTTTTGTTGTACTGAACATGGGTACATTTTGTGTTTGTGTGTAGGTGTGTTTGTGTTTTTTTTTTTTTTTTTTTTTTGTTTTGTTTTGTTTTGTTTTTTTGTCTGCTTTTAACTAATGTTTATTAAATTCAATCGATTTTTCTTCCTTACCACTCAGATACGCAACCCAGCTAAGCTGAAGCGAGCCCGCAAGAAGCAGTTACGGAATATCGAGAAGAGAGACACACTTATGATGTCCCAGGCTGGAAAGAAGCTGTCACAGAAAAAGACGGCACCTACAAAGGCTGCAGGAAAAAATATGTCTACTACCAGCTGAGAGAGACTTCAATAGACTGCACTCTAAATCCTTTAAAAGCCTTAAAATGGTCACATGCTGACTCATCATGATCACAGATGCGGATAAATCCAAGACCGGTTCACAGTCTTCACTTCTCTGCATTGGAGAGGAAGAACTCCTAAAGCGGAATTCCATGTTCTGTGATGTTTTAAAACCATATTATAGTACCTCGCCTGGCACATTTTAGTTTGTATGTTTTTTGCTAAGTGAAACTGTAAGGAAATATACAATGAATTACATACCAGGAACTTGTTTGATGTTTGTCTGCAGCCTTGTTACTGTCCCCGCCTCTTCTGTGGCTGGAACCTGGATGTTCTATAGCTGCTTACTTTGATAAATTACTGGCCAGTGATGTGTTGCAGCATACCACAAGGTAGGAGGTTGGAGGTCTCCTAATGTCCAGGATATATGTATCTGGCTTAATTTACCCATTCATGGCCAACATAAACAGGAGCTTTTATGAAGCATTCTAACATGAATGCTGCAGGAGTTGACTGACTGATTCTTTTAGTTGCTTGATAAATATGTGTATAGCGGAAAACCTTTTTAGTGATTGCTTTTTTGAAATATAAAGTATGATTCCCATTCCCATTTGCATTTGTACTATGCCAAGAAACATGGTATATACATCCATTAAAGCTGAACTCCGGGTACTGCTGTGCAGCGGATTAGGGGTGACTGATATCAAGGAAGTCTGATACCTAAAAGGTGTTTTTATATAGCTGCCTACAGCTTCGCTAGTAAGAACCTGTAAGTGACCAGGAATTTTTCACTTCTGGTTTCTGCTGTCACTTTCCCTGGCCGCTGTGGTCAAGGAAGATAATGAAGTGCAAACTGATCGGCTTTAGTGACGTGCAGGGGAGACATCAAAAAGATCCCTGATGTTTCATTAAAGCAAATCTTTCATAGCAAAACCTCCGGGGGTGCCTATGTATGGAAACATAGATTGCATTACAAATGTTACATATCGCCAAACTCACTGTAGTGAGAGCAATAAATCTAGGGGCATCATTTATGGTTAACTCGCAACTGATGACCTGGAAGAACTTTTAACCACTTCCTTACTGGGCCAATTCTAGCATTCCTGTAAAAATCATTTTTTTTTCCTAGAAAATTACTCAGGACCCCGAAACATTATATATAGGTAATAAAATGGTGGTCGTTGCAATTTTTTTTTGTGTCACACCGTATTTGCGCAGCAATTTTTCAAATGCAATTTTTTTTTGGGGGGGGGGGGGGGGGAACCATTCATGAATTAAAAAAAAAAAAAAATATTTACCCCAATTTTTTTTTTTTTTTTGTACGATGTGAAAGATGTTACGGCAAGTAAATAGATACCCAGCATTACATGCTTTAAAATTGCGCACACTCGTGAAATGGGGCCAAACTTCTGTACTTAAAAATCTCCACAGGCTACGCTTTAAAAGTGTTTACAGGTTACCAGTTTAGAGTTAGAGGTCTTGTGCTAGAATTATTTCTCTCGCTCTACCATTCACGGCGATAACTCGCATGTGTGGTTTAAGCTCTGTTTACATATGCTATGCGCTACCTACGTATGCATTTGTTTCTGCGTGCGAGCATGAGGGGATGGGGGCACTTTAAAATCATATTTTTTTTTTTTTTTAAATTTAATCTCTCGTCTATGCTGGAAAAGCCTGAGGGAAAAAAATAAAAATCGATCTCAGGCTTTCCAACAAAAGAAATGGCAGTGTTTACATTTGCCAGAGCTGGAAATTGCCTCATGACATTGCTTTCCGACCTCCGAGGGTCATAGGGATGGCCTGGGACCATCTGGTCATCCCATCCCACCGCCTGTAAAAACAATCAAGTGGCTAAACAGCCGCTGTGATTGCTTTTACATATGAGGGAATCGCTGGCTTAAAGAAAAAAAAAAGTGGGAAGTGGTTAAAACATGGTGTGTGGAAAATTTTGGGTACAGAAGTACATTTGTTGTTTTATGGGCATGTAATTTTAAGGTATGACATGTTGGGTATCTATTTATACAATACCACCTAATCTTTTATATTTTACCAAAAATTGCATTTGTGTGCACTGCAATTAATGTTAGTGTATTGTTAATGAAAATTTGCACTTGATAAATCTGTTATCGCGTGACAAAAATCTTCAGGGTCTCCTGCTTTCATAAAATACAGTATATACTCATTGGGGGATTTAACTAATTCTCAGGCCTAAAATGATTACTTTATTGTGTGCAAAAAATGGCTCTGGCAGTGAAAAAGGTTAACTCCATCCAGTATAAATCACAGAATCTATCTTTACCTTAAAGTGTAACCTAAAGGCAAAACTTTTGTTTAGTTTTGCATAGAGTGGAGTGGGATTAGAACACTTATTAATTTTTACTGTCTGTGCCCCCATTAAGGAGATTCACCCTCCCTATCTGTCCCGGTTACCACTATCATTGAAAGTAAAAAAGAAAACCCCAAATTTTGGGTTGTCCCCAGAAAAGTAACAGATGGGAAATCTGCCAATGGGGACACTAGTTCTGATGACCTGGGGGTCCCCAAGAAATTCCTTTAATTTGCAGAGATTTCCTCTCACTTCCTGATTGGCTATGGGACAGGAAGTGAAGCGAAATCTCCAATGGGACAGAGTTGGCAGAAAAAGAAAAAAAAAATCTGACGGGTTATAACCCTCCCTTACTCTATCCAAAAAAAAAAAAAAAAAAAAAGAAGGATGCAGGACAGGGTTCAGTGTTGGCACTTGTTCCGCCACCATGCCTCCAAAATGCTAGTGGTGATTCTGTCACAACCCTCTCCTCCACCCCCTCCTCTCCTTCCTCTATGGCCTCTTCTGCAGATTTGTCCTCTGAACCAGCAGTGCTCCGTAAGCGTTCAAGGGTCTACGCAAGCAGTCAGGCTAAAAGATGCCATGCGCTGCTTGAGTTGGTCTGCCTAGGGGACAGGAGCCACACTGGGGCAGGGATTCTGTCAGCTCTGCAGGGGCAGGCTCAGAGGTGGTTGACGCCACGCCAGCTTCAGCCAGGAATGGTTGTATGCGAAAATGGCACCAACCTTCTCTCCGCCCTCCGACAGGAACACTTGACCCATGTTCCATGTTTGGCACACGTCCTGAATTTGGTGGTGCAGCAGTTCTTGAGCAGGTACCCGGGCTTACAGGATCTCCTGTGGCAGGCTAGAAAAGTCTGTGGTCATTTCCACCGGTCATACAATGCCAGTGCTCAGCTGGCTGACATTCAAAGGGAATGCAACCTGCCCACCACCCGTATTATTCATGACATCCCCACCAGGTGGAACTCAACGTTGGCAATGCTGCAGCAGCTGCACACACAGCAGAGGACCATCAATGAGTACCTGTGTGATGGCACCAGGATAAGGTCAGGGGAGCTTGGCTTCTTTTCGCCATGCCAGTGGCTACTGATCAAGGATGCATGCACTGTCCTGTCACCATTTGAGAAGGCCACAAGAATGGTGAGCAGCGACAATGCATGCATCGGTGGCACTGTCCCTCTAGTCTTCCTGTTGGAGCACACGCTTTGTGGAATCGTGAACAGGGCACTTGAGGCAGAACAGCGGGAGGAAGAGGAGGACTTCCTTACTTCTCAAGGCCCCCTTTATCCAGATAGCATTCCTGCGGGCCCGCCAAACACACAGAGGATTGTGTCAGCATTGATGTAGAGGATAATACTCAGCAGCAGTCTTCAAGGGATGGTTTTCAGTCCCCAGAAACCCAAGGAGTTGTATGTGGTTGGGAGGAGGTAGTTACGGATCATGTGATCCGTAGTGACCAAGAGGACTCGAAATCGAATGACTGCAAACTTACGCTGCATTGCCTCCCTAGTTCTGCAAAGCCTGCAAAAGGACCCTAGGATTCGTGTTAGCAAGGAGAGGGATCATTACTGGCTGGCAACCCTTCTTGATGCACGGTACAAGTGTAAGGTTGCAGAACTCATACTGAATTCGCAGAGGGAGCAGAGGATGAAACATCTTTAGGAGGCCTTGAAGAAAGGTTTGTGCAACGCATTTCCAGACCCTGGGAGGTTACAATTTCCTGGTGCTGAAGGAAGAGCGGAGAAGGTGGCTGGCTGACCGATGCCTTTAAACAATTTTTCAGTCCTCAGCGCCAAGGTCTGATCGGTTCAGGCAACCATCGCCAGCGTCTGCATTACATGGTGCAGGAAAATCTTAGGGCCAGAGCACACTTGGAGACCTTTCCAACAGACCATCCACTGGGTTACTGGGTCTTGACGACGGACCACTGGCAAGAACTTGCTCAATATGCAATTGAGCTACTGGCCTGTCCTGCATCTTTCTGAACGCACATTCATCTTGAATGATGCTAGCTTCCAACAATATTTTTGGTTTAGGGTACCACCACCTAAGACCCAATTTTTTTGCCCCTGTTTAACAGAGGCATGTAATTACAATTGTTGAAATAAAAGTTTTCACAGCAGGGCCCGTTCCTGCGCCCAGCAAGAGTAACTGTAAGGGCTTACAGTGTTCTGGTACCACCAACACCTAAGGCCCAATTTTCTGCAGAGTATTTAGGACAGGCTGTATAATGTGTATATCTACTGCTGTTCAGAGTATATAGTGCCTGGGGGACCCCCACGCCATTTAAAAAAAAAAATTGGGTGCAGGGTTCCCCTTAAGATCAATACCAGACCTGAAGGGACTGGTATGGATTTGAGGGTGACATCCATGCCATTTTATTTATTTTTATTATTTTATTTTATTTTTGGTATTTTTTATCTATATTGCCGCAATCTGACAATACATTACAGCCGCAGTTTTAAATTACATTTTTTCCTTTTAGAAATGTCATTTTGTTGTGGCACTGTTATAAACATGGGAAAGATCCGCTACTTTACAGGCATACTAAGGACACCCCCCAGGCACGATATTTAAAGGAATATTTAATTTTTATTGTTTCACTTTAAGCATTATTAAAATCACAGATCCCGAAAAACGGACGTTTAAAAAAATTTTTTTTTTGCATTGATACATGTCCCCTGGGGCAGTACCCAGGTTCCCAAACACTTTTAATGGCAATAACTTGCATATAAGCCTTTAAAAGTAGCACTTTTGATTTTTCACGTTCGTGTCCCATAGACTTTAGCGGTGTTTGCACAAATTTTTTGCCTGTTCGCATGTTCTGCTGCCAATCGAACAGAGGGGTGTTTGGCTCATCCCTATGCAGATGTTTATTTGAGAACTGCAAAGTACATGGTGATTCCATAATATTTTCCTCAGAATTGAGTGATTCCATTTTTTTTCCCCCTGCTTGATCTGCAAAAAACAGTTGCAATTGACTACAGTTTCTTTCTTTTTTTTAAGTGTTTCTGAAAGCCAGAAGGTTGGCACGTTAAATGAAAATAGTTTTGAGGCATGTATGTGATTAGTTTTTTTTCTACAAAATTAAACAATTGAATGAACATTTTCCACGAGTGATGATTCCATACTTTTTTGCCAAGGGTTGTATTAGCCGATTGGAAGAAAAGAGGTGGAAGGCGCGTGATCAAACGCTTGGATCAAGATAATACAGTTTATTCATATACAAAAATAGATAAATGCATATAGAAAAAAAATCCTACGTATTCATAAAAGCTGGGTTACAAAATATACACATTAGAAATTTGTAACCCAGCTTTTATGAATACGTAGGAATTTTTTCTATATGCATTTATCTATTTTTGTATATGAATAAATTGTAATATCTTGATCCAAGCGTTTGATCACGCACCTTCCACCTCTTTTCTTCCACTTGTCCTTCTTCGGACCACCCCTGGTCAGTTTAGGCAGCGGGACACGCATGATCATCTTCTATTTTTCTTCTTTTGAAAATACTACCACTCTATACCAACAACGCCATCACAAGCGCAGGAGTAATTCTTTCTTTGTCTACATTGTAATAGCCGATCTCTGAGTCAGACCAATTGTTTGAATGGAGCATAGCAAATATCCATCCAGTTCTCATCATCCATATCTGGAATATCAAGTAGCCACTTATGTCTGAGGGTAGTCAAATTGGGTAAGTGCCACCATTAGAAGATGAGAGTACAATGTTGAGGCTGGTTTGTTAAGTGAGTCTGAGCGAAGGAAGGCCTCTAAATCAGAACTCTTTAGCTGTATTGACTGATAAAGAAAATTGGCTGCTGAAGGCGTGAGCAAGCTGCCGGTGTCTGAATAGATAGTGGGATGGAACATTATATTTTGACCGTAAGAGAGCAGGGCATCAGCTCTGCCCTAGCTATGTATGAGAAGCACTGTGCTACATTAACTGGAAATTGCGCAATCGTGCATCACTATATGCAAATTAAATTTATAGAATTTTTAAACATGAATTGAACTTTCTTTTGTTTGTATTTAATCACCACTAGGTTTTTTTATTTTTTGCTATATGAATGGAAAAATACAGAAAAAAAAACAGGTTTTCTTAGTATCTGTTATAAAATTCCTTTATTCCTTTATTAATTTAGACCAACATGTAGTCTGCTAAATTTCTTTGGTAAAAATAACCCAAATCAATGTTTATTATTGTGTGAAAGTTATAGGGTCTACAAGCTATGGTATTTACAGTGATCAGCATAAATGAGTACACCCCTTTTGAAAAGTAAGACTTTACTCAATATCTCAATGAACACAAGAACAATCTCCAAAATTTTGACAAAACTGAGTTTTATAGAACATTTTATTTATCTCATTACAAGTAAGGTTAATAATATAACTTATACATATATAAAATATAACTGATTACAAAGTCTTCAGTTTTATTCAAATTAGTTGATGCCAAAACGAATACACCCCACAACAAAAACTACTACATCTAGAATTTTGTTTGTCCTCCATGATTTGTAAGGACAGCAGCAAGTTTTCTAGGCATGGAATGAACAAGTTGGCGACATATTACAACATCTACAGTATATTTTTCCATTCTTCAAGAGCAACCTCTTTTGGAGCCTGGATGCTGGATGGGGAGTGATGCTCACCTTGTCTCTTCAGAATTTTTCATAGGTGCTCGATTGGGTTCAAATCAGGAGACATACTTGGCCACTGAATCACTTTCACCCTGTTCTTCAGGAATCCAACAGTGGCCTTAGATGTGTGTTTTGGATCATTGCCATGTTGGAAAAGTGCACGACCACTAAGCATCTTCTTTCAATATAGAGCAGTGCATCTGTGAATTCATGATACCATCAATGAAATGCAGCTCCCTGACACCAGCAGAACTCATGCAGTCCCACAGAAGGACACTGCCACCATCATGTTTCACTGTAGGCACCATGCATTTTTCTTTGTACTCCTCACCTTTGTGATGCCATACAGTTTTGAAGCCATTAGTTCCAAAAACATTTAACTTGGTCTCATCACTCCAGAGTACAGAGTCCCAGTAGTCTTCTCCAAATTCTAGGCAGACTTTTTTGTGTATGGGCTTTAGGAGAGGCTTCCTTCATGGACGACACCCATACATGCCATTCCTCTGCCGTGTACGCCGTATTGCGTTACTTTAGGTCAGTGTTCCTCAACTCCAGTCCTCAAGGCGACCCAACAGGTCATGTTTTCAGGATTTTTCTCAGATGAAACGGCTGTGGTAATTACTAAGGCAGTGCAACTGATAAAATCATCTGTGCAAAATAATGGAGATCCTGAAAATATGACCTGTTGGGGCATCTTGAGGACTGGAGTTGAGAAACACTGCTTTAGGTAACTGCAGTGAACTTTTCTTCAACCTTTTCTTCAACATTCTCATCAGAAGAAGCTCCTGTCGAGGTGTTAACTTCCATGGATGGCCTGGATGTCTCTGTGAGATGGCTGCAGTTCCATCTCTGTTAATTTTTTTGTATCACTTTTGCTACAGTATTCTGACTGATAAATAAAGCATTGCTGATCTTCTTGTAGCCTTCACCTTTCTTGTGTAAAGAAATTTTCTTTCTCAGGCCTTATGAGATTTCTCTTCCATGTGGTGCCATGCTGACAGCATGAAATGGGAAGGTGTTTTCTTTATTAGACCCGTTTCACACTGAAGCACCGCTAAAGCACAGGGCATTTTTGTGGTGCTTTAGCGGGTCGCTTGTGGCGCTTTTAGGGTGCTAGCGGGGCGGTTTTTTTTAAGGTCATGTGACAATGTGACCTTAAAAAAAATACAAAAAGCACCCGTTTTGTGGCGCTTTGAAAGTGCTTTTTAGGTGCTGTCCATTCATTTCAATGAATTGCTCCTAAGACTTTCATTGGGGTGTTTTCATTTTAGCAACATGATCTTGAATGAATTTGTTAGGAAAAATACTTTTTTGTGTGTGCAAATTACCAAATCTTGGTTGCAATCAATGGCCCGCATTTGTGGGAGTATTTTGTTGAAAATGTTGATTCTGAAAAAAAAGTAAAGTAAAGGTTTTCTGATAAATCTGGGTGTACTCCATTTATGCTGAGCAATATATGTAAATGTGTGTGTGTGTAGATACAGTATCTCACAAAAGTGAGTACACCCCTCACATTTTTGTAAATATTTTATTCCATCTTTTCATGTGACAACACTGAAGAAATGACACTTTGCTACAATGTAAAGTAGTGAGTGTACAGCTTGTATAACAGTGTAAATTTGCTGTCGCCTCACAATAACTCAACCCACAGCCATTAATGTCTAAACCGCTGGCAACAAAAGTGAGTACACCCCTAAGTGAAAATGTCCAAATTGGGCCCAAAGTGTTGATATTTTGTGTGGCCACCGTTTTTTTCCAGCACTGCCCTAACCCTGTTCACCAGAGCTTCACAGGTTGCCCCTGGAGTCATCTTCCACTCCTCCATGATGACATCACGGAGTTGGTGGGTGTTAGAGACCTTGCGCTCCTTCACTTTCCATTTGAGGATGCCCCACAGATGCTCAATAGGGTTTAGGTCTTGAGAAATGCTTGGCCAGTCCATCACCTTTACCCTCAGCTTCTTTTGCAAGGCAGTGGTCATTTTGGATGTGTGTTTGGGGTCGTTCTCATGTTGGAATACTGCCCTGCAGCCCAGTCTCCAAAGGCAGGGGATCATGCTCTACTATGTCACAGTACATGTTGGCATTCATGGTTCCCTCAATGAACTGTAGCTCCCCAGTGCCGGCAGCACTCATTCAGCCCCAGACTATGACACTCCCACCACCATGCTTGACTGTAGGCAAGACACACTTATCTTTGCACTCCTCACCTGGTTGCTGCCACACACGCTTGACACCGTCTGAACCAAAAAAGTTTATCTTGGTCTCATCAGGCCACAGGACATGGTTCCAGTAATCCATGTCCTTAGTCTGCTTGTTTTCAGCAAACTTAGCGGGCTTTCTTGTGCATTATCTTTAGAAGAGGCTTCCTTGTGGGACGACAGCCATGCAGACTAATTTGATGCAGTGTGCGACGTATGGACTGAGCACTGACAGGCTGACCCCCCCCCCTTCAACCTCTGCAGTAAGGATGAGCCGAACACCCTCCTGCTCGGTTCGCAGCAGAACATGCGAACAGGCAAAAAATTTGGCATTACACACGAACACTGTTAAAGCCTATGGGACACGAACACGAAAAATCAAAAGTGCTAATTTTAAAGGCTTATATGCAAGTTATTGTCATAAAAAGTGTTTGGGGACCTGGGTCCTGCCCCAGGGGACATGTATCAATGCAAATTTTTTTTTTTAAATACGACCATTTTTTTGGGCGCAGTGATTTTTTTAATGCTTAAAGTGAAACAATAAAAATGAAATATTCCTTTAAATATCATGCCTGGGGGGTGTCTATAGTATGCCTGCAAAGTGGCACATTTTTTCCGTGTTTAGAACAGTACCACAGCAAAATTACATTTCTAAAGGAAAAATTGTAATTTAAAACTGATCGCAGCTGTAATGAATTGTCTGGTTTCGGCAATATAGATAAAACTCATTGAAAAAAAGAGCATGGGATCCCCCCTCAGTCCATTACCAAGCCTTTTAAGTGTGGTATGAATATTAAGGGAAACCCCGAACCAAAATTTAAAAAAAAAATTGCGTGGGGGCCCCCCTAAAATCCATACCAGGCCCTCCAGTCTGATATGGAAATAAAGGGGAATCCTGCGCCAATTTTTTTTAAAAAATGGCGTAGGGCCCCCCCAATCCATACCAGACCCTTCAGATCTGGTGTGGATTTTAAGGGGAACCCTGCGCCAAAATTTTAAAAAAATGGCGTAGGGGGTCCCCCTCCAATATCCATACCAGACCCAAGCACGCAACCTGGCAGCAACCTGGTCTGACCCCAAAACACCTTGTCCCTATGTTAATGGGGACAAGGGCATCATCCCCACAACCCTTGCCCGGTGGTTGTGGGGGTATGTGCGTGGGGGGGCTTATCGGAATCTGGAAGCCCCCTTTAACAAGGGGACCCCCAGATCCTGACCTCCCCCCTATGTGAATTGGTAATGGGGTACCCAATCGTACCCCTACCATTTCACAAAAAAGTGTCAAAATGGTAAAAAAGACAAGACACAGCTTGGGACAAGTCCTTTATTAAAAAATAAAAAAGTCCCACGATGCAAGTTCATGCCGCCCGACGGACCGAAAAAAAATCCGCAACCGATCTGCCCCCATGGGAGGCTCCCGCCAACTGATGCGTTTTCTCTGACAGTTCTTATATAACTGAGGGCGGGGCCACCCGGTGACGTAACCGGGATACCCCGCCCCCTCTGACTTCACAGGGGCTTCCCCATGGCGTCAGAGGGGGCAGGGTCACCCGTTTACATCACTGGGTTGCCCCGCCCCCTCTGACGCCACGGGGAGGCCATGGGGAAGTCCCGGTGGCGTCAGAGAGGGCGGGGTCACCCGGTTACATCACCGGGTGGCCCCACCCTCAGTTATATAAGGACTGTCACAGAGAAGAAGTATCACTTGGCGGGAGCCGTCGAGCAGGGTGAACTTACATCGTGGGACATTTTTATTTTTTATTTTTTTAATAAAGGACTTGTCCAAAGCTGTCTCTTGTCTTTTTTACCATTTTGGCACTTTTTTTGTGAAATGGTAGGGGTACGATTGGGTACCCCATTACCAATTCACACAAGGGGGGAGGCCGGGATCTGGGGGTTCCCTTGTTAAAGAGGGCTTCCAGATTCCGATGAGCCCCCTGCCCGCATACCCCCACAACCACCGGGCAAGGGTTGTGAGGATGAGGCCCTTGTCCCCATCAACATGGGGACAAGGTGTTTTGAAGTCAGACCTCAAAGCACCCTCCCCATGTTGAGGGCATGTGGCCTGGTACGGTTCAGGAGGGGCGCTCTCTCGTCCCCCGCTCTTTTCCTGCGGCCTGCCAGGTTTCGTGCTTGGATAAGGGTCTGGTATGGCTTTTGGGGGGGACCCCTACGCCATTTTTTTTTTATTTCAGCGCAGGGTTCCCCTTAATTTCCATATCAGACCTGAAGGGCCTGGTATGGATCCTAGGGGACCCCCACGCAATTTTTTAAAAAAATTTTGGTTCGGGGTTCCCCTTAATATTCATACCAGACCCAAAGGGCCTGGTAATGGGGGGGGGGGGGGGGGATCCTATGCTCTTTTTTTCAATGAGTTTTATCTATATGGCCAAGACCCGACAATTCATTACAACCGCGATCAGTTTTAAATGACAATTTTTCCTTTAGAAATGTCATTTTGCTGTGGTACTGTTCTAAACACGGGAAAAATGCGCCACTTTACAGGCATACTATAGACACCCCCCAGGCATGATATTTAAAGGAATATTTCATTTTTATTGTTTCACTTTAAACATTAAAAAATCACTGCTCCCGAAAAAACGGCTGTTTTTAAAAAAATTTTTTGCATTGATACATGTCCCCTGGGGCAGGACCCGGGTCCCCAAACACTTTTTATGACAATAACTTGCATATAAGCCTTTAAAATTAGCACTTTTGGTTTTTCATGTTAGTGTCCCATAGACTTTAACGGTGTTCTGGCGGCTTTCGAATTTGCCACGAACACCGCATATGGTTCGCTGTCCGGCGAACACCCGATGTTTAAGTTGAACTTACGTTCGAATCGAACATCTGGCTCATCCCTACTCTGCAGCAATGCTGGCAGCACTCATACGTCTATTTCCCAAAGACAACCTCTGGATATGACGCTAAGCATGTGCACTCAACCTCTTTGGTCGACCATGGCAAGGCCTGTTCTGAGTGGAACCTGTCCTGTTAAACCGCTGTATGGTCTTGGCCATCGTGCTGCAGCTCAGTTTCAGGGTCTTGGCAATCTTCTTATAGCCTAGGCCAGTGATGGCGAACCTTGGCACCCCAGATGTTTTGGAACTAAATTTCCCATGATGCTCAACTAAACTTTAGAGTGCATGAGCATCATGGGAAATGTAGTTCCAAAACATCTGGGGTTACAAAGTTCGCCATCGCTGGCCTAGGCCATCTTTATGTAGAGCAACAATTCTTTTTTTCAGATCCTCAGAGAGTTCTTAGCCATGAGGTACCATGCTGAACGTCCAGTGACCAGTATGAGAGAGTGAGAGCGATAACACCAAATTTAACACAACTGCTCCCCATTCACACCTGAGACCTTGTAACTAGGGTTGCCACCTTTTGTTAAAGCCAAACCTAAACACTTTAGTGGTGCACGACATCTCTTCTTTTAGTATATGCTATAAGAAAAAGACTAGACCTGGGACACTTGGTTGCCTCAAGGAGAACAGTAATGTGTAACGTAGTGGGTGTGGCCGAATTGTGAGTGTTATGCATGGAATACAGGGGTCTGGAATATTTGTCCCCTGCAAAATGCAGGGGACAGGAGTGTGGAATGCATAGTAGGAGTCATGAGTACAAAACAGAAAGAGTACAACAGTCAGGGGTGTGTAACACACAGTGTAGGGGTAAGAAGAGCGCAAAATTCCCCCCGCAAGCAATACTCTCCTCCATGTTACCCTTTCATCAAATATCCCAACTTCCTCTCCTGCAAAAAAAATAAAAAAGCCAGCACTAATCTTTATGCTCACTCTCCACCCCACCAACAAAAATAATTTATCCCCGTCCCAGAACAATTCCCCCCTCAAAACAAATCCTCTTCCCCCTTCCTCAGCACAAGTCCTTCTCCACTATCCCCAAAATCCCCAGTCCTAGCCCCCCTTCTTCCCAATCCCAGCACTTATCCCTGCCCCCCTCAATTCCCCCTCCTAATAGAAATCCTCTTCCCCAACCAGTACAAGCCCTCCTTCCCCCAATACCCCTCTCAGAATAAATCCTCTGCCACCACCAAATTCTACCTTCCAGCACAGCCTCCCATTCCAGCCTCCCCTCCTCCCCAAAAAAATCTCTCTTGTAGTATAAATCTTTCTCCTCCTCCCACCCCCCAACAAAAAAAAGAAATCCCACATCTAGCACAAACCTCTCCCTAAAAAAAAATCCCCCTTTCCAGCACAAATCTCCTTCCACCCCACAAATCCCTATCCCAGCACAGCTCCTCATTCCAGCACAAATACCCCACCCCAACATCCCCCAAGCATAAATCCTCCTCCCAGTACAAATTCTCTCCCACAAATTCCCCCCTTCCAGCACAACATGCTCCCCATCCTGTAACAATTCCTCTCCCCTCATCTTCTCCAGCACAAATCCTCTTTCCTTCAAACCCCTCCTACACAAGTCCTCTCCCCAGTTCCATCACATATCTTCCCACCTAAATCCCCCCTGCCATACAAACTTTTCCCCCGCAAACACAAATCATCCCTTCTGATACAAATCCAAACCTCCCAACTGTCCCAGTTTTAATGGGCCTTTCCTGATATTTAAACAAAATCCCAGCGTCCCATGAATCCGGGCTGAGTCCTGGAGCCCAGTGCTGGAGCAAGTTCTGGCACTTGGCTCCACTTGGCTCCGGCAGGAAAAAATAATAAATGCACATATTTTTTTTCTGCAAAAATATGGGCTTTTATTATTTTTTTCTAAAAATGTGAACTTATCCTTTACCACTAAACCTAGTCCTGCATCAAGAGCACCTGCGGCATGTTTCTATCAGTGCAGATTCCCTTTAAGAACTTTTTAATGTAAGCTACCAGAGGTAGGGACAGTTACAAATGTAAAACTGTTAAATTGTAATGTATTCCATGGGGCGTTAAAACTGTCAGCTTATCTCGGAAGCACTTTGGCCCTTGAAAATATTCTTCTGAGTATGAGAAGGTGTAATCTACTCGATGGGTCATATGACTTTCTCAGGCTATTGGAAAAACTACATCCACCATATGATAATTTCTCAATGAATGAGTGACAATGACCCACCTTCAGAGGAGACTGTATACATCAAAGCTAATTTATTACTCAAAAAGTGTAAAGTTACTGGATTGCAAACAGGTGCCAAAATTTCAAGTGTGCCATTTGCAGCTTAAGGTAGGCAACCCCCCTTCCCCTGTGCTGCCATTTAGCTAGATGGTACAAGTATGCTCCCAACACTGAAGGATCAAGCATAATGGCTTATTCAAAGACTGTTCATATGCAAAATTTTTGGGTAATTTTGGCAATAACATGACTTAAAGCTAAGTTCCAGGCTAGGATGAAAGTAGCTCCAGAACAATCGAGCAAGAACCCCCCCCCTCCTTCGTTTTTTTTATACTTTTCCTTTTTTTGCCGTTTTGTACTTTTTCTGTATTTCTCCGTCTGGCCTTCTGTCCTACCTACCGTGGCGAGGTACGTCATCTCTGGATTTGCATCGGCCCCTCCCCTCGCTGCCTTCTGGGACCTGTGTCTCAGAAAATGACGGGGCATTTCACGAAGCGCAGCGCGACTCGCGCATGTGCAGTATGAAACAAGCTGTGAAGCCTGAAGGCTTTACTGCCGGTTTCCCTGAGTTGCATTGCCGGAGCCTGCACCCAATCCGATGGACAAAATCGGCTTCAATGGGTTGACATTGCGGGATCCCTGCTGCTGACTTTTACATCTTTTGTTTAGAGGCTGGAACTCCACCTTAATCCCCCAGAACATTATGTATTTTCTGAGGGAATTAACTTTGTGCATAAGTTTGTGAAAAAACGAACCTGGTGTTTGTTTGGGGCGTATACATTCACTATAGTGTATGTTACCTGGTTGATATCACACACCAACACCAAATATCGACCTTGTGCATCCATAAGCTTTGTATGTAGTACAAACGCTACACTATCTCTTATGGCAGTCATTACTCCTTTGGTTTTCAAGTCTGCATTAGCAAAAAAAATGTGTGGAAAATTCTTGTTTTGACATATTGGGGCGGATGTGCCACAAAAATGCGTTTCTTGGGCGCATAGTATGTCAGCTTTATTTGTTAATGCTTCTTTCCAGAGGGATTTTCTCTTTGCTGGGTGATTAAGCCCTTTGGAATTAATGGAAATGAATTGGATAGCCATGAGATTGGTTGTTTAGGTGTGACGTTTGTGATTCGCATGTAGACTGAAGTAAGGTAAGGAACAGAAACTAAAGGCTGTTTAGCCTAGAGAAGGGGGGGGGGGAGGGGAAAAGATCTTCCCCAGGGACTTTTAAGGTGCTATTTAATAGACAATATATTCAAAAAATACTGTACAATCATACTAAGTAAAAATTGATATTTATTTGTATTAAATCACATTAAAATATTTATGCCTCACTTCACGAGTGAGACATGTTAATAAGAACAATATGACATAGACAATGTCACCCAAAGATCATTATCACATTTAGACAATGCAACAAGAAGCAACTACTTAAAGGTGCCAAGACAATCAGCCGCTCTCGACATGTTTCGCTCTAATACGAGCTTCTTCAGGAGTTTAGAGGCAATGATTGTGGCGGACTCAGGCTGTAGCACATTGATCCGATATAAATGCTTCAATGGAATGACAGTACTGCTGCTGGTTTCAAACCAAGGAGTTATCATATATGAGGGGTATCGCTGCCATGCTATGACCACAGGGGAATATAAAGTTTAAGGAGTGGCCCTGGAACATAAAAGTATAACGGCAAATATTGTCATATAAGTGGGGATGGCATCATAAACAAGTGAAGAAGGTTCACTAATAGCTGCAAAGAAGAGCGATCACCAGCAGAGATGTTTTTTCACAGATAGTTGTCCGGCACGCAGACTGGGGGGAGCATCACGCTGCCTCCGTAGGATCGCACCGGTGAGGTGCTCCTTCATGTGAAAATCTGAATATGTGGTCTTCCATGTTTGTAGGGTTGGTACTCACTGTGACCCTGGTAGAAACTTTATCCTGTTGATCTGTACGCTGAGAGAGTTCAGTGGGTTGAATAGATCTTATCGCGACAAGCTGGATATTTAAAAGGCGGGTGTAATGCTCCATACATAGAAAAAAAAAACAAAAGAAGAGAAGAAAACACACTTGTAAGGCATAACAAGTGAAGCAACAATGCAACTTTTCATAAACTGCTATGTTAACCATGAGGGAAATTTCCTTCATATGGAACTTATTTAGGGTCGGCCGTGTGCAGCTAACTGCTGCTCAAGTACCTTAGGGGAAGAGTTCTAGCCCAACTGTTAATGGTTACTCTGGCATTTTTAAACTGGACATAAGGTTACTCCGGATTCGCAAATGGTGTTATTTATGCGATTTGGCGTTTTTGTGCGTTACGGTTTTCCAGTCAGGGTTAGATGAGCGTCGGTTGGTCGTAAGACTTCCTTCATCTTCTGGGTTAGGAAGAATGTTCCATTCTTTCAGTAATGAGATGCCTTTGTCCAGGGAGTCCACAACATACATTTTATCTTGTTTGATGATTGAAATTTTAGTAGGGTAACCCCATCTATAGGGTATGTTGTGGTTCCTGAGCACTTTTGTAATAGTGTTCAGGTTGCGCCTTTTTTGCAGTGTATGCTGAGATAGATCAGCATAGAATTGTAATTTTTGGAAGCGGGATGGAACATTTCCTTGTTTGCGCATTGTTTGCATTAGCTGATCTTTAACGTGAAAGAAGTGCAGGCGCAGGATCACATCTCTGGGAACCGCATCTGGGAGATATGTGGGTTTTGGCAGACGATGTATTCTGTCAATGGTGACATCTATTGCAGAGAGGTCAGGCAGAAGAGCAGTAAATAAGTCTGTCGCATATGCTCGTAGCTCTGATGTTTGGACTGATTCGGGGATCCCCCTAATCTTGAGGTTGTTCCGCCTGGACCTGTCCTCAATATCTGCGATTTTATTTTTAATCCAGGCGAATTCTTCTTCTCTATCTTCGTTTGCATCTACTAGATCGTTTATAGTGGAGGCAAAATCCCCCATCTTGTTTTCAACATGCTCTATTCTGGCCTCTACTGCATTCAGCTCCCCACTAAATCTATGTATACAGTTCATCATATCTGCTTGGATGGTGCTTCTCAAAGATACCAGCATGTCCTTTAGCACAGTGTCCAGGACAGGCTGGTTCATAGTGGGGAAGGTATTAATGGATTCTGGGAGCTCCCTGGTATCATCCCCTGATTCCGTTACAGGGCTCAATGCGGGGCTGCATCCTCCTCCATCCAGCTTTAGTTTAGCTTTTGCTGGGCTCCCAGATGGTGAGGAGGAGGGGAGAGATTGCTGGCTGCTGTATGATATATTATTTTTGGGGGATGAGGTGGCAGTGTGTGGAGCGGGATCGTCTTTGTGAGGCAATGTGGGTGAATGGCCGGCGCCATCTTGCCTACCTCCATGTAGCGGCTGTGAGAAATAGTCCGTCAGCCGTTGAGGCCTGGATGTGCCTTTTCGCTTGCCCATCATGCCCTCTTGGTATGCCCGGACCGGACTGCCAACTAGGGGAAGAAAAATCCGGGGTTGCTTGTGCCGATTTCAGCCGCTGTGTCCGCCGGTTGGCCGGAGCTCTGGGTTCAGGCAGCCATTCAGCTCCGTTGCAGGCCACGCCCCCACATTATGTATTTTCTGAAAGCAAAGGCCCTGTAGAATAAAAGGATGGTAGTTGCACATTTTTCTATCACATGATATTTGTGCAACTGTTTATTAAATGCAAAATTGAATGCAGGAAAAAATATAATAAAATGAATTTTAGTGCAAACACACATAGTATACTGTAATACCAATTTTTGGTAAAATATAAAAGATGAGGTTGTGTCAATTAAATAGATAACAAACATGCCAAGTCTTGCAATTGTGTGCGCCCATATCACAAAAAACGACGGTACCCAAAAATCTCCATAGGTGACACTTTAAAAGCCGTTACAGCTCATCAGTTTAGAGTTTACTAGGAGCTCTTGTGCTAGAATTTTTGCTCTCATTCTGAAGATCCCAGAGGTTTAAATTTGCGTGTGCACCCTACGCATGCATTTGCGCATGTGTGTGGGAAAATGGGGGTTATGGCAAAAAAAAAGAAAACAATGCACTGTGAAATCACTTTCAAGCTGGGAGTTTACTGAAGAAAACCCGCACAAGCAGGTGGCTGCAGTAGAGCTGAACTATTTAAAGCCCAACTCTCAGAAACCTAAAAAATATCCTTGCAGTGAGGCTGCAAGGGTTAACTGCTCAATTTTATCTAGGGAAGAGCAGAAGCGCTTTTACATCCCTGATACTTTACTCTACCAGCAAACGGTGCTTCCCATGCTCCAACAGAGAACTGCTCCTCAGCATCATGTCAATTTATTTAGCTAAATAAGTTCCAGGAGCATCAAAGCAAAGGGTATGGCTTGAGTGAGAAACGTGTCCCCTGCCAGCATACTTTAGAAAAGGACCCTCTCTCTCTGGGTAGAAACAGAGGTCTCTCTCCATAGGTTTGACGCACTCCCTGAGCAGGGACATCTTTAACACAGAGCAAAAGGGGCAGCTCCACCGGGCCCAGTCATTAATGTGGGGCCCAAAGCAGCTGCCCCTTGAGCCCACGCTGCCTGCAAATAGTTGATAAGTGGATTTTTGCCCTGGGTCCAATCAATATTAAAGACGGCCCTGTCCCTGAGTCAGATTATGGGCACTCCAATCCAAGGAGCATTATCTTTGCTGATTGCTGAGCTTATTGTTCTGACAGCAGGAGTAGGGTTGCCCCCTCATCTCTTTAAAACCAAACACATATGAATTACACAGGTTCTGTGGCTGATTAAGGTGGTAATTAAATTCACTTGGTGCCTTATCTGCATTAAATTAGCCTCAGAACCTGTGTAATTAAAATATGTTTGGGTTTAAAGGGATGAGGTGGCAACCCTAAGCAGGAGGAATGGTAGACCTCTGCAGAGAGACCACTGCTTCCACACAGAGTGCAAGGGTCCTTCCATACAGTACGCTAACAGGAGGCTATTCTACTCAGGCTGTGGCTGATTTCTATATAAAACAAAATGTAAGATTTTGCACCCTTTTTGTTTTCATGCACCTGGAAAATATTTAGCTAATTTAAACTAAAACATTCTAAAGGAACATAGAATTTGGAAAGAAATATATGGACGTAAATCCAGGCAGTTATAGTCAGCTTCTCCTAAGGGCTCATATAAATGCATTTATATAAAAATAATAATTATCACACAACATTATAATAGCTAGAGTCAACTTTTATTAAAAAAAAAAAGTCATTATGCATAAACAGTATAATACATTATTATAATGAATATATACTGTACATATAAATAAATACATGGCAAGAATGTGCGGTGGATTTGTATAGATGAGATAAACATCTCCACAACAGCAATCTACATGTTTAGTACAGTAGAGTTAGCATGCAATAGCTTGACAATGTAGTTAGGATCTCAGAGAAATGGCATTATTTAGGCCCCACAATCCCACATTTCATATTCTAGTGTAGGCTAATCCCTTGATGAAGGATCATATATTGTACTGTCTTATTGATTTACTGTTTTGTTTAATCTAAAAGAGGACTGAATCAATATAATGCATGGTTGTGTTGATTATTATATTTCTGTAAAAATATGTTAATTATACATATTTCTGGTAACGTAACACAAGACTCATCAGAGGTGATTCGTTTATACAGGGTTAATGTTTATGCAATAGTAGGAACATATGGCCATAAAATTACGCTACTGCTGATAAGAACTGGGTACAGTAACTTCAATAAGACACTGGACTTAGCAAGACATCTATCTACATTGACAGGGAAGAGACCAAGCAAGACGTACGTAAGTCTATAAGATTGTACCTTTGTTGTTGCACTGTTTAGAGCTGGGCTCTTCTCTCTCTATATGACCTAAAGTTTAGGAAAATAGTTTTGTTTCACCATACTTCGACCCCTACTATATGGTCAACTGGGCTCCTGCGTGTTCAGTGGGTTTTACTATAGTTGGTGCTTCGTTAAGGTGCCATAACAGCTTCTGGATTTCCGCTGGATGTTGGAACATTGCTAGTAGAATCTGCTTCTGTAGAAGCTTCTGTCAGGCTCCACCAATGCCAGGCTCCTAGTCATTTCTTGGTGGATTAAGATCAGGAGTTCATATAGGCCCCTTACGTTCTCGCTGTAATGGGAGCATGTTGGACATCTCTCTTATAATGCCAAACTTTGCTGCATGGTTGTGCTTTGGCAGGTATACAGTATATAGCAGCTGTCGCCGCTGGCTTGTTTTTGAAGGTACAAGATTTGATGCTCTTATCTCAGTTCTCCCTTCACAACCTTGTAAGTCACTAACCTAAAACCTGTGTATATCAACTGTCTGGGCAGGCTGGCATATCAAGCCGATACTATTTTTTACTTTTGGTAGAGTAGGGAAAGGTTAATACTGCCCAATTGGGAAATTTTCCCTTACTTTCCTAACTGTCCGGCTGGCCTTACAAGCCTTCATATCCCAGATCTATTAGATAGTCAAAAAATGTACTGGCCAAAGGATCCCAAAAAATGCTAGTGATATACAGTATTCCCTGCACCACAACAAGGTACTCATGAAAGCTTGTATAATTGTAGTGATTAGACACTTAGGCTGGGTTCACACCGCAGCACGAAGCAGCTCACAGCAGGGGTCCGGTGTGTTCCTGTTCACTGTTTCAGGTCTGATTTCAGCCCGAATGGTTGGCTGAATTTGGACCTGAAACGGACCAGAACACGCACAGGACTCCTGTGCAATTTGCACAGAAGTCGCCCAGGAGATCTGTGAACCGGCTCCATAGAGAGCCAGTCACAATCTCCTGACATGTGAATTGGACGCGGGTTTTGCAATAGTGTGAACCCAGCCTTAAAGAACACAACCCACTCATCCATCCCATCATGGTGGAAATCCTCTTCACCTTTGAAAGTACAGAAACAGATTAGAGGAGTAGAAGACAAAAGGCTTATGGAAAGCCTAACTAGCTAAAAACGAGACATGCACTCCAAATTTTCTATCTGATTTTACTGGACTTACCTCGCAGATGAGTTCAAATAGCTTCTTTCTTCCCGAACCTTCCTTTCTTGCCTAATCTCCAACTCTGCCTAACTCTGGGTTTCTATCTGCTCTTTTTTACTTAAATTTAATTCCTCTTAAGGGATTTGAGCCCCCTGCCTGAAGCACTCCTTGTCCCTCACCCTGCTCCCAGGACCAGATTTACACCTCAGGAGCCTATAGGCAGAGAATTCTGAAGTGCCCCCCCCCAAAAAAAAAAGACAGTAACACCTACAAATTTTTTTCTTGATAAATCACCACAAAGATCTACGAAATACAAAATTTTAGTAAAAAACACACAAAGCTAAATTTTAGGGCAGACAAACACAATAATCTTCCCAAATTTTGGTAAAATATAAAAGAGGACGTTGCACCGGGTAAATAGATACCCAACATGTCAAGCCATAGATCTTTGTGTGCCCATGAAATGGCAACATACAGTACTTCAGTGTTCAGTACCCTTTATTTGTTATAGGCGATGCTTCAGAAGCCCCCTAAAAGATCAGTTTAGCATTATGGAGGTGGTCTGGGGCTAGAAATATTGCTCTCCTTCTGGCATACATGGCAATATTTAACATGTGTATCAAATCAACAATTTCATGTGTAGGCACCCCCAACGCATACGTTTACATTTGGACGTGCGTATATGTGGGAGGCCCCCAAAAAAATTTTGAGGGGGGGAGATTTTATGTGCTGGGGTGTAACTTTATTCTTTTGCAAAAAAAAAATATTTTTTTTTGCTTTACGTTTTTTTCATCACATAGGAGACAAAAAAGTCCCCTATGTAATGATTTTTAGGTGACAGGTTCTCTTTAATGAGACATGCACGGTCTAAAAGACTCTGCATATCTCCTCTGGGCTCCACTGAATGTATTGCAATGCGCATTGCATTGCAATACATCCTTTCTTGGTTATGTTACCTGGGGAAACTGACATGGTGACCTCGGAAGTGACGTCATACACATCACCAACAAGAAGAGTAGGAGAGCTGATGTGTGTCCACTGTTCTCACTCCCCTCCACCTACTGGCACCCGCCATGTAGGTCCCAGGCCCGCAGATTGACAAGCCAAGCCCGGAATATATGGCGGGGGCACACGTGCAGGGCGCCAGCACCGGAGGTGTGTGGAAGCAATCAGACTCCTGCCTGTCAGTTTTACACACAATCTTGGTGGCTGCAGCCACCGAATTGCATATGAAACCACCCACTATCAGGTCCGTACAACGTATAGACCGGACAGCATAAGGGTTAAAAAAAAAACTGAAAAAAAAAACCTCATACGAATGGGCGCCCCTCTAGGAAGGGAAGGCCTATTGGGAAATCCGGCCCTGCCCCCCTCCCCCCCCCGTTTCTCACATTCTATACAGGTTTGTTCCCCCCTCCCAGTTCCCACATGGTTCTGTTCTCCCCCTCTACTTACTGCTATCCATTCTGATTTATCTTTGGACATCAAACTCAGGCATACAGATGTGTAAATCTTTGACCCTTTGAAACTGAACATAATGACACACTGAGGGCCTTTTATTGTGGGGGCCTTAGTGCATCTTCCCAGCCTGGTAGGTGAATTTTGAAAGTATCCGAACTCTCGGGTTCTCATATCTCTACCAATCGCCTCATATAATGACAGTTTTCTACCTGATTGGATTACATACTGCCATTACTATTGGTTGGGATGATAAATGTGTTATATATTGTTCTCTATGTACTGTGCTTCTTGTTTAAGAATGTGTTGAAAACCATAAATAACGAATGCATAAAAAAAATCTTAAAATTTAGGGAAATTCTCTTTCTTTTCGTACATCACGGGACACAGAGCACCATATTAATTACTGAATGGGTTATAGGCCACCTTCAGGTGATGGACACTGGCATAATTAAAGACAGGAAGTCCCACTCTCTATATAAACCCTCCCATCCCGGGAGTTTGTTTCGCCAGTGTCTAAGGTGTTGGTCACTGTTAAGTTTGTGCTAAAAAAAAGCTCCTTGGATGGTCCTGACTGGGTCAAAGGAGCTACGCAATCGGATCCATTCAAAAGAACCAATAATAAAGGGCTAAAGTGGATGGTACCCGAGCCTCGATACGGAAGAACAAGGTTTTCCCTGTAACGTTTCTCTTAAGGAGAGCTGGGCTCTGGGATCCAGCACCTTGGTCACATTTCTATACCACAGGTTGCTTGGCAGAGCGCTATAGCCCTGGCTGGTTTGGAGGGAAAGATAGCTAGTTTGTTTGCAGGCTGGGAGGAAGCGCGAAAGGTCCCCTTCCCCTGTCCTGCATCCGTCATCCACGGATCAGGAGTGGGTAGAGGATTCGGATGTACCTCTGGGGGATCCACTAGAGGTGCAGGAGGATGGTTCCTCATTTGAGGGCTCTGTCCCAGAGGAATCTTTTTTAGCTTCACAGTCGCAAAGGTTGCTAATCCAATCACTCATTGAAGCAGTGCGTTTTGGTTATAAGTTACCCTTATCAGAAACGACCGAAGCTCCCTTTTCCTCTTTGGGTTCACTGAAACCTCCTCAGAGTTCACACGCTTTTCCTATGCACCCGCTGCTGGAACAGCTTATTTATTCTGACTGATCACCCAGATAGGCATTTTGTTCCTCCTAAAAGATTCTCTCAAATCTATCCTATGGAGGAGAAGTTCTCTAAGAAGTGGAGTGTACCAGCAGTAGATGGTGCTGTTTCTTCTCTGAATAAGAGTTTTACTTGCCCAGTAGACAATGTTCAGGTGTTTAAGGACCCAGCAGATAAGAGACTGGAGTCATTGCTTAAAGCCTCTTTTTCCATGGCTGGTGCAGTTGCACAGCCTGCGGTTGCTGCAATTGGAGTTTGTCAGTCCCTTAAGGACAAGCTGACACAAGTTGTCAAAGGGAAAGAAGTCCCAGACCTAGCAGAACTACCCAGGGCCCTTTGTTTTGTGGTTGACGCTATTAAAGATTCTATTCATCAGTCGTCCCGCCTTGCCCTTCTGTTGGTACACATGCGAAAGGTTCTATGGCTTAAGCATTGGTCAGCAGAGCTACCTTGTAAAAAACTGCAGACTGGTTTTCCCTTTCATGGGGGACGTTTGTTCGGGGATGACTTGGATAAATACATCCAGAAAATGTCGGGTGGAAAAAGTACTCTCCTTCCTGTTAAGAGAAAGAGTAGACGTCTCTCTTTCAAACGTTCTGTTTCCCCGTCTCCAGGGACAACAGCCTCCAGGCAGTTTCAACGGCCTCCCCTGTCAACCCCTTAAAGGCCTCAGAACCAAAAGAAGCCCTGGGGACAGAAGTCTGCAAAGCAGAATTCCAAGACCTCCTTATGAAGGGGCGCTGTCACAGTCCCTTCCGTGCCAAGCAGACAGCCAGGCGTGGTCGCGCCCCAAGTGGCTCAAGGTGGTATTGAGCCTATAACCTTCTGTTTACTGCTCCTGTCGCTTTGCCTCTGAGCCACACCTCAGTTCTTATTTCAGTCTGCTTTCCCGCTATGCCTAGTTCTGCATGAAGTACTAGGGCTATACTCTGGGTCTTGTTGCATTTAGAACCTGGCACTCCTGGTTCAGCTGAGGCAGTTTACCTAATCAGCTGGGTATAAAACACTGCCTTACTCTGAGGACTGTGTCAGTTCATTGTGTCTCTTGTTTTGCCAAAGGTTCCAGTGTTCCAAGCTTTTCACCCTGGCTCTGTTTATCGTTTATTCTGACTTCTGGCATCCCTGACTACGGCTTTACCTTGACTATCTTTTGGCAAATTCCTGTCAAGCCCCCATGCACAGATTCACAGCCCAGGTAGCTTCTTACCTTGTTACCGTGGCCTGTGTGTATTTGCAAGGGTGAGCATACATCTCTAAACTATGGACTCCAACCAAGGTAAGCCCTTACAGGCTGAAGTCACGAGCGGTGACGTAACGCGTAGGGCGTGGCAGAGAGCTGACTATACCGGAAGTCACGTAAGGAGGCGCCTCGGACGCCGCTCCTTCCTGTTTTTTGCTATATTGAATTGTTTTTATGTAAAAGACCATCTGTTTTTATTACTTAATAAATATATTTTCGAAATACTACACCATCAGTGGCCTCCTCTCTCCTCCCCCTCCTTCCACCGGGCTGTCATAGCCTAGGTGGCAAAACTCCCAGTTTATCTTTATAGGTGCCTGATATTAAGCAGAGGGGAACGCATCCATCATCTGATCTAATCATCATCACATAGAAAGACATACATTGATGCCTGTTTTTTCCTGCTCTGAGGTGAGAGTTTAGAGAGCCTAGTTGAGCCGCCAGTGGTTTTATGAAGAGTTTCATCACTATTACCAGCATTTTTCATATGAACTTTCTACTGTCATTTTTCATATGAACTTTCTACTGTCACTTTTATGAATTTTATTTATTGGAAGTATCCTTTACCACGCTGTTTGCAGCTTTGCACACTTGCTGCACAGGTTTTGCTATTTTTGCACATTTATGTGATTTTATTTCATTCATTTTTTGACATTTATTTTTTGACATTTATTGTTTTGCTTTTTTGACACATGAATGTTTAGCACAGTTTTTGCATTTTTGCACATTTATGCGATCTGATTTTGATATTTACTGTGATGTGCTACTAGGACATATGATTTTCTAGCACAGTCTTTTGCACTTTATCTTTTATTGATGCACTTTATTTAGGATGTGTCATCCTGCATATTCACATTCATTTATTCATGATTAGCGTTAGGTGTGATCACCATTTCTATGATAGATTTTATGCGCGAAATCCCTTTACCTTTATTTACCTTTATTTAAGCCCTTACAGGCGCCCCCGCTCGATCGAGTGGGAGGAAGGCTCCAGGAATTTTCAGGAGCCTGGCGGGAGGAATTCCATGACAGATTAGTAATTTCCACAGAGTCTCTAGGATACAAACTAGAGTTTCGGGAATTTCCACCGTCTCGCTTCCTAAGATCAAGCATTCCCAAGGTCCCAATAAAAAGGTCTTTATTTCAGGCACTAGACCGGTTACTGTCTCAGGGGGTGATCATAGAGACTCCCTTAAAAGAGCAGGGGTTGGGGTTTTATTCAAACCTCTTCACGGTGCCAAAACCGAATGGGGATGTCAGACCCATTTTAGATCTCAAGGGTCTGAACCAATTTCTAAATATTCGCTCGTTTCGCATGGAAACAATTCGCTCAGTGGTATCCACTCTTCGGGGAGGAGAACTCCTGGCGTCTATAGACATCAAGGATGCATATCTCCATGTTCCAATATTCCCCGCTCATCAAAGATTCCTGCGATTTGCAGTGGAACAACGACATTTTCAGTTTGTAGCCTTGCCCTTCGGCTTGGCCACTGCTCCTCGGGTATTTACAAAGGTCCTGGCTCCGCCTTTGGCAAAACTAAGAGCTCAGGGTATAACAGTAGTGCCATACCTAGATGACCTGCTGCTGATAGATCAGTCTGTAGAAGTGCTAGATCAGAGTGTGGTAAGCACGGTCCCAGAGTTCTGCGCCTAGCATGTTCTTCGGGAGATAACTTGGTTCGGCCCAGCTGCATAGCTTCCTCAGCAGGCAGGAGGTGCTCCTCGGAATGAAGAGAAGGGACAGGAAGCTCAGGCTGCCTAAAGGACGGGGAGTGCTGGCGTCTTTTTTCCAGGGCCCTCTTCTGAAAGCGAATATCGATGTGGTTACACAAGGTGATGACACCGTCCAGATCAGCAGGGAGATCTTCCTGCCAATTCATCCTTCACTCTATCAGAGAGGCCATGTAAAAAGGTTGCAACTAGGGCCTCATTATTCCAGCTCAGCTCAGCAGTCAAAATACGAAAATGAAGAGCGTACTGTCCCACAGAAGCGGACTCTTGACGGAGACGTAAAAGAGCGCTGGCCGCTGAGGAGACATGACCCAGTTCCTCGAAGATATTCTGAAAAAGTTTCAAGAAATCAGACAGGCTAGAAACCACTGGATCATTCAGTTCCCACAAAGGGGCAGCCCAGGCTAAGGCCTCGCCGGACAGAAGGGATATAATATAGGCTACCTTTGCCCGATCGGACAGGAAGGTTTGGGGCTGGAGTTCAAAATGAATTGTTCACTGGCTAAGGAACCCCCTGCAAACCTTTGAGTCCCCAGAGAAACGGGCCGGAGCTGGCAGTTGTAATAAATGTGTGGCTGCGACTGGTGCAATAGGTGCAGCAGCAGATAGCGGTTGAGGTTGTTGAACCGGGGGTCCTAATGAGGCCTGAACGGGATGCCAAATCCTGAAGTCTTAAGTCTGCGAGCTAAGCCCTGCAACGGATCATCTGCGGGTAGCGGCACATCAGCCGGGTCCATGGCTGATCAAACTGTCAGGTCACCTGAGACCAGGTGACAGATGCACTCCATGGGAGTCAGGTAGTGGACCCTAGGACTGACTGCTGCGGATTGAACCCTGGGAGGTTCAGGAAGCAGGTCTACTGGATCACTAACACAGATCCCACTGAGAGCTAGAGCATAGACTCCCCAGGGTGCAGAGTCTAAGAGCCAGCAGGTGTTCACCAGAGCCTCTAGTGGTGAGGATGGACTGCGCTGCAGTCTGGCTCTAGGTCGCGGCCCCCCAGGGTCTCACAGCTCACGCTCACGGTAGACTACAGGAGATAGAGGAAGAAAGCAGCAGGCTGGAACAACAAGGATAGTAAGGGAGTAAGCCAAGGTCGGGGCCACTAGCAGACAAGGACAACAGAGTACACGCCAAAGGTTCAGGGTTACAGGCAAACAGGGATAGTCGGGGACACGCCAAAAGGTCAGGGTCACGAGCAGACAGGAATAGTCGAGAACATGCCAAGGTCGGTAACAGAGACTAATGTAGAGCACACGGTAAGCAGGAAACAGGAAGCCAAACACACAATGGTTGATCAGCAAGGTTGGCTTGCAATGCACAGGTTAATATAGTGTTCCTAATTAGAGACTGAGGTGGAACTATGCTGAGGGAAGATTATATATGCAGTCAAGTGAGAGTGTCTGGCCTCTAAAGGAACACATGGAGAGAGGTAAGCTGACAGACACACATTACTGCATAACCATGACACACCGCACACTACCAGGGCAGTTAGTGCTTCTTGGGCAGTGCATCATCAAGCCTCCATGGCCCAGGTTTGCAAGGCCGCAACATGGTCATCAGTACATACATTCACAAAATTCTATCAAATGGATGTAGGTCAGCAAGAGGATGCCGCCTTTGTGCGCAGTGTTCTGCAGGCAGCAGAATAGGTCCTCACGTCTGGCGGTGGTCTGCATTTGTTTTTTTGTGTCCCCCTCCCTCAGATTGCATTGCTTTGGGACTTCCCATTCAGTAATTAATATGATGCTCTGTGTCCTGTGATGTATGAAATAGAAAATAGGATTTTTTAACATAGAGCAAAGGATTAGGTCTGGTTCATGGTACAACACCCTTCAAATAGGCACCTCATCCCAAATAATCATGAAATAGAGCTAGGGGGTAAGGGGGATTTTTGCGGTGCCAGTAAGAGAAGAGTACACATAAAAAGCTAGTAGCTTTTAAGCTACTAGCTTTTTTTGTGTACTCTTACTGGCACCGCAAATATCCCCCTTACCCCCTAGCTCTATTTCAGGATTTTTTAACAGCTTACCTGTAAAATCCTTTTCTTGGAAGTACATCATGGGACACAGAGGTCCCTCCCCTCTTTTTTGGGATATATGTATATTGCTTTGCTACAAAAACTGAGGTACTCCCTGGATGGGAGGGGTTATATAGGGAGTGGGACTTCCTGTCTTTAATTATGCCAGTGTCCATCACCTGAAGGTGGCCTATAACCCATTTAGTAATTAATATGGTGCTCTGTGTCCTGTGATGTACTTCCAAGAAAAGGATTTTACAGGTAAGCGGTTATAAAAATCCTATTTTTAACCACCACAAGAAGTGTCCCTTTGGAAGGTTTCCTCTCTTTTCCTGTTCTGGTGACTACTCCAATATTTTGCATTCTCATTCAATTTAAATCCCAGTGGTAGTGGTCACCTGGATAATTAGAGAGAGAGAGAGAGAGAGAGAGAGAGAGAGAGAATCTCTCCAGAGAGGACACCTTATTCAATATTAGCAAAAAAGGTTTGACTTTAGATACAGACTTTGAATAGAATGGAAAAGGTCTAAAGTTCTCCCCAGTAGGGACACAGGTGACAATAAAAACGTGACAGGGTTACTACAGTTATCAGAGCCTATTACGCTAATTGACTTATCTCTTTGTCATTTAGCCCAATGAGCTCTGATAACTAAAGATATAGTCTAAGTATTTACAATAATCATTAGTATGTCAAGGAAAATAGTTGTATTTCATCAACTGTTGTATGTCGTTGCTTCTCTGGTGTATGGACATTTCAAAAGGACTCCTCATAATACCGTGTTTAAATACGTGCGTTTCAGAACCATTTTCAGAATTGTATAAAACCTAGGGATCTATAGCATTCTGAAAGCTTGCATCTTTAATAACTCATAGCGGAACTTAACTTACTGTATTTTTTTTAAACGTTAGTTAAATGCATTTCTCCTCTCCCTTTCTGTAATTCTCAGCAGATTTTTTTTTTTTTGCAGAACAGAGCCTACAGTTCCACATTTGTGGCCTAGGCCTGAATGGCATCCCCCTGCCTGAAGCCTCCTGGGATACTCATGTCACGGATCCCAGGAGGCTTCTGGACTGTGTAGAATCCAGTGAACATCATCAGGAGGTGCTAGGAACCAGAAGAGACAGCCAGCCTCCTGATGATGTCACAAGGAAGATGGCAGCACGTGACCCCAAGTGTGGTGGCTTTCAGTGGATCACAGCTGGACAGTGCTGGATCCTCGGTATGGGTGAGCATACTAATCCAGCTCAATCAACCATACCAGATAAGGAGGTCACTATTACAATTAAAAAAATACAATAAAATAAATAGGAAAAAAAATGTAAAAATGAAAAGCTCCTCCATCCCTCCCAGCATGAGGAGAAAAAAAAAAGGCAATTACCAGCTTCTGTCAGAGGGAAATCGGTCCGCACACAGACACCCACTGCTGCTAAGCAGTGCCCACCAGTGCCACCTGCCAGTGCCCACCAGTGCATATCAGTGCCAACTACCAGTGCCACCTATCAATGCCCACCAGTGCCACCTATCAATGCCCACCAGTGCCACCTATCAGTGCCCATTAGTGCCTCATCATCAGTGCCACCTATCAGTGCTGCCCATCAGTGACACCCATCAATGCCACCACTCAGTGTCCATCAGTGCCAGCTATCAGTGCCCACCAGTGCTCTTTAGTGCTACCTATCAGTGCCCATCAGTGCAGCCTCATCAGCGCACATCAATGAAGGAGAAAAATTACCTGTTTGTAAAATTTTATAACAAACTATGAAACTGTTTTGTTTCTTTTTTAAAAATTTCAGTCGTTTTTTTAGCAAAAAATAAAAAACCCAGCAGTGATTAAATACCACCAAAAGAAAGCTTTATTTGTGTGAAAAAAAAATGATAAAAATTTAATTTGGGTACAGTGTTGCATGTCATTCAAAGTGAGAGAGTGCTGAAAGCTGAAAATTGGCCTGGACAGGAAGGGGGTATAAGTGCCCAGTAAGCATGTGGTTAAGTGAAGCCTGGTGGGCTAAGTCTGAATCTGGCTTCTTTTTTGTTATGGGTATATCAACATATCTCCCCTCTATAATTCCTGACCCTGTTCCTGCCCATCTTGGAGTTTTGGGTTTTCCCACCCATCTTTGTGTGCATCAGCTCCTCCTGTTACATTCTCCATAATAAAATAAATACAAATTCAATGGAGAGGGTGTAACCCCTTATAACTGGCAGAGCAGATGTGGTGAGCAAGGAACTCAATGCTGAGACCTCACCAATAGAGTCAATGTCAGGTAGTTTAACGCTCAAACATCCATCAAACCCTGCAATATCTGTGTTTGATCATTAAAGGAGATCTATGATTACAGCATACACTTTCATTTTAAAACACCAGCATTGTAATAGCAATACAAGCAATAGTTATTTTTGACAATCCATTATGTTTATTTGAAAAATTACCTCCGGAGTTCTGCCTGTCTGTTGGCCATCTCTTTCTACAACTTCAAGAATTCCCTGCATGCTTTACATCTTCTCTTTCAATTTCTACGGACTACATATCCCATGGTACATTGCTGCCTCCAAGCAGTGATTCCTGTACTGACTCCAGTTCATAAGGCAGGCTCTGTGAATTCTTCGACACAGTAGTGCCTATTCAAAGTACATGCATTTTGATACACTACAGAGGCACTGTAATTGGCTGACATGGATTCAACTAATTACACAACTGGACAAAATAATAGGTAATATTATTCTATGCTTGTAAAGTCTTTTTTTTTTCAATAAAAATAACAAACATGTTATACTTACATCCTCTGATCAGTCGATTTGCACAGGGCAGCCTGGACCCTCCTCTTCTCGGGTCCCTCTTCTGTGCTTCTGGCCCCTCCCTCCTGTCGAGTGCCCCCACAGCAAGCAGCTTGCTATGGGGACACCCGAGCCTTGTCACAGCTCCCTCTGTCCATTCAAACACGGACCCACGGTCTGGCCCCACCCCCTCTCTCTCCTGATTGGCTGAGTGACTTTGACAGCAGCGGGAGCCAATGGCATTAGAGGTTGCTGGGGTGGCTGCTGCACACAGAAAGTTTTTTTTATCCTAATGCATAGAATGCATTAAGATAAAAGACTTTCTGACTTTACAACTCCTTTAAAATTCAAAAAGAATAAAATACGCCTAAAATGAAATGAGTATAATTTGTTATGTTTTTCTCTTCCAGCGTGAACCATGGCAGCAAACATGAATCTAGCCAATGGACCTTATATTGTCATACCTCAGAACACCCTGCCCACCGTACTTCCTGCACCAGTGCAAGCTGCGCAGGGACAGAAACCCAGATCATATCAAGAGTTTTTAAAAGGCCATCCCAAAGCTTTGGGGGTAAGTGCTCTTTTTTGTTCGTCTGGGTGTGTTTTCAGAATTAGATAGTAGGTATGTATTTCTAGTGCTTGCCCCAAAGAAGCCTCTGATGTTTGGGCTCCCTGACTCTGGATGTCAATAACCTTCCCGGGAATGCCACACCCTCTGACACACCAAGGCTAAAGAGAAAATAATTTTTTGTGCAGCACACAGTTGTCAGAAACCATGAAATCAGACCGAGACAGAAGTACAGCTTAATCACACTTGTTTAATAATAAAAGTAAATAGAACAAATGTAGTCAAAACAAAGCCAGAGTTCAGGAACTGGAACGGATAGTCAGACAAGCCAAACGTCAGGGAGATGAGCGAGGTAAAACAGCAAGCAGGATCTGGAGCCAGACGGGATGTCAGCCAAGCAAGTCTCTTAACAGGAATACAGGAGAGCGTCTCTGGGATGTTGACTAAGGCGAAGGCAGAGATTATCTGGGCTGGACGGCTTCAGTAGGCAGGACTGACGAGCAGGATATCAACAACAGCTGAGTAACTGTGGAGAGATAGGAGCTGGCAATTAGCTAACAGCTGAGGAAGGGAGGGCTGAGCCCAGCCCAGACAATAAAAACAATCACCAAAGGACAGAAAAGCAGTAATTAACAAGTACACAAAAACAGTTACAAAATAACGTGTGACTCACTAAATGCCAAGCTAACCAATGACTTTATCCCTAATCCCTACACTAAGGGGTCCTAACTAAAGGGCAATGCAGACTGGTCAGTGGGGAACTCCTACTGGCCAATGTGTTGGGGCCCAAATATGGCGTTGGAGCACTCAAATGTGAGTACCACAAACTCAGATGTATATAAGTTCCTAAATGGTGTACCAAGAGACTATACAGTTTCTTTAATTAGTGTGCAGAGGGTATGGCCAGCAGCCTCTCATGACACAAAGAATAATGACTTGTCTCCTCCCGCTTTCTGTCCAAGAATCAGTGATGCAAGCTGCTGTGATTTCCTCAGCCCGACCAGGAGGCAACACCAGACCTGACAGTGGCGTTTCCATAGACCAGAAGATGTTAGTGACTCTGCCTCTCTGCATCCCTGGCCCTGCAGCAAATTGTCTCATCAGCAGCCTGCTTCATAGTGTACTCTCTACAATGTCCTCCCAATGTCTGCCTGGAGCCCAGGAACAGTCCTTTCTTTTCCTCTTCTGTAGAGATTTGGTAATTCAGGGATCTGTAATTCCAAAACACTCTATAACACCAGGTATAGTCTCTCTGGAGACTACATGTCCCACAAGTCTCTGCTGCTCCCAGCAAGCTTGGTCCTTTCCCAGGCTGCAACCGGGACAGAGAGATTCCGATTGGTCAAAGTGGTCACATGAAAAGCACATGCAAACCATCACAACCACTGCATATGCACAGCTCCCAACTGTCCCTGATTTTGAGGGACTGTCCCTGATTTGGAGCAATGTCCCTCTGTTCCTCTTTCCTCCTCATTTGTCCCTCCATTTTGGTCTGATCTATATAGATGTATATAAAATGCACTTTTTATCTTTCGAAAAGTGATTCCCAGCGCTAATCCTTTCATCCAATTTCTAAATTGCTGCATTTGTAAATTCCAAAAGCCAATATAAAGTAATAGTAGTGGTAAAAAAAAAGCCCTTGTGGATTTCATTAACCTTTTTTTTTGGTTAATTCTCATTGAAGGGGGTGTGGCAGGGGGCGTGTCCTATGCCTACATACATTTGCTAGTAGGTGTCCTCATTCCCATCTCAGAATGTTGGGAGGTATGTATATGTACTTCCCTCCTGCTACCTTTGCATCAATAGGGGGAGCAGTTCGGAAAAATGGGGGTTAAAACGTTGCTCAGCCATATGTCTTTGTTTTTGTTTTTTACTGCCCCCCAAACACAAAAGTAAATGAGCCCATAAACTAAAAAAAAAGTAGACAGAGGTGAGGCTCTATCAATAAAACATAGCTGGAAACAATACACTTTCTCAACTGACTGGACAGGCATTACCAGAACAGGAAATGAGGGAGAATCTTCCCATTGGGGACACAGACAGCAGTAAAACCATGAAGGAGGTTGAACCTCTTCCACTGCATCCAAAACGTATGACTGAATTCCAGGCAAGTATAAAAAATACAAATTATCCATTATCACATCATTATATGCATTTTTAAATGCAAGCAGTGTAAGTACCTGAATTTAATATCTGAATTTTTCAGTCCCATGTACAGCAGACCTCAGAATAGGAAAGGGAGAAGCAGCACAGTGAGGCACTCAGGTGTGCTGTAGTACAAAGATCCACGCTGATCAGGGGATAGAGCAGAGTGACAGAGAGATGAATCTATTATCAAGCTGCTTCCCCTTTCACTGTTCAGTCACAAGGTGGAGGTCAAGAGGGTAAGTGAAAGTGAAACTGCAGCAGAGAAAGATCAGGTCCCTTTCCTTGTGCTGTAAGGTACAGCTGTATAAGTCTCAGGACTGGATAGGCAGAAATAGGAATCCTTTGGCAGGCTTAGTTGACATACACTTATATTGTCAAAAGTATTGGGACACCTGCCTTTACATGCACATGAATTTTAATGACATCTCAGTCTTAGTCTGTAGGGTTTAATATTGAGTTGGCCCACTCTTCTGGGAAGGCTGTCCACAAGGTTTAGGAGTGTGTCTATGGAAATGTTTGACCATTCTTCCAAAAGAGCATTTGTGAGGTCAGGCACTGATGTGGACAAGAAGGCCTGGCTTGCAGTCCCTGTTCTAATTCATCCCAAATGTGTTCTATTGGGTTGAGGTCAGGGGAGCAGTCATGTTAGAACAGGAAGGGGCCATCCCCAAACTGTTCCCACAAAGTTGGGAGCATGAAATTGTCCAAAATGCCTTGGTATGCTGACGCCTTAAGAGTTCCTTTCACTAGAACTAAGGGGCCAAGCCCAACCCCTGAACAACCCCACACCATAATCCCCCCTCCACCAAATGATTTTGACCCCTGCACAAAGCAAGGTCCATAAAGACATAGATGAGCAAGTTTGGAATAGAGGAACTTGACTGGCCTGCACAAAGTCTTGACCTCAACCCGACAGAACACCTTTGGGATGAATTAGTGCGGAGACTGTGAGCCAGGCCTTCTCGTCCAACATCAGTGCCTGACCTCACAAATACACTTCTGGAATAATGGTCAAACATTCCAATAGACACATTCAGTGGCGGCTTGTGCTGGATGATTTTGGGTGGCGTGGTTGGGCCCCTCAAGCTAAAAACGCTTTCACCTGGAGACCGGCACCAACCTCTGCCTGTGATTAAAGCAAACATGTTTGCCTGTCACAAGTTCCTATAACTGAAGTCAGTGCATTGTTTTCTGACACTTTGCCCCATAATCCCAGCTCAGCTCCTATACAGATCACGCTCTCTGCAATATTCCTGCAAGCATACAGTACAAAAGAAAGGCGTTTGACAGGCTGTGTCCTAACTCCGCAACTCCTCCGGCGGTCACGACACCCCTGGTACCCGGTGCCGCAGCTTCTGTGCTGACCCAGTCTTCTTTCCGGTTTCTGGGTCTTTGGCCTCTTTTCCTGATTGGCTGGAGCGGGAAGCTGATAGTGAGTGTTGATTAGCCGGTATCACAGGGTGGGAGGGTTCGCAGTGATGTGCGCCCCAAGGACAACATGAAACAGGCCAATTGGGGCCCCGTAGAAAAGAAAGAACTCTGCGCTATAGTGAATGTGAAAATAACTTAAAAATAGAAGAGGTATATTGAATATAAAATATTAGAAGCTGCTCCCCTCAAAGTGCTTGTTATTTTTTTTTTATATATATATTTTTAATGTATTTATATCAATGCTACACCCAGGTGGAGTGTGAAGTGTAGTGTTTGCATTCGCTTGAGGCGAAAAAAATTAATTCTACTATCCACTAGATGGCACCAGTTTTATAATGACTATCCGACTGATCTCAGTTCAGGAATCGCCCACTGGATGGCATCAGTCTTCCAATTAGAATTCGACCAATCCTATAACATCAGGAGATATATAAACACACATTACTCAGTGACTGGTACACTTCCTGACGACGTCACACGACGAAACGTATGTCGAGGCATATCCGGTCACGCAATCTTTCGGCCACTTTCGGCTTCGGCAGGTTAGGTGGTGGAACGCATGCCACTCGCCACAAGCGGGAGCAAGCGAAATGGCTGTCTCACACTCCACCTAACATTGCTAAGCCTGTCACCTTCAGTGCTGATGAAAGGCACTTACTAAGTAAGCGGCCATTTGGCCTATTGTTTTTATATGCTTTTTTAATAAAACGGAATTATACGATGGTATTGTTTTTTCCATCTTTTTTCTGAATCAACATTCTTGCAGAGCCCTTCCTGGATTATCCACCTGCTACCAGTAAGACCACATATCGCGGTCTTAACAAAGTCCCACCTGACCTTCCTTTTTAACTAAAGAGGTCATGGCGGTTTGGTAAGTAGGATACTTACCTATATTCATTGGATGCTGTTCTATCAAAAATCATCAATTGGTAGTGGTGATGGTGTGAAAAATCTGAATACTTGACTCAATATATGGATATTTAGTTTATATATACAGTGGGGCAAAAAAGTATTTAGTCAGCCACCAATTGTGCAAGTTCTCCCACCTAAAAAGATGAGAGAGGCCTGTAATTGTCATCATAGGTATACCTCAACTATGAGAGACAAAATGTGGAAACAAATCCAGACAATCACATTGTCTGATTTTTGAAAGAATTTATTTGCAAATTATGGTGGAAAATAAGTATTTGGTCAATATCAAAAGTTCATCTCAATACTTTGTTATATATCATTTGTTGGCAATGACAGAGGTCAAACATTTTCTGTAAGTCTTCACAAGGTTGTCACACACTGTTGCTGGTATGTTGGCCCATTCCTCCATGCAGATCTCCTCTAGAGCAGTGATGTTTTGGGGCTGTCACTGGGCAACATGGACTTTCAACTCCCTCCAAAGGTTTTCTATGGGGTTGAGATCTGGAGACTGGCTAGGCTACTCCCAGGACCTTGAAATGCTTCTTACGAAGTCACTCCTTCGTTGCCCAGGCGGTGTGTTTGGGATCATTGTCATGCTGAAAGACCCAGCCACGTTTCATCTTCAATGCCCTTGCTGATGGGAGGAGGTTTGCACTAAAAATCTAACAATACATGGCCCCATTCATTCTTTCATGTACACGGATCAGTTGTCCTGTTCCCTTTGCAGAGAAACAGCCCCAAAGCATGATGTTGCCACCCCCATGCTTCACAGTAGGTATGGTGTTCTTTGGTTGCAACTCAGCATTCTCTCTCCTCCAAACACGACAAGTTGTGTTTCTACCAAACAGTTCTACTTTGGATTCATCTGACCATATGACATTCTCCCAATCCTCTTCTGGATCATCCAAATGCTCTCTAGCAAACCTTAGACGGGAATGGACATGTACTGGCTTAAGCAGGGGGACACGTCTGGCACTGCAGGATCTGAGTCCCTGGCTGCGTAGTGTGTTACTGATGGTAGCCTTTGTTACGTTGGTCCCAGCTCTCTGCAGGTCATTCACTAGGTCCCCCGTGTGGTTCTGGGATTTTTGCTCACCGTTCTTGTGGTCATTTTGACCCCACGGGGTGAGATCTTGCTTGGAGCCCCAGATCGAGGGAGATTATCAGTGGTCTTGTATGTCTTCCATTTTCTAATTATTGCTCCCACAGTTGATTTCTTCTCACTAAGCTGCTTCCCTATTGCAGATTCAGTCTTCCCAGCCTGGTGCAGGTCTACAATTTTGTTTCTGGTGTCCTTCGACAGCTCTTTGGTCTTCACCATAGTGGAGTTTGGAGTGTGACTGTTTGAGGTTGTGGACAGGTGTCTTTTATACTGATAACAAGTTCAAAGAGGTGCCATTAATACAGGTAATGAGTGGAGGACAGAGGAGCCTCTTAAAGAAGAAGATACAGGTCTGTGAGAGCCAGAAATCTTGCTTGTTTGTAGGTGATCAAATACTTATTTTCCACCATAATTTGCAAATAAATTCTTTCAAAAATCAGACAATGTGATTGTCTGGATTTGTTTCCACATTTTGTCTCTCATAGTTGAGGTATACCTATGATGACAATTACAGGCCTCTCTCATCTTTTTAAGTGGGAGAACTTGCACAATTGGTGGCTGACTAAATACTTTTTTGCCCCACTGTATATATATATTTCTGCTTATTAATGCACATAGCACTTTTGAACTGTTGGTGTTTTTACTTTATGATGTTCTAGCAGTCCAGAGTACTCCACACATTTGTGGTAGCTTGGTATTGATTTATCTGCAATCAAGTGCATGATGTGCTGTGAGCACCATTTATATGCTGGCTGTTTACTGATGCACATCCTTTCTCATAATATTTAATTTCGTTGAAACTTATGATGCTATTTTTATAGTATATTCACATTCATTATGACTTATTGAGCACATGCACTTTATGGTTATATTTATATCACTTGCGTCCCCTTATTAAACAATTGGGGCCCCGGGCTCTGGTCACCTGCTTTTAAGGGTGTGATGGACCTGGTAGAGACCTGTTGGTCCGGCACCCCACACAGTGCACACCTATGTTTGATTGCGCAGGCTAGGGGAGCGGATTGTTCTAGCTGGGGGGGTGGTGCCCCTTGTGGACCGGCCGCCACTGGACATATTCCTAAACCTTGTGGACAGCCTTCCCAGAAGAGTTGAAGATGTTCTAGCTGCAAAGGGTGGGCCAACTCAATATTGAACTCTACGGACTAAAGACTGGGATGTCATCAAATTCATGTGCGTTTAAAGGCAGGCGTCCCAATACTTTTGACAATATATTGTATATATATTCCATCTGCGTATTTAGCTGCTTGCCTGTGGCAGAGCTCCACTTTACTCCTCTTGGGCTGATGGCACTTATCTTGGCACCATGTAAAGTAATTTTTTCTTACTCCTGTTTTCTGTACACAGACTATGCAGATCATGGTGGCCCTTCTGTACGTCTCTCTGGGCACGGTATTGCTATTCACCTTAGACAGCTACGTGTCTTTCGGTACATACAGCGGGATCAGCTACTGGGGTGCAGCATTTGTGAGTATACCTTCCACATCCAACTAGAATGTTTAGGACTAGAGTCCTATTTCCTCAATATTGTCCATTTTTGGGACACGATAAACACAACCACATGTCAGGTTGACTAGTTGTGACACCGCTATGTACATTTGCTCGTAACACTACTTTATGTTGAAAACCAACTTTTATGCACTTTGGCTTTACCGACATGTGCAGCAGATTCCGGTAGTTCTTAACAATGCTCTTTTACAAAGTGATTTTGCTAAATTCAGAAAGAATGACCTTCTCTTAAAAGATAACCAAACTGGAGGTAATTAAGACCAACACTATGTTGGTGTACAGAGACAGGCAGACTGCCCATCTCTGTACGCTGTATAGCAGGTGGCAAGTTTGCTGCTCCTATCCCCTCCCCATATGTCACTGATTGTGAAGGATGGGGTTGGCTTCACAGCTGACAAGCCCCTAGCATATTTTACCATCAGGTCTGCTCACTCCTTAAGATTGACAGCAGGCAGTGGGCATATTTTATAGCCAATAGCAGGCTGTCTTTAGCTAAGTAATACCTGCGCTGCCTGCTGTCAATCACAAGGGGAGCAGACCTGATGGTGAAATAGTCCCTCAGCTTACTGTCAGCATCACTGAATGCTATGATCCTGTCAGCTGTGAAATATGTAGGTTCCTTTTTATTAAACTAAAATGCTAGTTGCCTGGCTGTCATGCTGGTCCATCAGCTTCAATACTTTATCTCTGACGTAGGACAGGTATGTACAGTGCCTTGAAAAAATATTCATACCCCTTGAAATTTTCCACATTTTGTCATGTTACAACCAAAAACATAAATGTGTTTTATTGGGATTTTATGTGATAGACCAACACAAAGTGGCACATAATTGTGAAATGGAAGGAAAATAATAAATGATTTACAACATTTTTTACAAAAAAATATGTGAAAAGTGTGGCATGCATTTGTATTCACCCCTTTACTCTGATACCCCTAACTAGAATCTAGTGGAACCAATTGCCTTCAGAAGTCACCTAATTAGTAACTAGAGTCCACCTGTGTGTAATCTAATCTCAGTATAAATACAGCTGTTCTGTGAAGCCCTCAGAGGTTTGTTAGAGAACCTTAGTGAACAAACCGCATCACAAAGGCCAAGGAACACACCAGACAGGTCAGGGATAAAGTTGTGGAGAAGTTTAAAGCAGGGTTAGGTTATAAAAAAAATATCCCAAGCTTTGAACATCTCACGGAGCACTGTTCAATCCATCATCCGAAAATAGAAAGAGTATGGCACAACTGTAAGCTTACCAAGACATAGCCGTCCAACTAAACTGACAGGCCGGGCAAGAAGAGCATTAATCAGAGAAGCAGCCAAGAGGCCCATGGTAACTCTGGAGGAGCTGCAGAGATCCACAGCTCAGGTGGGAGAATCTGTCCACAGGACAACTTCTAGTCGTGCGCTCCACAAATCTGGCCTTTATGGAAGAGTAGCAAAAAGAAAGCCATTGTTGAAAGAAAGCCATAAGAAGTCCTGTTTGCAGTTTGCGAGAAGCCATGTGGGGGGCACAGCAAACATGTGGTAGAAGGTGCTCAGGTCAGATGAGACCAAAATGTAACTTTTTGTCTTAAAAGCAAAACGCTATGTGTGGCGGAAAACGAACACTGCACATCACCCTGAACACTCCTTCCCCACCGTGAAACATGGTGGTGGCAGCATGTCATTGTGGGCATGCTTTTCTTCAGCAGGGACAGGGAAGCTGGTCAGAATTGATGGGAAGATGGATGAAGCCAAATACAGGGCAATCTTAGAAGAAAACCTGTTAGTCTGCAAAAGACTTGAGACTGGGGTGGAGGTTCACCTTCCAGCAGGACAACGACCCTAAACATACAGCCATAGCTACAATGGAATGGTTTAGATCAGTGGTAGGCAACATGGGGCCCTCCAGCTGTTGCAGAACTACAAGCCCCATCATGCCTCTGGGAGTAATTGTAACTGCCAGCCTTGCAATGCCTCATGGGAAATGTAGTTCCACAACAGCTAGAGGGCTACTGGTTGCCTACCCCTGGTTTAGATTAAAGCATATTCACGTGTTAGAATGAGAATGGCCTAGTCAAAGTCCAGACCTAAATCCAATTGAGAATCTGTGGCAAGACTGGAAAATTGCTGTTCACAGACGCTCTCCAATCAGACAGAGCTTGAGCTATTTTGCAAAGAAGAATGGGCAAAAATTTCACTCTCGAGATGTGCAAAGCTGGTAGAGACATCCCCAAAAAGACTTGCAGCTGTAATTGCAGCGAAAGTTGGTTCTACAAAGTATTCACAGAACAGCTGTATTTAAATTGAGAACAAATTACCCACAGGTGGACTGTATTTATTAATTTGGGTGACTTCTGAAGGTAATTAGTTCTACTAGATTTTAGTTGGAGGTATCAGAGTAAAGGGGCTGAATACAAATGCAGGCCACACTTTTCACATATTTATTTGTAAAAAAATTTAAAAACCATTTATCATTTTTTTCTCACTTCACAATTATGTGCCACTTTGTGTTGGTCTATAACATAAAATCCCAATAAAATACATTTACATTTACTGTGTATATATAGATGTTTTGGAGGGATGTGTATTTTTGGGCTGTTGTTGGGGAGAAGAGGGGGTCTGTTGTATTGTGTAATTCAAGTCTTTTGCAGACTCTAACAGGGTTTCTTCTAAGATTGTGCTGTATTTGGCTCCATCCATAATCCCATCAACTCTGACCAGCTTCCCTTTACCTGCTGAAGATAAGCATCATCACAACATCCCATTAAAATACATTTACGTTTTTGGTTGTAACATGACTAAGTGGAAAATTTCAAGGGGTATGAATACTTTTTCAAGGCACTGTAGATCAAAGATTCTGACTTCAGTGGCTGAATGTGTGTTACCCTGCTGAAAAAGGCCACTGCCATCAGGAATACCATTTCCATGAAGGTGTGTACTTGGCCAGCAACAATGTTTAGGTAGGTGGTACGTGTCAAGTAATATCCTTATGAATGGCAGAACACAAGGATTCCCAGTAGAACATTGCCCAAAGCCTCACACTGCCTCCCCCGGCTTTCCTTCTTCCTATACTGCATCCTGGTGCCATCTCTTCTACAGGTAAGTGACACACACACACCCAGCCATCCATATGATGTAAAATAAAATGTGATTCATCAGACAAGGCCACCTTTTTCCATTGCCCCGGGGTCCAGTTCTGATGCTCACATGCCCATTGTAGGCATGTGGCTGTGGACATGGGTCAGCATGGGTACCCTGACCTCTCTGCGGCTATGCAGCCCCTTCACAACAAATTACGATGCCCATTTTTTCTGCTTTCCACATATCAATTTCAGGGATAACATGTTCACTTGCTGACTAAAATATCCCACCGACTTTCAGATGCCATTATAATGAGATAATCAGTGGTATTCACTTAACCTGTCAGTGGTCATAAAGGTATGACTGATCGGTATGAATATATGTTTATAGGCTGTACTTGTGTATTATGGACATGTATAATAACATTTGTGTTTTCTGCAGTATATAATTTCAGGATCCTTGTCGATAGCAGCTGGGCACAAGCGGTCTTCTTGTGAGGTAAGTCAGGTATTCATGAAGGCCCATACTGGACACTCCTTCCTCCGCTGTTACTGTGCCCGTCTCACTGACCAGTGCGTGGATGAGGAGTTTTATACTAGGGACGGGCTGAGACTTATGGGAAACTGAGAGATTACTGATGATTGACAGTGAACATAGTGGGCGGAGCCTTAGAAGCTATTCAGCGCAAAAGCGGCTTTCAAATCTGTCCGCTGCTTTCTGCTGCAAATCAAAACTAAAGAGGACATGATGGGGAACTGGTTTCTTGAACGCTGGCCTGAATTAGGCTCAGGTAGTTCTTAAAGCGGAATTATACTCACCTTCTATCCAGCGCTGAGCTGTCCTGGCGCCCCTCCGGCTGCTGTCATCTTGGCATTGTGAAATTGTGCACTGAGCCGCGCATGCAGGTAAGCAACTTTAATGCAGAAAGAACATAATATTTCTCTTCTGCATTAAAAATCCTGCCTGTTTGCACTCCAAAGTTCCACTTTAGGGGAAATTACTGCCATAAAATTGTCCTTATAACTTTTTTGAATTCCCCTGATAATTCCCAAATTATTCAAAATGAAAAACAGACCCTTTCCTGACAGACGCCATGGCACCCTACATGTGGGTTAATCCCACCCCCTCATACCTCATAGGACCCTTCTCCCATAAATCTTTGCTCCGGGCCAGACGCCGTGTTCCTTTTTTTGTCCTCCTCCTAGGACCAAGATTATGTTTTTTCCATAATCTAGGCCTGGCTGTGTGCAGATTTTCTGTTGAGAGTTTCTCTAGACAACAACGAGTGGACTCTCCACCCCGAAGTCTTCAAGTGGGTCCTGTCCCTGGAAATCTTTCCGGAAGTAGACTTGTTTGCTGCCCCGTGCAACTTCAGACTAGAGAGATACGACACAAGGTCTCGTTGTCCCCAGGCTTTCGGGGTAGATGCTCTGACAGACCATTGGAGATTCCACAGGGCCTATGTCTTTCCCCCGGTTCCTGTCATTCTCCGGTTTCTGTCGAGGCTCAGGATGGAAGAAGCAGAGATAGTAGCAATAGTCCTGTACTGGCCTAACAGGCCATGGTTTTCCCTGCTGATGCAACTCAGCTTCCAGGACCCAGTTCCTCTGCCCTCCAGACCAGATCTCCTATCACAAGTAGCAACTCTACATCCATGCCCGGCCCATCTACATCTGATGGTCTGGTTTTTGAAAGGGGAAAGCTGGAGGTCCTAGGCTGTCCAAGTGGGGTCATCTCCACATTATTGAATGTCAGAAGAGCAGGTACCAACAGGGTCTACCAGAGGATTTGGAAAAAATTTGCAGACTACACCTCTTCCACTGCAGGGTCTTGCAATAATCCAAAGATACACGATATCCTGGGCTTCATACATTCGGGCTTGGATCTCTCCTTGTCAGTCAGCTCACTGTGGGTTCAAGTCTCTTGCAATTTCTGCCTTTACGAGTGTTTCCTGTGCTAGACACCCTGTTATTTGGCAGTTCTTCAGAGGAGCAATAAGGTTCAGACCTCAGAAAAAGCCAAGATTTTCTAAGTGGGATCTTCCCCTTGTCCTAAATTTCTTCTCAGGAAGAGAGATGGAAGATACAGATCAGTCCTCTATTAAGGAACTTTCTCTAAAAGTTGCCTTCCTGGTGGCTATAACATCGGCCAAGAGGGTGTCCGAAATCAGCGCTCTGGGATGCAAGGAGCCATTTCTAACCTTTTTTCCTGATGGGGTAATTTTGATTCCTATGTTGGGTTCAAACCCCAAAGTTTCATCTGTGTTTCACGACAATAAGGAGATAGCTCTTCCAACATTTAGATCTACAAGAGTTCATTCCCTAGATGTCAGGGAAAGCTCTGAGTCAGTATGTAGAAGCTACAGCTCCGTTCCGTCAGTCCGACCACCTGTTCGTTCTTTTTCATGGAAAGAATAAGGAAATGCGTGCCTCTTCCAGATCTATCACAGCATGGATTGTTCAGGCCATTCAGTGGGTCTACAAAGCTAAGGGTTTGGTGCCTACAGAAGCGGTGACCGCTCACTCAACCAGAAGTGTGTCTACATCATGGGCGGCTTCACGTCACGTGGCTCCAGAAGTTATTTGCAAATCGGCCTTGTGGTCTTCAATCAACATGCTAATGGCGCACTACTGCGTAGAGCCAGCCTCTTTCTTCTGTTAAATTTGGTTTATGTATCTTGTCTGTTGATGGTGCCAATTAAACCTTTTTTCTTTGGTCCAGCACTTTGCCCACCCGGGTGTGTATGGCTAGTTATTTCCCACGCATAGGCTGCCATGGAGTCTGTCAGGAAAACTGAAAATTTCTATCAAATACTTATCGTAATTTTCCTTTCATGATGGACTCTATGGCAGCAGGAGTTCCCTCCCAGTGGCTGGAGTAGGCTAAATTATGGAACATGACCCGGAGCAAAGATTTCTGGGAGAAGGATCCTATGAGGTATGAGGGGGCGGGATTAACCCACACGTAGGCTGCCATGGAGTCCATCAGCAAAGGAAAATTACGGTAAGTATTTGATAAAAATTTTCCATTTTAAAGCCCTTTTGTGAGACAATTAAATGGCTTGTCCTGTCCCCCAGTTACAAATACAAGCGAATCAGCACCCCATCTTAGTTGGCACTGAATAAACTTTATTTATTAAAGTGGAATAGACACCATGTCAGGTTTCCCAACACTAGCGTATATAGCCTTATTGCAGGGCTTGATACGCATATCAAGGTAATATATATATATTCCATTGCAAAGTGAAGAGCGTACTTGCCTAATTCAACCTCTTTGAGATATCACATGAGGTAGGGTGACCACATTTCCAAACTGCCATTCAGGGACACCCCCCCCCCCCCCTTCCCAAAAAAGATGATTTTTTTATTTATTTTCTTTGACAATTTTTGAAAAACAAAAGCAAACAGTGGTCACCAGTTTAGACAGGTGGTATACAATGTTCATCTGCTTTAACCACTTTAGCCCCGGACCATTATGCTGCCTAAGGACCAGAGGACTTCTTCCAATTTGGCACTGCATCGCTTTAACTGCTAATTGCGCGGCCATGCAATGCTGTACCCAAAGGAAATTTGCGTCCTTTTCTTCCCACAAATAGAGCTTTCTTTTGATGGTATTTGATCACCTCTGCCGTTTTTATTTTTTGTGCTATAAACGGAAAAAGACCGAAAATTTTGAAAAAAAATGATATTTTCTACTTTTTGTTATAAAAAAAATCCAATAAACTCAATTTTAGTCATAAATTTAGGCCAAAATGTATTCGGCCACATGTCTTTGGTAAAAAAAATGTCAATAAGCGTATATATATTGGTTAGCGCAAAAGTTATAGCGTTTTAGTTTATGACTGCCTATGTCATTTCTTGAGGTGCTAAAATGGCAGGGCAGTACAAAACCCCCGCAAATGACCCCATTTTGGAAAGTAGACACCCCAAGGAAATTGCTGAGAGGCACGTTGAACTCATTAAATATTTTTTTTTTGTCCCAAGTGATTGAATAATGACAAAAAAAAAAATATTTACAAAAAGTTGTCACTAAATGATATAATGCTCACACAGGCCATGGGCATATGTGGAATTGCACCCCAAAATACATTCAGCTGCTTCTCCTGAGTACGGGGATACAGGGATACCACATGTGTTTCGACATGCCTCGCAGCAAATAGCTTGGGGTGTCTACTTTCCAAAATGGGGTCATTTGGGGGGTTTTGAACTGTCCTGGCATTTTATGCACAACATTTAGAAGCTTATGTCACATATCACCCACTCTTCTAACCACTTGAAGACAAAGCCCTTTCTGACACTTTTTGTTTACATGAAAAAATTATTTTTTGTTTTCTATCTCTCGATATTAAGAGGGCATTTGACACAGTATCCTGGCAATATATGCAATATTCATTACAAAAATGGGGTTTTGGACCCCACTTTTTAACATGGATCAAAGCATTATATAATAAACCCAAAGCCTATATAAAATATGCTGGATACAAATCTGAAGCCTTTAATATTGAAAGAGGTACCCGACAGGGTTGCCCATTATCTCCCTTATTATTTGCCCTTATACTCGAACCCATGGCCCAATACATCAGAACAAACCAAACTATAACTGGCATTGAAGTAGGAGGTATTACACACAAATTATGTATATTTGCAGACGATATATTACTTTTTCTATCATCACCACAGGTCTCTGGTCCTAACTTAATACCAGCTCTTGATGGATTTGCAGCCCTATCCGGCCTTATGATTAATCCTAAGAAATGCCTAGTGCTTAATATTTCACTCACAAACATGGAATTGATCCCGGCTAGGGCTGCACTCCCATTCACATGGGCAGAAAAATCAATCCCATATCTTGGAATTCATTTAACAGCATCTCATTCTGACTTATTCTCAACCAATTATCCTCCTGTATTAAGACAGATCACAAATCTAATAAAACAATGGTCGCAACTTCCTTTATCCTGGATAGGGAAGATTAATGCAATCAAAATGACTATTCTACCCAAATTGCTTTATCTATTCAGAGTCCTCCCTATTCCAATTCCTTCCTATTTTTTGAGAATAGTACAAAAAAGAGCAACTTCGTTTATATGGGGCTCTTCTAAACCACGTATACCTATACACACACTACATCTTCCCAAAAATAAAGGAGGCCTGGGATACCCTAATTTTACTAACTACTACAGAGCAGCACATTTGGCCAGTCTGTCCAAATACCATGCAAAACAGGAAATCCCATTATGGGTATTTATAGAGGCTTCAGAAAATAACCCTCTATTAATATCAAATTTATTATGGCTTGATCCTAAAGACCGCTTTAAAATTCATAATCCCATAACTAAACACTTCTTATCTCTCTGGGATAAACTAAAAACCAAATATCAGTTACAATCTCCACACAATCCTCTCCTTTCTTTTATCAGAAATCCGGCCTTTTATCCGGCATGGATCTACCCAAATTCTTTTAAAGCTTGGACAACATCAGGCATTCAGACACTAAATGACTTCATAGCATCTAAATCATTCCTTTCATTCCCATCGCTTAGAGAAAAATATGATCTACCAAACTCTGAGATATTTAGATATCTCCAAATCAAAAATTTCTATACACCATTCCTAAAGGGGGATACACCATTATCCCAATTATCCATTTTTGAATCAATCTGTACAAAAGATCCATTTGCTATAATTTCATCACTTTATAATCAATTATATGGAGTAGCAAATCTTAATTGACCCTCTTACGTTCAGAGGTGGTAGGAGGACCTGGGACGAACTTTAGAAGACACGGACTGGTCTAACATATGGCTCACATCTAAGTCATCTTCACCCAACATCTTAGCACTGGAGACAAATTATAAAGTCCTAACTCGCTGGTACCTTGTACCCGCTAGAGTGGCAAAATATTCACCTAATACCTCAGCTCTTTGTTTTCGAGGATGCCCAGAAATAGGCACATATTTACACATATGGTGGACGTGCCCAGTAATCCAAACCTTCTGGAAGGAAGTCTTCGTGATTGCATCTAAAATATTTAAAAAAATAATACAACCAGATCCATATTTAACTTTACTTAATCTAAAACCGGAATGGTTAACACTCTCTCAATTCAAACTTATGATCCAACTAATAACGGCTGCAAAACAAACAGTGGCCAAGGCATGGAAATCTCCTACATTGGTACTAGCAGAAACAATTCACAGAATGAATAATACAATGTCCCATGCTAAGATGGTAGCCATCGATCAAAATCAAATTCCAAAATTTGAAAAACTTTGGCATCCTTGGATAAAACAACAGTTCCTGTCAAACTTCAATGACTCTGTCCTGTTGCCATGGTAACAGATTAAATGACTTACAGAGACACCCATTCTAAGGCTTCAAAGAGAACTAAAAAGAATAATAAACTGACGAGCGGGACAACCTTGTGGACCATACCTCTACCTTTCAACCCTTTTTCTTCTTTCTCTTTCCTTTTCTCCACCTTACGATTAAAGCTCATTATCAGAATTTATTTGACCTATATACACTCTACTTGTAAACAAAATGTATAGTAGGTATAAATCATTTAAATACCTACAAAAGTAACTAAGGAAATGATATATATCTTTAATTTAGGTTTACGTGAACCCAATGTTTAATATTTGAAATTTCATGATATTTACCTATATAAACCCTACTGTAAAACAATGAGCTTACTTTATAGATCCTTGTAAACTTACTTTATGTATCTTTATAACATTGTATACTCAATAAACTTCTTTTGACAAGGAAAAAATTATTTTTTTTTTTTGCAAGAAAATTACTTTGAACCCCCAAACATTATATATATTTTTTTAAAGCGAATGCCCTACAGATTAAAATGGTGGGTGTTTCATTTTTTTTTCACACAGTAATTGCGCAGCGATTTTTCAAACGCATTTTTTGGGGAAAAAACACACTTTTTAAAATTTTAATGCACTAAAACACACTATATTGCCCAAATGTTTGATGTAATAAAAAAGATGATCTTAGGCCGAGTAAATGGATACCAAACATGACATGCTTTAAAATTGCGCACAAACGTGCAGTGGCGACAAACTAAATATATTTTTAAAAGCTTTTAAAAGCCTTTACAGGTTACCACTTTAGATTTACAGAGGAGGTCTACTGCTAAAATTACTGTCCTCGATCTGACCTTCGCGGTGATACCTCACATGCATGGTGCAATTGCTGTTTACATTTGACGCCAGACTGACGCTTGCGTTCGCCTTTGCGCGAGAGCAGGGGGGACAGGGGTGCTTTTTTTTTTTTTTTTTTTTTTTTTTTTCCTTTATTATTTTTTTGATTTTTTTATCTTATTTTTAAACTGCTCCTTTCATTTTTATGTTTTTTAATCATTTTTATTGTTATCTCAGGGAATGTAAATATCCCCTATGATAGCAATAGGTAGTGACAGGTACTCTTCTTTTTTAAAAATTGGGGTCTATTAGACCTTAGATCTCTCCGCTGCCCTCAAAGCATCTGACCACACCAAGATTGGTGTGATAAAATGCTTTCCCAATTTCCCAATGGCGCTGTTTACATCCGGCGAAATCTAAGTCATGAAATGCTCATAGCTTCCGGTTTCTTAGGCCATAGAGATGTTTGGAGCCACTCTGGTCTCTGATCAGCTCTATGGTCAGCTGGCTGAATCACCGGCTGCATTTTCAGGTTCCCTGTTGGGACAGGAGAGCCGGAGAAAAACATGGAAGACGGTGGGGGGGGCATTCCCTCCCACTGCTTGTAAAAGCAGTCTAGAGGCTAATTAGCTGCTAGGATTGCTTTTACATGAAAGCCAACCGCTGGCTGAAAAGAATGATACCAAGGTGATACCTAAACCTGCAGGCATCATTCTGGTATAACCACTCAAAGTCCAACAACATACCAGTACATTGCTGGTCCTTGTTGGGCATATATTGTAAACTTTTTTTTCATGCAGCCTGTGGGCTGAACGAAAAAAAGATATTGACCGGTGGGTATGCCCACCATTAGAATACCTCCCTTCATCCACCCACTTCTAATGATGGGCATACATGCACCATTTATATATGCCGAAGCATGGGGGCATCCTCCCGCAAAAGGCAGGAGCAAATCGCTCCTCCACCCACTGCTGCCCCCACGCTTCGGCATATATTCTGAAGTATGTAACTGTGGTGGTGAAATCACCTCCGACAGCGCTGGAGTCACGGCTTTATATATTGTGGAAGCAAACGCTGTTGCTGTCAAGATAGATAAATCCGCGCTGCAACTGAATGGCGTACCTGCTAAACAAATGATGGTTAACAATAAAACAAAGTAACATTACAGTATAACAGTAAGACTTACCATACCTGCAAAGCAAATACAAAAAAATATATAGTAAAAAATAAAACATTTAACGCAACCTGTGCCTAAAATATATATATGCCGAAGCATGGGGGGCATCCTCCCACAAAAGGCAGGAGCAAATCGCTCCTCCACCCACTGCTGCCCCCACGCTTCGGCATATATGCTAAAGTATGTAACTGTGGTGGTGAAATCACCTCCGACAGCGCTGGAGTCATGGCTTTATAGATCGTGGGAGCAAACGCTGTTGCTGTCAAGATAAATAAATCCGCTCTGCAGCTGAATGGCGTACCTGAAAACAATAAAATGGTTACCAACAAAACACAGTAAACAGTAAAGTATAAAAAAATTGCATATCTGAAAAGCAAACATGGTAAAACATAATAACAATAAAACATTGCAGAATAGAATACAGTAAAAAAGAGCAGAACAATAGAGAGAGAATAGAGAGAGAGAGAACAATAAAACAACAACTATTTTTGGTTTTTTTATTTTATATTTTTTTTGTGTTTTTATTTTTTTAATTTTTTATTTTTTTTTATTTTTTTTTACACCTTTTTTTAGTAACTTTTAACTTTTGTAACTGGTACCAGGTTTGGGTCTCTCAAAATGCAATGGCATCTTGGGAGACCCTGTGAAAGTGTGCCTAGTCTGTGCAGTGCTGTACCCTACGCTAATACTCAACTAGTGAATGGTAGCGTTCAAAACATTCACCCATGCAAAGACCAGGATTGTCAGGACAGGAGGGACAATAACACCTGGTGTCTCGCATAAATCCACGCTTGCTGCAGACACGACATCTTTTTTGGGGGGCTTTTTGGGTAGGGGTACTCGGGAGGGCATAAGGAAAATGCCTCTCATGCAGCCGGCTTACTGCATTTGGTTGGGGATGGTGAGGTGGAGCACCTTCTGGAAACAGAAGGGCTCTGACGATCTCTTCCTGGAATTTAAGGAAGGATCCAGTACGTCCTGAAGCTCTGTATAGCACATAAGCATTCAGCAAAGCCAATTGAAATAAATAGACACTTTTTTGTACCAGCGTCTGGCCTTACGGCAACTAGGTACGGCGCCAACAACTGGTCGTTGAGGTCCACCCCTCCCATATTTTGGTTATATTCGTGGACACAGAGGGGTTTCTCCACAACACCATCGCCGCAGTAATTTGGACCGTCGTGTCTGCATGAAGGGAGGTGAGAATGAAAACATTCTTATTATACCTCCACTTCATAGCGAGCAAATTATTACACTTCAAGCAGGCTCTCTCCCCCAGCCTAAGGCGGGAATCTATAAGCCGCTGGGGAAAGCCCCGGCGATTGGGTCGCACGGTGCCACATGCTCCAATCTGCTGATCAAACAAGTGACTAAAAAGTGGCACGCTCGTGTAATAATTGTCCACGTACAAGTGGTACCCCTTTCCGAATAAGGGTGACACCAAGTCCCACACTATCTTGCCAGCGCTTCCTATGTAGTCAGGGCAGTTTGTCCGCTCTACGTGACTATCTTTGCCCTCGTAAACCATAAAACTACATGTATAGCCTGTGGCCCTGTCACAGAGCTTATACATTTTGACCCCGTATCTGGCACGCTTGCTGGGAAGGTACTGTTTGAATGACAAGCAGCCAGAAAATTTTATCATGGACTCATCAACGCAGACAACTTGATGGAGAGTAAACAAGTCTGCAAAACGTTGGTTGAAGTGGCTTACTAGGGGCCGAATTTTGTAGAGCCGATTGTATTCAGGGTCTCCACGAGGACGACAGAGTTCATTGTCATTGAAGTGCATGAACCGCAAAATCTGCTCGTATCGTGCCCTGGCCATGGAGGCAGAGAACACGGGCATATGGTAAATTGGGTCAGTGGACCAATATGACCGCAACTTACTCTTTTTATTTAAGCCCATATTGAGGGAAAGGCCCAGAAAGATCTTAAATTCGGAGACCGTAATTGGTCTCCAATCTCTGGCAAGGGAGGACTGGGGATTAGCGGCAATGTGTTGACCAGCGTATAAATTGCTTTGGTCCACAATAGATCTATAGAGATCTTCGGTGAAAAACAGCGAATAAAAATCCAGTGGCGTAAAATCAACTGTCTCCACCTGAATTCCGGGTTGGCCAGTGAATGGGGGAAGTATGGGTGCTACAGAAGTGGTGGGTTCCCAATTCGGATTGGCGAATGCAGCAGGAAGGGCACTATGGGCACGATGGGCCTGTCTTTGTCTTCTTGGTGGCAGGGGGACACTACTTGTGCTTGCCACCTCGCCAGCTTGAACTGCACTTATGGGACTCGCCACGTCACCACGTGTTATTGCAGTGCTGGATGTAAGACCAGGGTGTACTAGGCCGCTGGTGCTTGCCAGTTCACCAGAAGGAATAGCGGCACTAGTACTTCTCTGCTCCATACGAGGGACCTGCGGTTCTTGCACTTCAAGGACAGAAGAAGAAGATTGGGGTCTGGTACGCCTGACCTTGGCAGGGACCACAACTCCGTCGTCAGAGCTATCTGTCATGGAGCCGCTGTCCTCTACAGGATCGTATTCTGAGCCTGAATCTGACAGATGAGTGACTTCCTCTTCACTATCTGTCATGCTCAGAAACGTGTAGGCCTCTTCACTAGTGTACCTTGGATTTGCCATTTTGGGCTCTAAATTTAGTGGTACACTAGTGAGACTCACAGGCAAAAAAGCTCCTGACTGTCAGCGACTGTATCAAAACGCTACCAAAAAACTGTTAGCGATCGCAGGGATAAGGCCTGACTCTGCGAACGCTGCAGTTATGTGTGCTTAGTGTTTTGTAAGTGTCAGTGATCGATCGATACTGCACTTGGGTGGGCTGGGCTGGGCTGGGCCGAGGAGCAAAACGCAGGTGCTAGCAGGTATCTGGGCTGATCCCACTAACACTGCATTTTTGGTAACCCTAAACTGCTGGGGAGTATAGATCTGATCGGATCAGATATCGATCCGTTCAGATACTATAGCACTAAGGGAGGTGTATGCTGCGTGCGTGGGTGTTAGCGGTACTGGCGCTAACCTGACACTGCCTGGGGCGACGCAGACCTTATCTGATCCTAAAAACGTAACTTATATCACCGCCGGGCAATTAGGGGGTTAAACCTTTATAAGGTAATAAACGGCGGGTGCCCTAAAACTATAAAAAACAAACTAAGTAACCAGCGTCACCCGTAACACTTATACGGTGATCGCTGGTGAAAGGGTTAATTAGGGGGCAATCAGGGGGTTAAAACCTTTATTAGGTAGTATATGGGGGTCCCTGTCGCTATATAACACTGACAGCGAACCTATATACTTACCTCCCTAACTAGCGTCACCTGTGTCACTAATACAGCGATCAGAAAAACGATCGCTTAGCGACACTGGCGACGGGGGGTGATCAAGGGGTTAACCTTTATTAGGATGGGTTAGGGGGGTACCCTGGACCTAAAGGGGGGTACCCTAGACCTAAAGGGGGCTAACCTAACTGCCCTAACACTTATAACTGTCACAAACTGACACCAATGCAAAAAAAAAAAACTGCTATTGGTGTCAGTGTGACAGGGGGGTGATTGGGGGGTGATGGGGGGTGAAAAGTGTGCCTGGCGTGTTCTACTGTTAGTGTAGTGTTGGTGCACTTACTTGGATGTCTTCTCTCCTCAGCGCCGGATCGAAAAGACCGGCTCGAGGAGGGATGACATCACTTCCTCTCCCTCTGTTTACATTACAGAGGGAAAGGAAGCTTTTCATTCGCCGGGAGCGATCGGGAGGGGGTGGCCACGAATGGATGGCCTCCCACTCACCTCTCATCGCCCGGGAAGAAATGGCGACCGCCTCGGGCACTGGGGGGGGGGTCCGATCGGACCCCCCACCCGCGGAAGGCAGATCACGTATATGTACGTGATTCTGCCTGTCCGTGCCACCTTGCCGACGTATATCGGCGTGAGGCGGTCGTAAAGTGGTTAACTAAGTCACTTAGTAACAGCGGCGTACTTTGTACATCACGGGGGTCCCCTTAGTCTGCCTGTAAAGACCCGCATCTGTAGCATGCATAGAACATGTTGCAGCAAAAATGAAGTCTCTAAAGAAAAAAAACGGAGTTAAATCACATTTAAATTGACTCGCGGTTGCAATTGCCGGAACCCAGCTATTGAAAAAAAAAAAGAAAAGAAAAAGACGGCTTGGGGCCCCCCCAAAATCCATACCAGACCCTTATCCGAGCATGTAGCCTGGCAGGCCAGGAAAGGGGGGGATGAGTGAGCCCCCCCACCCCAAAGCACCTTGTCCCCATGTTGATGGGAAGGGTCTCTTCCTGACAACCCTGGACGGTGGTTGTGAGGGTCTGCGGACAGGGGGCTTACCAGAATCTGGAAGCCACCTTTAACAAGGGGGCCCCCAGATCCTGCCCCCCCCCCTCCTATGTGATTGAGTATTGTACCCCTACTCTTTCACCAAAAAAGGTGTCAAAAATAAAGTAAAAACACTACACACGTTTTTGACAAATCTTTTATTAAAATAAAAAAAATAAATGAAAAAAAAATGTCCCCTGATGTAGATCCACATCGCCGGACACGAAAAAAAAAAATATCCACCCGCGATGACAGACCCAAGGGTCTGGTATGGATTCTGGGGGGGACCCCACACCGTTTAAAAAAAAAAAAAATTTGACATAGTGTTCCCCTTAAAATCCATACCAGACCCAAAGGGCCTGGTATAGATTGGGGGAGGACCCCATGTCGTTTTTTTTTTCTTTATTTTTGTTTAAATACAGTAGCCAATTTCAACTGCGAGTCAATTTAAATGTGTTTTATTTTAAGTGAAACAATAACAATGAAAAATTCCTTTACATCCCATGAGTATTCACAGGCCTAATGAATGATCACTTGTATTGTTTGTATTATGATTATTTCCAATTACCATCAGCTCCATCTAGTGGCTATAATGCAGTATTTTTGTCTAAAAAAAATTACCGCATTATGGCCAGTAGATGGAGCTGACAATCATAGGAAATAATTGTATTACAAACAATACAGTGATCATGCATTGTGCTTGTGTTAATACCTAAGATATCAGCACAGCAATTTTTATATACATAGACCCATTGAAGTGTGTAGAGGACACAGGGCAGCTTTGAATTTTTGATAGGATCAACAGTTTTTTTTGCCCTTCTCAAACATATATAACAAGTCGCTACATATTTAAACCTAAATGGAGCAAATAAGCAAAGTTTATTATTAGGATTTTTCAGACTATTGTTGATTTTGGTACAGCTTGAAATGGTAGTTTGATTATACATATATTACTCTATTGTCTCTTTGCTGATGGAAATGAACATAACCCGAATGTCTGCTTATTTTTTAAGGTGCAAGGAGCTTTGGCCATGAATATTATTAGTTCACTGGTGTCCTTGGCAGCCATTGGTCTATACTGTGCCGATATTGCACATCACATACATAATTACAATCCCCCATGTTACGATCTCTGTGGTATCTACCATGATGAAGTTTTTGTAAGTATTACTTTTGGTGAAGTTTCTCTTTATATCATTCCCCCACCTACTCCATGTAACCCACATGGAGGGGGTAGGGCACTGTACAACATTTGCACAACCTTTTTTTTTTTTGTGTAAAGGCCCCAAGCAGGTTGAAGATTAAGGTACAGTATGTAGCTTACAAGGAGTGGATGGGGGGAAATCATTAGACCAGATTCAGATTGTTGCAGTGCACTACATTACTTTTGTTAACGTGCTTTATGTCGCTCTTTAAATTGCATTGCGGTAAATCAGTTCATTATTTTGAATCTTCATCTTGCAGATTCTCAGGGAGTTGGCCCTTGGCTTTTTGGTCCTTTGCAGCCTTTTGGAGTTTTGCGTATCTGTATCACTCAGTGTCTTCGGAGGGCGCTCTCTTCAAAATCACTCCACTCTTCCTCAGGTGAACAATGGTCTGATCCCATCAAATCACAATCACACCCAGTATCTAAACAACATTAAAAGGGAATGTATAGTGGTTTTGCAGATCATTTTTTGTATTTATTATGAAAAGAACTGAATAATAAAATATTTTGTAGGGTTAATTATTTTTTTCAAAGGCAGCCAGCAGAGTGGAGATCTTGACTCCATGTTTTGTATCTTGCCACTTGTTGTAAAATGGCTGTTTATGAAGCTCAATAGTGCAAGCTGACATTTACATACACAAGTCAATGGGGTCAAGGTCAGCACTGGAAACAGCAGAGCGTCATCATAGACAAGCCGAGGTCAGGATCCAGAATTCGCACTACAAGGTCAGGAGCAATCCAGGTCAACAATGGAAGTGGTGGGTAGTGGAGTCCCCCAGGGTTCTGTGCTGGGACCAATCCTGTTTAATTTGTTCATAAACGACCTGGAGGATGGGATAAACAGTTCAATCTCTGTTTTGCGGATGACACTAAGCTAAGCAGGGCAATAACTTCTCCGCAGGATGTGGAAACCTTGCAAAAAGATTTGAACAAATTAATGGGATGGGCAACTACATGGCAAATGAGGTTCAATGTAGAAAAATGTAAAATAATGAATTTGGGTGGCAAAAATATGAATGCGATCTATACACTGGGGGGAGAATCTCTGGGGGAATCTAGGATTGAAAAGGACCTGGGGGTCCTAGTAGATGATAGGCTCAGCAATTGCATGCAATACCAAGCTGCTGCGAACAAAGAAAACAGAATATTGGCATGCATTAAAAAGGGGATCAATTCCAGAGATAAAACGATAATTCTCCCGCTCTACAAGACTCTGGTCTGGCCGCACCTAGAGTATGCTGTCCAGTTCTGGGCACCAGTCCTCAGGAAGGATGTACTGGAAATGGAGCGAGTACAAAGAAGGGCAACAAATCTAATAAAGGGTCTGGAGGATATTAGTTATGAGGAAAGGTTGCAAGCACTGAACTTCTCTCTGGAGAAGAGACGCTTGAGAAGGGATATGATTTCAATATATAAATACCATACTGGTGACCCCACAATAGGAATAAAACTTTTTTGCAGAAGGGAGTTTAACAAGACTTGTGGCCACTCATTATTTTAGAAGAAAAGAGGTTTAACCTTAAACTACGTAGAGGGTTCTTTACTGTAAGTATGGATGATTTATCTTCCATTCTGGATAAGCCTACACAGCTATGGTCTATGTGATTCTGCCATCTTATATTAGGAGATAACCTAAGCTTCACTCTATGCTGACACATTGGTTGAGAGCTGTTCTATGAGACTTTTTATAAAAGATGGACTCCTTGTTAGGGAGAACCTAGGCGCTTGAGAGCCAAGGTGAGCCTGATTTCCCAACTATGCTGCTTCATGACCTACCTGGATTAGGATACCAATTTCCCAGCAATATAGATTTGCTCTGTGCTTGAAATAGAGGGGGAATCATTCTGCAGAAATATCTAAGTTTATCTTTTACATGTACAGTAAATATTGATTTACAATTAATATCCTTATTCTCATACACATCCTCTACACTTAAAAGTGAAGGTTCTGCCCCCCCCCTCCCTTTTCCCCCACCATTACTGGCATGTTTTTTTTTTCTGGGAGCAGGTACCCTTTTCTGACAGGTATCTGCTCTCACTTTTACAATTCTCGCCTAGCAATAGATTTCGGAAGTTCTAATGTAAGAAGCAAGTGTCACAGGACACGGGTATAGAAAGTGAGAAGAAATCTCTCCAATGTGAGGGAAATCCCCTCTTAGACATTTGTCATCGGAAAAGGAGCCCACATTGGAAGACTTCACCACTGTTCCTGTTTTGGTGACAACTCACAAATTTTGGTTTTGCCTCCATTTTCAGTCCTCGGGATGATGGTCACCAGAACAGATAGAAAGAGTGTATCTCTCTAATGAGTCACATATCTTGCTTGTGTGATTGGCTCACTGATTTTCCCAGAAGTCTGCACTAAGATCCAAGTCAAATTTTAGGCATCCTTCGCAATAGGAATTATATTTTTGGTAAGATACTTCCTAAGGTTTAATTACATCTAAAGGGATGCAGACACTACATCTTTTCTTATTAGATGACTGCAAGTGATTCAGCTGATTATTATGAACACAGACACTCCCATTCAGGAATCAGTACTTCAAGGACATAATTGAACATACAGCTTTTTCTTAAAGCTGTGTTTTGCCTGGGGAAAGTCAGCAGCTACAAATACTGTAGCACCACACTCCTGTGCATCAGTGAACTGACTCCATGGTACTCTATAACCAGGTCAAAAAATGGATCATTCCTTGGATGCCTTGCTGCCCTCTAGGACTGGGATTGTTCTGGCTGTGCCTAGTGCATTATCCAACAAATTTATTAAAAATATCTGCTAAAACCAAAAAGATGTCTACTCATAAACATAGACCCCCTACCTTGGTCTGGTAGTCCAAGCGATTTGAGAGAGACTGGCCACTCATGTGGCTCGATGAGCGAGTTTACAAGTCTATGTTTGTGAGTAGACATCTTTTTGATTTTAGCAGATATTTTTAATAAATTTGTTGGATAATGCACTAGGCCAGCTCGCCCTCTTTCTTTTTACAAATACTGTAGCTGCTGACTATTAATATATGGACTCCTGTTCAGGAGTCCAGCGATGTCGGCACCCCAGCTGATTTTTGGATTGGTTGTCGGGTGCTGCCGCCGCCATCTCCACTAAGGGAAACCAAGCCTTTCGGTTTTACAGCCGGTTCCCTACGGTGCATGTGCGAAGCATGCTGTGCTTTCTAACTGGCCCGGTGGCGGAGGTAGGAGGAGGGGGGCCGAACTTCCGAGGGACAGCGCCGCCTCCCGGAAGTGGGGAAGGGTACCCGTCAAAAACTGGTGGTTTCAGCCTCTTGCAGTCCCTGTACAGCAGTGCTTAGAGAGGGGAAGGGAGAAGCATAATGAGCCAATCAGGTGTGTTGCAATGCAAGAAGCAGATCAGGTGCGGCAGAGCTGTGCAAGTTTTAGGACTGGATGAAAGGAATTATAAACATATATGTATCTAATTTCTGATGGACGGGTAATAAGTACATACTGTATATACATTCCATATATGCATTTCATTTCTGTATTCTTTCCTGGAGTTCACCTTTAAAAATTGTGTATTTAGAGAGCTAAATAGCTCAAGCTGAAGGTGAAATGTAAACATGCAAAGCAGAGACTCCTCCCCCCCTCTCTCTCTATATATATATTTATATAATATAATTAGACACCTCCTGTTTTTGTTCCTTATTATCTATTACACAAGCTTGATAAAGGCTACATTTGTTTTCTATATTAGATTTATCAGAAGATAAAAATTAAGTTAAAAAAAAGACCAAAAACCCATTATAATTTATCTTTTCATGCTGGTTTTTTTTTTAGGTAATTGTAATATCAAATGATTACCAGAACCCAGCAGCGATCTCGGTTGGAAATTTAAACCAAAATCAACCAAGAAAAGGAGAGTACACAATGCCAGAGGGGTCTTTGGTTTATCCAGGAATGAATGCAGCTTCTCCACAACCTAACTATATCCCCAGCAATCCCAATATGAATCCTGTGTACCCTGCCTTATCGGGTTAGCCGTAAAAACAGCACTCTCAAAAGGCCCTTTGTCCTCTACTCCAGGGATGTGCAATTAGCGGACCTCTAGCTGTTGCAAAACTACAAGTCCCATCATGCCTTTGCCTCTGGGTGTCATGCTTGTGGCTGTCAGTCTTGCTATGCCTCATGGGGCTTGTAGTTCTGCAACAGCTGGAGGTCCGCTAATTTCATATCCCTGCTCTACACCATTACCCTTTCAGGTCTGATGTATGGCTGTGTAAAAAATAAATGTCACATTTGAAGAAAATGTATAATACATTTTTCTTTATTTATTATGCTCAAGACCAAAATTTTTGTCAATTTTTAGTCAAGTAAATATCATATATTACATGCTAATTTTATGCCCATTTTTAAGATGTTTACCAGGCTATCCCTAACTGTTTTACATAGATACACAGTTGATAAGTCTGAAAAAAGACACAGGTCCATCTAGTTTAACCTACACTGATCAGCCATAACTTTAGGACCACCCACCTTATATTGAGAAGGTCCCTCTTTACCACCAAAACAGCTCTGACCTGTCGAGGCATGGAAGCCACTAGACCTCTGAAGGTATGCTGTGGTATCTGGCACCAAGCTGTCATTAGCAGATCCTTTAGGTCCTGTAAGGTGTGAGGTGGGGCCTCCATGGTTCGAACTTGTTTTTCCAGCACTTCCCACAGATGCTTGATTGGATTGAGAACTGGAGGATTTGAAGGTCAAGTCAACACCTTGACTTTGTTGTTGTGTTCCTCAAACCATTCTTGAACCATTTTTGCAGTGTGGCAGGGTGCATCATTCTGCTGAAAGAGGCCACTGCCATCAGGGAACACTGTTTCTATGGAGGGGTGTATTTGGTCACCAACAATGTTTAGGTAGGTGGTACATGTTAAAGTAACATCCACATGAATGGCAAGACACAAGGTTTCCCCAGCAGAACATTGCCCAAAGCTTCACGTTGCCTCTTCCGGCTTGCCTTCTTCCCATACTGCATCCTGGTGCTATCTCTTCACCAAGTAAGTGATGCGCACACACACCCAGCCATCCACAGGATGTAAAAGAAAACATGATTTATCAGACCAGGTCACCTTGCTCCGTGGTCCAGTTTTGATGCTCAGGTGCGTGTTGTAGGCATTTTAGCTGTGCACACGGGTCAGCATGGAAATCCTGACTGGTCTGCTGCTACGCGGGCCCATACATCGCAAACGGTGATGTCATTTTTTTCTGCTTTGAACACATCAACTTCAGGGACATGTTTACTTGCTGCCTAATATATCCCACCCACTTTCAGATGCCATTGTACCGAGATAATCAATGTTATTCACGTAACCTGACAGTGGTCATAAAGTTACAGCTGATTGGTGTAATGCAGAAGCATTAGGCACTACTACTATGTAACTATGTATGTAACTACTAAACAAAGATGTTTCTTCAAGTAAAACTATAGGAAAACCTTTTTTTTTTCATTTTGGATAGAGCAAGGGAGGGTTATAACCCCTGTCAGATTTTTTTTTTTTGCCATCTGTGTCTCATTGAGGAGATTTCCCTTCACTTTCTTTCCCATAGCCAAACAGGAAGTGAGAGGAAATCCCTGCAAATTAAACGGAAATTTCTTGGGGCCCCCCAGATCACCAGAACTACTGTCCCCATTGGAAGATATCCTTTCTATTACTTTTCTGGGGACAACCCACAATTGGGGATTTTCTTTTACGTTCACTGACATGACAAATAGGGTAAATCTCCTTTAACGGGGACACAGACAGCAATAAAAACTGACAAGTGTTCTACTCCCTCTGCATTCTATCCAAAACTTAAAAAAAGTTTTGCCTTTAGATATACTTTCAAGGTACTATCCTCTTAAATGATTCATTCCCTGCCTCAGGTTTAAATAAGAAGAATTAACTCCAATTAAAAACTTGTAAGGTAAAAGAATGCTTTAGAGGGGTTCATATTGGGATACAAATCCCCCCTTTGAATGCTAAAAGGTTCTTGTAAATCCTGATACATGTAATACTCTATTTCAAACACTAGGTGGGACTGGCCGACTAGTTTTTGTAAAGTTTGTATCATACTTTTACCCTAGATAGACTGTCACACTTTGGGGTTATTATTATTATATTATTTGCACAGCACTTTATAAAATAAATGCAGACATTAGTTTATTTTATTACAGGTATTTACACTATCTCACAAAAGTGAGTACACCCCTCACATTTTTGTAAATATTTTATTATATCTTTTCATGTGACAACACTGAAGAAATGACACTTTGCTACAATGTAAAGTAGTCAGTGTACAGCTTGTATAACAGTGTAAATTTGCTGTCCCCTCAAAATAACTCAACACACAGCCATTAATGTCTAAACCGCTGGCAACAAAAGTGAGTACACCCCTAATTGAAAATGTCCAAATTGTGCCCAAAGTGTCAATATTTTGTGTGGTCACCATTATTTTCCAGCACTGCCTTAACCCTCTTGGGCATGGAGTTCACCAGAGCTTCACAGGTTGCCACTGGAGTCCTCTTCTACTCCTCCATGATGACATCACGGAGCTGGTGGATGTTAGAGATCTTGCGCCCCTCCACCTTCTGTTTGAGGATGTCCAACAGATGCTCAATAGGGTTTAGTTCTGGAGACATGCTTGGCCAGTCCATCACCTTTACCCTCAGCTTCTTTAGGTAAGCAGTGGTCCTCTTGGAGGTGTGTTTGGGGTCGGTATCATGTTGGAATACTGCCCTGCGGCCCAGTCTCCGAAGGGAGGAGATCATGCTCTGCTTCAGTATGTCACAGTACATATTGGCATTCATGGTTCCCTCAATGGACTGTAGCTCCCCAGTGCTGGCAGCACTCATGCAGCCCCAGACCATGACACTCCCACCACCATGCTTGGCTGTAGGCAAGACACACTTGTCTTTGTACTCCTCACCTGGCTGCCGCCACACACGCTTGACACCATCTGAACCAAATAAGTTTATCTTGGTCTCATCAGACCACAGGACATGGTTCCAGTAATTCATGTCCTTAGTCTGCTTGTCTTCAGCAAACTGTTTGTGGGCTTTCTTGTGCATCACCTTTAGAAGAGGCTTCCTTCTGGGACAACAGCCATGCAGACCAATTTGATGCAGCGTGCGGCGTATGGTCTGAGCACTGACAGGCTGACCCCCCCCCCCAACCTTCAACCTCTGCAGCATTGCTGGCAGCACTCATACGTCTATTTCCCAAAGACAACCTCTGGATATGACACTGAGCATGTGCACTCAACTTCTTTGGTCGACCATGGTGAGGCCTGTTCTGAGTGGAACCTGTCCTGTTAAACCGCTGTATGGTCTTGGCCACCGTGCTGCAGCTCAGTTTCAGGGTCTTGGCAATCTTCTTATAGCCTAGGCCATCTTTATGTAGAGCAACAATTCTTTTTTTCAGATCCTCAGAGAGTTCTTTGCCATGAGGTGCCATGCTGAACTTCCAGTGACCGGTATGAGAGAGTAAGAGCGATAACAGCAAATTTACCACACCTGCTCCCCATTCACACCTGAGACCTTGTAACCCTAACGAGTCACAGGCCACGAGGAGGAAAAATGGCTAATTGGGCCCAATTTGGACATTTTCACTTAGGGGTGTACTCACTTTTGTTGCCAGCGGTTTAGACATTAATGGCTGTGTGTTGAGTTATTTTGAGGGGATGGCAAATTTACACTGTTATACAAGCTGTACACTCACTACTTTACATTGTAGCAAAGTGTCATTTCTTCAGTGTTGTCATATGAAAAGATATAATAAAATATTTACAAAAATGTGAGGGGTGTGCTCACTTTTGTTAGATACTGTATATAGCGCCGACAATTTACACAGTACTTTTACATTGGGTTGTGCACTTTGCAGGTGCCCCTGTCCTTAGTAAATGAGGGAAGCTCTGCTGACTTTCATCATAATCATGTACAAGCAAGAATGCTTTTATTTTCCTTGCATGTGACATGTGGTGTGTGCATGTGGTATTTTTTGCATAGTGAAGCTACACCTCATTTATTAAGCTCTGGAGCAACTGCACATACAAAGCATGCAGTCTATTTGCCTGTAGTAAATCAAACCCAATGTTCTCAGTGTACATGATATCTGAGCATCTCACATACAGGTGCCTTCACCACTCTAGTTTCCTATTGTCCTTCTGAACCAGATCAGTTCTCAAAGCTGAGATTGCGGTTTGGTGGATATTGGTGCAGGACAGGAAGCTTTCAGCGCCCATTTCAGCACAGGGCAACTTCCATTTGCAACTAGGGCAGCACGACTCTGGTTAGGGTTTCGATTGAGGATAATGTTAGGGTCATGTGTTCAGACTGGAATTAGGATAAGAGGGTTAAGTGTAAGGTTAAAGGGGTTGTAAACCATCGTGTGTTTTCACCCTAATGCATCCTATGCATTAAGGTGAAAAAACTTTTGACACTGACCAGCCCCCTAGGCCCCCTGTTTTACTCACCTGAGCCCATTTGTTCCCATGGCAGAAACGTGCTCTACCTGGGGTGGGGTCGAGTCCGGCATTCTGTGTCTATGAATGCAAAAGCCGGACTCGGGAGCGTGCCCGCACGGGGACCCCCAAGGAGAGCGCTTTTCCTAGGTGGTTTCCCGATGCGGGGAGGAGCTGATAGTGCCGCCGGGGGACCCTAGAAGAGGTGGATCGGGGACAATCTGTGCAAAACAAACTGCACAGTGAAGGTAAGTATGACATGTTTGTTATTTAAAAAAAAAAAACAAGGGTATACAACCCCTTTAAATTTTAGGGTCCATTTAGATCTATGCATGTTTGTACAGGTGCATTTTTTTTTACAGTGTTAAGCAGGTGTCTTGTCATGCTTGTCAAACTTTAGGTTTTGGAGTGAATAGAGTTGACCGCCATTAACCAAGCTTTGTTAAAGAGTAAGTAAACCCTCTGGAAAAAAATAAAAAAAAATAAACACCCTGCAAGACAAAGGCATAATGAGCTAGTATGCATAGCATACTAGCTCATTATAAATTACTTACCTGAGATCGAAGCCCCCAAAGCTGTCCTCGTTCCCCTCCTCCGTCGCCGCCATATCTCCTGGAGTGACTTCCGGGTATCGCGGCTCCGGCACTGTGAGTGGCCGGAGCCGCGATGACGTCAGTCCCGCGTATGCGCGCGAGAGCCGCCACTAACGGCATGATCGCCCTTAGAAACGGCACGCTCAGTGCGCCTGCGCACCGTTGTCTAAGGCGCATGCGCCATAGACATCGGTGCCTGTTTTTTTCAAATATCTCCTAAACCGTGTAGGTTTAGACCTTAATCTAGGCTTACCTGTAGGTAAAAGTGGTCTGTAAGGGTTTACAACCACTTTAATACCTGTTGCTAATTTATCAAAACACATTACATGCGCTTTTTTGGGTTGTCATTGCTTAGACTATGGGCCTTCCAACCCACTGAAACACAGAAAAACACTTTGATCCCTAAGCGCAAGGCACCCCAAGATTCCTCGGTTCAAGGATCTTCAACCACATTGAGTTTTACCATAAATAAACTGTCACACAATGTTCCAGTGTGCAAGGGCATCACATGTACAGATTCCTAGGTTCAGGAATATTGAGGTGCTTTGAGTTTGGGGATCCTGGGGAACCCAGAGATTAGGAATCTTCTAGTGCTGTGTTCAGGGATCTTGGAGTGCTCTGGGTTAAAGGGATCTGGGGGTACTCTTGATTCAGGAGTCCTATGGCGCTCTAGGTTTAAGAGTCCTGGGGTGCTCAGAAGGGTCATCATACACATTACAATCAACTTTAGATTTACCTAAACTATGCAATATAGACACCTACCTAATTTGTTCAATCAATTTGTAGAAAATGTACAGTCAAGTGTAAGGTAGTAATATGGTAAGCTCCAACCAAAACTTTTTATTTGGTTTCTGGATTGAGCAGAAAAGGGTGAGAGCCTCTAAATTTTTACGGATGTCCGTGTCCCTGTTGGTGATATTTCCCCTTGCTTACTGTAAGACAGGAAATAATATGAAATCTCCCCAATGGGGGCACCGACAAAAACATAATGAGTTAGACCCCTTTCACACTGAGGCGTTTTTCAGACGCTTTAGCACTAAAAATAGCGCCGGCAAAGCGCCTGAAAAATGCCTCATCTGCAGTCCCAGTGTGAAAGCCTGAGAGCTTTTACACTCGGGTGGTGTGATTGCAGGATGTTAGAAAAAGTCCTGCAAGCAGCATCTTTGTGGAGGTTTGCGAGCGGTGAATACATCGCTCCTCCACCGCCCCTGCCCATTCAAATGCATGGGCAGCGCCGCCGAAGAGCCTGCAAAGTGCTTCAGCAGCGCCGCTACATGGGTGCTTCTAGGGGGTTAAAAGCTCCCTGCTCCCGCCCGAATAACAGTGGTATAACAGCTTGAATAACAGCGGTAAAGCGCCACTAAAACTAGCGGCGCTTTATAGCTACCGCCCCCACCGCCCTAGTGTGAAAGGGCTCTTAGACAAGGAAGGGCTAGATAGAGCATCTGACCATGTTTTTATTGTTGTCTTTTCTTGTTCCTATTATGACCATTTGTGGGCAGTAGGGGTGGGCGAACGGTTCGGCCCGAACATAAGTTCAGGCCGAACTTTCGCTGTTCGGACGTTCGCCAAACAGCTGAACAAACGGGTCGTTCGACCGTTTGTCCCCCCCCCCCGAACCGACCACAATGCATTGTGGCTCTGAATAGTGCATTGCAAACCGTGATTGGCTGAAACAGTGAAAGCTTCAGCCAATCAGGGCACAGAGCACTGTCAGAGTCATGATTGGACACTGTCATCATGACTTTATCCAATCATGGCTCATTCCCGCCCCACAGTATAAAAGTATTCTTTCAATGGCAGCCATTTTCAGTGTGATTTTGGCATGGAGAGAGATATAACAGGGCTCTGTTCAGTGCTATTAGTGAGTTAGTGTGCTATACTGTGCTATTTTTCTTCAATTGTCAGTGTAGAATATTAGTTTAGTGTCAGTCTAGGGATAGTGTGAGTGTAGTGAGGAGGACCATCATTCAGCTTTGCATAGTGTGCAGCTATAGTAGGGGCAGCTCAGATAGTTTCACTGTACTGTAGTGAGACTGTGTCATTCATACATACATTAGTGTAGAGTAGGGACAGATAATTTCTGTGTAGTGTAGTGAGACCGTGTGAGTAATCTTTACATTAGTGTATAGCTAGAGTAGGGACAGTTCAGATAGTGTCAGTGTAGTGATTGCGTTACTGCCAGTTTAACGCCATATAGTTCTGTGTGCGTTACTGCCAGTTTAATGCCATATAGTTCTGTGTGCGTTACTGCCAGTTTAATGCCATATAGTTCTGTGTGCGTTACTGCCAGTTTAACGCTATATAGTTTTGTGCGTTACTGCCAGTTTAACGCCATTTACTTTTGTGTGCGTTACTGCCAGTTTAACGCCATATAGTTTTGTGCGTCACTGTACGTTTGGCGCATTATATTGCTGTATATTATAGTGTATCTGTGGAGTGTGTCTGTGTAGTGTGAGTACTCAAATTAAAGTGCACCAAACAGCTCTTTACATTGATTAAAGTGCATCTACGTACATATTTCAACTTCTTCTTTACATTTGCTTATAAGCACCGCCCCCTCGCTCCCAATAATGTCTGGGAGGACAACAAGGAGAGGCAGACGTTCCCTTGGCACTGTAAGGGGGCCAGCAACAAATGTGTCCACAGGCAAAGGTGGACGTGGTGGTCAGTCCTCAGGCAGGGCACCATTTCCTATGTTTAGTGAGTTTGCCCATGCTATCCAACCAGAGCATGCAGAGGAGGTGGTGGACTGGCTTACTAAACCTTTCTCATCCTCCTTATCCTCTGTCACGCAAGCAGAGACAAGTGTGCAGTCCCCTGCAGTTGCCAGAGTGGATAAACCTGCCTCCTTGTCCACATCTATTCCTGCCATAGCCCCAACATCAGCCATTGAGGAGTCAGCTGAGTTATTTGACCACAGCATCAGCCACTTGCACCTTGATGATGCCTAGCCATCACTGGATTCAGATGTTGGTCCTGAGGTTGAGGATGACAGGAACATGAGCCGAGAGAGAAGGAGGAACACTGGATGACAAATTGGCATTCATGTTTCCCAAGCCTCAGCGTATTGCCAAGTTGTCTCAAGTGGTAATGATGAAGATGGAGGCAATGGAGATGATGATGATGATGAGGTCACTGATGCGACTTGGGTGCCAGATTGAGCAGAGGAGGAAACTGAAGGTGAGGTGGCACAACCCCAAGGAGGCCGCCATCAAGAAAGAGTAGAGAGCAGCCACCCTATTCCATCACATTCTGCAGCTGTTATCTCCCGACCCACTCCCCAAAGCTCAGCTGTCTAGGCCTTTTTCAACACATCTGCAGCAACTCGCACTGTTGCTATCTGCAAATTGTGTCACAGGCACATCAAACGTGGCAAAAACACCAACCATATCATTGCAATTTTTTTTGCCTTCATCAAGGGCACCTCTATAGGGTTACGGTGGGAAGGCGCCCCGACACCCAAAGAGTAATTTTTCTGCATCTGTTTGACAGGTGCATATCATTGCAATCTTTTATAGAAAGGCCAATTCTCGCTTTCATCAAGAGTACCTCTATAGGGTTACGGTGGAAGGCGCCACCGACACCCAAAGACCAATTTTTACGCACCCGTTACTTCTATCCAAAGTCAAAGTGACACCAGAATGTATCCAAAAAATCTCTAATCTTGTTCCCAGTGCACTACATTGTGGCCTCATCAACACACTGGCTCCCCAGTTATTGCTGAGCAAAATAAAGGCAATTTGCAGGGAGAATGTCATTTTTTTTGGCTTTATAAATGCAATTATTTCTGCAGCAGATTCTAGACATGGTACAGATCTGCCACTTTACAGGTAGACTAAGGGGACCCCCCAGGCACTATATTGGAAGGAATTTTTCATTTTTAGGTTTTCACTTTAAAAATCAAAAAATCACTGCTCATTTAAAAATGACATTTTTCACAAACTTTTTTTAATTGATACATGTCCTCCAGGGCAGGACCCGGACCCCTATAACCATTGTATGCCCAATTACTTGCATATAAGCCTTCAAAATTGGCACTTTTGATTTTTGACGTTCGGGTCCCATTGATTTTAATGGGGTTCGTTATTCGGGTCCGAACATTAACGGTGTTCAGAAGTTCTGGCGCGAACCGAACAGGGGTCTGTTTGGCCCGTCCCTAGTGGGCAGGTCCCAAAACATGACTGAATCACCCAGGTATTTCTCCAGGGAGCTGCCTGTATTAGGACTCGCTCAGACCTAACGCTGGCCATACTGTCAGTCCACAGCTCTTTAGTGCTCCATATCTCTTTCACACCTACACGTGTGTCAAAGACAGGGTGCACCCAATACACACATTTGTGGGCACAGCCTGCTCGCCATGCACGTGGGGAGGTACCTCTTGCGTTTCTATGTTCACCAATGCCCGGGACCAGGTGGGGCCACGATCATGTGAAAGTCAACATTAAAGTAGAATGCCGGTTTAGAGATGAGCCATACACTGTGTGCAGCTGTTTAGCAACATACAGATCCCTTCTGTGTAACACTTGGTCCCATTTCGCTGTACACCATAGCTTCCATAACATAGAATTTAGAGGGGGACATCACCGAGCTCGTGTCCCACTTCACCAGTCCAGGTTTCTTCACCTCACTCCCGATAACAGATTGGGGTCCCGCCGTGCACTAAGCACGGACCTCATGTGTGCAGTGCACTTAATTAACTCCTTCAACTCTCCCATACCATGTGGCTAGGTTCATTGAGTCTCCGTACTGAGGGTTCGGACCTTTTGCTTTTGGGGAACCTGCACCCTTTATAAATAACTGCAGACCAGGCTTTTGAACAGGTAACAGCTTTACTTATCATACTGCAATAATACACTCCAAAATGCACAAAGTTCTCCTCTAACTACCTAGCCCCAGGCTGCCCAGGCATACCTTTCCAGGTAGTAGTGAATAACTGGTGGAGTCCTTGAGAGGTGAATTCCCATGCAGGGAGCTCACGGATTTCTGTTGGTTACTTCTTCATAGCTGGACTTCTCTCCACTTTTCCATGCAGTCTCTGCTTCCTCTCCTTGAGTCCAGCCTTCCCCCAATTCATATGTATCACAGGGTGGAGGGCAGAACCCAGAAAAGCTTGGGAAAATGCAGAACCCGCAATAACTCTTTCGCACATGGGCAGTCCAGCACTATGATTGGCACCTGCCTACACACTCTGGTCACCTGTGTCAATGACACCATTTAGGCTGGGGACCCTTTTTGCACCGGACCCAGGTTCCTCACTTGGTTCCAGGGTAGAACTCCTTCTTTCCTAGCTACTATTATCCTCTAGCCCAACCATGTTTGTACAGAGCTGGGTACACCAGGATCCTGCTTCTCTGTCTGGGTAGTTCATGATTTGTACAGACTAGCTAATGCTTAACAGCAAGGTTACTAAGGATCCACTTCAGAGACATGAAGCAGGGGTAGAGAAGGAAGCGCCACCTGAGTGTAGTATTAACAAATGATGTTTAATGACACCAGGTAAAAACACACTTACAGGATAAAAACATTTAAAAGGCTCATCTGTATAGGTATGCGGTCCTCTATGTTCCCTCTGATCCCGTGGTGGTGACGCTGCAGGGATGCTGGGCTGCAGAAGGTGGATTACCAGCCGGGAGCTCCTTCTGTGGCCATCAGGAAGAGACTAGGGGCCAACGTGGAGCGTGCATGACGTCACAGGTCGATCGGTCCGCTTCCGGGTTCAGTATCCAGGGGAGGGATCGTCCAGGGAGGAGGGCTAGCGGGGAGGTTGAGAGAAGGCTACGCGCTCGGAGCCACTGCTCCTTCAAGAGGCCTATTGAAGGAGCAGTAGCTCCGAGCGCGTAGCCATCCTCCCTGGACGATCCCTCCCCTGGTTACCGAACCCGGAAGTGGACCGACCGACCTGTGACGTCATGCACGCTCCACATGCGCTCCACGCCGGCCCCTAGTCTCTTCCTGATGGCCACAGAAGGAGCTCCCGGCTGGTAATCCACCTTTTGCAGCCCAGCATCCCTGCAGCGTCACCACCACAGGATCAGAGGGAACACCGAGGACCACATACCTATACAGATGAGCCTTTTATATGTTTTTACCTAGTGTCATTAAACATCATTTGTTAATACTACACTCAGCAGCCACCTAGCCTACCAGCCTACTTTAACCATTACATTACCGGTTACCACTTAACCCTTGAACTTCCAGCCTGTCCCCTATGGACTAAGTTGCTCAGCCCTTTATATTTCCTGTTATATATGGACTTGTGTGTTTGCGCTTACAGTTACCAATACCCAGAGACACAAAGCAGCTCTAAGCTCGGTCCAATTAACTTTTATTGTAACAGTTCTCATCACAAGTCCATTAAATCAACATCTCTTCTATTGGTATTCAACAGTACCAATTGGTGTGGCAGTGTTCCTTTTTGTGCCCAGTAGCAGGAGTGCCCATCCCAGATATAATGAAGCATAAAGCCTCACGCACACTCACCGTTTGCTCGGCTCCCTTCAGTGCTTTTTCTCCTGGCAAGAGAAAAGCTGCTTAAAAAAACGCACCTAAAGCTGTGTTTTACATACACGTTTAGGCGCCTCAAGCATTTCAGCACTTATGGATTCCTATGGCCAATGGCATAAACAAATTATTCTGGCCACTGGAATGAGTGAATGCTCAAGCGCTAAATGCACCTAGTGTTTAGGAGTGTCAGGCGTATTTTTTTCTGCCCCAAAGATCCTCTTCCGTATGCGCTGATAATCAATATTTTTATCTGCTCGTAAAAGCCTATGTGTGCATGGACACATAGAGGTGTGTTTATAGGCAGAAAAAAAAGTCAAACACCTGTAAAATCAGCATCATCGCCAAACAGCTTGGTGAGAGGGTGACAACAGTTGGTGCAATTATTCACAAATGGAAAAAACATCTGTCAATCTCCCTCGGTCTGGGGCTCCATGCAAGATCTCACCCAGTGGAGTTTCAATGATCATGAGAATGGTGAGGATCAGCCCAGAGCTACACGGGAGAATCATGTCAATGATCTCAAGGCAGCTGGGACCATAGTCCCCAAGAAAACAATCGGTAATACAATATGCTAAAGATTGCTATAGAACATCTAAATGATTCAGAGGAGAACTGGGTGAAAATATAGAAAATATGTAGAGGGAGCTGAAGGTTCAAAACGTCAGCCTCGAAACCTTAATGACTTGGAGAGGATCTGCAAAGAGGAGTTTGACAAAATCCCTCCTGAGATGTGTGCAAACCCGGTGGCCAACTACAAGAAACGTCTTACCTCTGTGATTGCCAGCAAGGGTTTTTGCCACCAAGTACTAAGTCATGTTTTGGGAAAGGGTCAAATACTTATTTCACTCATTGAAATGCAAATCAATTTATAACTTTTTTGAAATGCGTTTTCCTGGATTTTTTTGTTGTTAGTCTGTCTCTCACTGTTAAAATAAACCTACCATTAAAATTATAGAATGATCATTTCTTTGTCAGTTGGCAAACGTACAAAATCAACAGGGGATCAAATACTTTTTCCCTCACTGTATATAGGTGTAGCGGGCACCTACTTTCATGTAGGTGACTCTTTTCGCTAGTTTACAGTTTCAGGTAAATTTAGGCAGGCTTGTACCATTATAACAGGCCTGTTTGTTTATTTGGGATCTGAGTGACAGGCAGTTTGTGTGTGAGTTCTGGCCAATCATTAATTTGTTTGGTAGGAGGCGGGACTCTCATATAAAAGCTGGGGTCATATGGTCGGAGGGGGTTCGTAGTTCGGAGAAGAAGCCCAGCCTGGTTCCCGGAGGGGAGAGGTTCCCCCTCCAGGGAGCCAATGGAGGCCCCCCCCTGCGGGGAGGGTGGGGGACCAGCACCCGCAGAAGAGTTGGTGACACCGTCCAGCATGTAGTCGCTGGGCGCCCCTGCGGGGAAGGGAGCGTGCCAGAAAGAAGGAAAGGGATGGAGAAATCATTGCAGAAGAAGTAGAAACTAAGTGGAAGACAACTGGGCGATCGATCGTTTATGAGTGGCACAGGGACTGTTGATCAAGTGAGTGCAAGCCCAAGGGAAGAGTACTACCAGAGGCTGAGGGATGTTGGTACGCAGGTCAGTGAGACAGGTGGTGATGGCCTGTGACTTTGGGTTCAACAATGCCCCGGGATTCCAATCAGTCAGGCGGGAGGAATTATTCAGAGTAATCTCTTCTTTAGCTCAACTTGGAAGTACCATGCAGATGGGAAGTAGTGGTAAAAAGGTGGCGGTAAAGCTACTAGTACACATATAGAGATACAGACGACTGTTCTTGGTAAGTTCTGCAGGTGAAGAAGTTATTCAGAGTGACTCTTTACCAAATATTCTCTATCAAATCTACTTCCATCTTCCCTGATGAAGAAATCATCCAGAGTGATTTCCTATTATCCGCAATGATTCTAAGTCTTTGCATGAGAGGCAAAGAAAAGATTATGAAGCAACAAAAGAGCATCTCAGAAAACCCTTCTCCTATCCCAGTTTATGTTACGCAAATAAAAGCAAGAGAAAAATACAATATTGACTGTTTCTAATTTATGGGCTGCGATGGGCTAGGTGGTAAACGTGAATTACGGATATAATAATTAATCAGCAGCTCCTTCGGGGGTTAGTGCTACATAGGATACTACCAGGAAGGAAATAAAATCATTCCCCTTCCTGGAAAGATTTAAAAGAGGATCGTCAGTCTTAAAGCAGAGCTCCACCCAAAAGGGGAAGCTCCGCTTGTTCGCACCCACCCCACCTTCACTGCCGCGTTTGGCATATTTTGGGTGGGAGGGGGTAACTCGTTTTGACGATACATCGATACATACTAGCACATTATGCCATTGCCTTGCAGGTTTTTTTTTTCTACAACATCCGCGGTTTACAACTGCTTTAAAGAAGCAACAGAGTGACCCCTGTCTATAAACTTTTCTTCTTTGGCTATCACAGGGACAGGAAATAAGGGACAATCTTCCTATCTAAATCACAGACAAAAAAAAAGACACTTTAACTCTTTCCAAAGCCTAAACACACAATTCGGCTGCGGATGGGATTTAATGTGGAGCATTACTATTACTTTTAAATAGCACAAATGAAAAACAGCATTTTTCTTTTCACTTGACATAGTTCTTGCTACATTTGGCATTTTCCCAGAAATTGTTCTTCAAACCCTGTGCAAAATGCACTTACCCAGCAAAGGCTCCCTGGGAAATCCCTCTTGGGTGCTGACAGTGCAGGAGTTATTAAGGAAGTATAGAGCCAGGAGCTTGCAGCCTGCCATACATGGGCCGGTTCCTCTTCAGGCAAAAGCAGAATCAGGCCACAAATTTAAAGAGGAAGTATGAAGACATAGGAGATAGAAAAGAGAACAGGTTCACTGCAGAATACAAAGCCCAGCTTCAGCCTCTTCTCATGGGTTTATGTCCTTTAAGTTGAACTGTAAGAAAATTGTCTAGTGACACCAGCACAAGAAATTAAGGAAAATCTCTCTATGACAGTTTTGCATTACAGCAAAAACCTGACAGTGTTTCTAATCCTTCCTTACCCAATCCAAAACTAAAAAACAAAACAAAATAAGTTTTCCCCCCTTCATGAACTCCTTGTTGCACTTAGGCTTCATTCACACTTGTGCGACTTGTCTTGCGACTTAGTCGCATGACATGTCGCACCCTGTGGGGGTTATTTACTAAAGGCAAATCCACTTTGCACTGCAAGTGCACATGGAAGTGCAGTCGCTGTAGATCCGAGGGGGTCATGCAATAAAAAACAGCATTTTAGCTTGCACATGATTGGATGATAAAATCAGCAGAGCTTCCACTCATTTCAGATCTACCCCTTAGATTTAGAGCGACTGCACTTTCAAGTGCACTTGCAATGCAAAGTGGATTTGCCTTTCGTAAATAACCCCCTATGTTTCCTATTGATAACCGTTCATATCTGTGTGACTTCAAGTTACAGCAACTTCAAGTTCCTGCACTACTTTGTTCCGACTTTCATGCAACGTGAGGTCCATAGACCTAAATTTAAACCCTCAAAAGTGGCATGAAAGTCGCACCTGCATGATATAGAAGCGATTTGGGTGCGACTTGTAAAAAGAATGCCGGCAACGAAAAAAAAAAGGGCAAAAACGCCAAAATTTTTTAAAAAATGGCATGGGATCCTCTCCAAAATCCTCTCCCCCCTCCTGAACCATACCAGGCCACATGCCCTCAACATGGGGGGGTGCTTTGGTTGATGAGGGCAAGATTCTCTCCCCCACAACCCTGGCCGGTGCTTGTGGGGGCCTGAGTGCAGGGTTTTTTTATTGGAATCTGGAAGGCCCCTTTAACAAGGCCCCCAGATCCTGCCCCCCCAAGTGAATGAGTATGGGGTCCTGTATTAAAAAAAATGCCCCCCAGTGTAGATCCATCATTAATCATGCCACCTGCCACCGCCGACCTGAAAAAAAAGAAAAAATTAAACTTCCGGCCCGACGAAAGCTCCTGCTGTCTGCCAGCTCCAGCATGTGACAGCTTTTAAATAACTTAAGGGGCGGGGCCACCGAGGGCTGTTACCGTGTGGCACCGCCCCCTTGTGATGTCACCGACCCAGCATGCCCTCAGTTGATGATGTCACAAGCGGGCAGTGTAGATGAATCTACACCGGGGGAAATTTTTTTTTATTTTGGGAATTTTCAAAAACTTGTGTGTTTTTTTTACTTTTCACACTATTTTGGTGAATGAGTAGGGGTACTATGTTCCCCTACTCATTCACATAGGGAGGGGCTGGATTCTGGGGGCCCCCTTGTTAAAGCCCCCTTCCCACAGACCCCCACAACCACCAGCCAAGGTTGTGGGGAAGAGGATCTTGTCCCCATCAACATAGGGACAAGATGCTTTGGGGGAGGCTCATACCCCCTTCCCATGTTGAGGGCATATGGACTGCTATGGTTCAGGAGGGGGGAGGGGGCGATTGCTCATCCCCCCCTTTGCCAGCCTGCATGCTTGGATAAGGGTCTGGTATGAATTTTAGGGGGGACCCTACCCTTTTTTTTACATTTTGGTGTGGGGCTCGCTTAAAAATGCATACCAGACCGGAAGCACGTGTCCCCCACGCCATTTTTTTCATTTATTTTTCATTGCCGGAATTCAGTGTCAGTGTCACTAGGCAGAACGGGGAAATGCTTGTTTACATCAGCATTTCCCCGTTCTTCCTTTCCGTGAAATGATCGTGGGTATCCCCGCGGACATTGAGTCCGCGTGTCAGGAGAATAGTTCTTCCAGGCGCTTTGGCCATGTTCCTGCGCACATGCGTGGCGGAATGGCACTCCGGCGCATTCGCGGCCCGGCACACGCGCATTGGCGCGCACACAATGTGCCCCTTAGGATGTCCTATAAAAGTGGCTCTGGTGCTCAGACAAATTGCTGGTTCATCTTCAGCTGCCTGTTGTACCTTGATCCTGTTTCTTATACCTGATTGCCTGCTGTGACCCGGATTGATCTTGACTCTTCCTCTCTTCTCCTGGACCTGACCCTCGGCCTGTTTAACGGATTCCGCTTGTCTCCTGTGTTTGATCCTCTGCCTGTGACCCTGACCTGCCTCCTGTCTCCTTGCCCTTGAACCTCTGCTTGTGACCTGGACTTGCCTTGTGTCTCCCAGACACCATACCTCAGCCTGTGTTTGAATATCCAGTTCTTCTGTGTTTGACCCTAAGCCTGGTTCTGGACTTTCTGTTTACCTTACTCCAGCGAGCCATTCCATCTGCCAGTCTCTGCACAGCTGCTCATCCCTGCAAGGACTACCACACAAGTCTTCTCCTGCCTGCTGGGTAGCCTGTGCCTCTTTGTGCCATCCACTTCCTGTTCCAACTCCAGGGGGCGGACTGCGCTTAGTTGCAAGGGTGAACCGCTCTTGGCATCTCGGCCTCGGTAAGTACCTTCCTGACACCGTGGGACCCGCGATCACACTCATGGAGCTCGCGGCAGGGTCGCGCGCGCACGCGACCACACGTCGGCAAATTTAAAGGGACGTACCTGTACGCCCATTTGCCTGTCTGTGCCATTCTGCCGACGTATATGTACATGCGGCGGTCTGCAAGTGGTTAACGATGCGGCAGCCGGGCTTCCTGCCATTCTTCACACAGAATTCAAATCGGTCTATCAATTTTTGACCGATGCAAATTCAAATCGTTCTGAAAATTTGGAATTCATTAGAAAAAAAAGAAACCAAATTAAACTAAAACAAATATTTCAGTTCTGCACATGTCTAATGACTTTGTAGAGCAAAAATAAAACGATCGAATTGGTCAAAGGCAAAGTCGTAAAAAAGTTGCATAAAGTCGTAGGGTAAAGCCGCAATGGAAGTTGCACAAGTGTTAATGGACTCTTAAAGTGGAACTTTACTCTCAAAAGGAATTTAGTTCCTTTTAAACCCTCCTCCCCCAGGTAGAATTTACATTTTTTTCTCTGTATTTAGATCTTTTTTTAAATGTTGTTCTGGCTCAGGCCAAAAAGACGTGTACCTGGTCCTGCAGCCTCCAGGGATAGAAAGTATATAGCCTCACAATACAAAATAAGCAGGGTATATCTCAATGAAATGTACCATCGTCCAAATTAATTGAAGGGAATAATTTGGGAGTATGGGCCCCACCCAAGACTCACCAAGAGAAAAACGGCAAGTGGACTATTGTGGAACAAAGCGGTAAACCCGCGAAACATGTTGAAATTCCATGTCATCTTAACCCTTTTAAATTATACGTTTTGCTGTCTTTTTGATATTTTTGTATGAATACATTTTGTGAAATTTTACCAGTGATTTGTATTATTAGTTATACCTCCTGTATATGTACCGCAATAGTCCACTTGCCGTTTTTCTCTTGGTGAGTCTGGGGTGGGGCCCATACTCCCGAATTATTCCCTTCAGCCTCCAGGGATACATGGATCACATCTTCCAGGAAGCTGCATGATTAGGCCACAGAGTGGAACTGGCGCATCATCGGTAGCTGGCTACGTGCACTTGGAAGAGGCAGCATGCTGAAGAGGTTCAAGATGGCTGCGTGGGACCCGGCGTACGTCACACGAACAGCTGGTTGTAGTAGGACAACTCCGGATTTGCTGTAGGGGTAGGTATGTGTTTTGAACTGAACGTAGCACTACATGTAAGAGGGGAAAAACAACATGGGGGGCTTGAGAGCTAGTTACATAGTAGGTGAGGCTGAAAAAAGACACAAGTTCATCAAGTCCAACCTATGATGTCAGAACACAACTAGTAACCAGTACCTTGGACAGAGAAGTGGTCAGGGACAAGGGGGACATCACCTGCTCCTGCACCCCTGTCAAATTTTGACATGCAGGTGTGTCTGTGGAGATGCTGAATCTGCATTCATTTTCATAGACTGCCTGCATGCCACAAAAACAAAGGCCTTGTTTACCCAATACTGGGGTCAGCCTGCCTGAATGATGCCTTATCCTACTGATCTTCAAGCTACTGTACCTGGTAGCTCACCAGTCTTTTTTCAGCATCTCAGATCTCAGTGTAAATTCCAAGCCCTACCTTAACTGAGGATTTTTTTTTACATCCTGAGGAAGACTGTGTTAAACCATACTGCATTAACAGGGTTAATGTTAGTGCTGAACATGATGACCAGAAGCTCTAAGAGCAATAAATCCACACTGCAAAAACAGCTTAACAAAATTCTCCTTACTGCATAGCATCCAAAAGGGGAATCTGTTAACAGCGACAACGAGTCTTCTCAGGTTCCTACCGGCACAATGCTTTTGCAAACTAGCTGCTGAGTTCCTCTACATCTGCCTGCTATCCAGCCTGTATCCTCCATTGATTCCTGTGTACCAACCTTTGGCTAATTTCTCATTATCCGCTGCCTGTCTTGATCTCTGGCTTGTTCCTGGTTATGTACAGTATCTCACAAAACACTTTGCTACAATGTAGAGTAGTGATTGTACAGCTTGTATAACAGTATAAATTTGCTGTCCCCTCAAAATAACTCAACATACAGCCATTAATGTCTAAACCACTGGCAAAAAAAGTGAGTACACCCCTAAGTGAAAATGTCCAAATTGGGCACAATCAGCCATTTTCCCTCTCCGGTATCATGTGACTCGTTAGTATTACAAGGTCTCAGGTGTGAATGGGGAGCAGGTGTGTTAAATTTTGTGTTATCGCTCTCACTTTCTCATATTGGTCACTGGAAGTTCAACATGGCACCTCATGGCAAAGAACTCTCTGAGGATCTCAACAAAAGAATTGTTGCTCTACATAAAGATGGCCTAAGGCTATAAGAAGATTGGCAAGACCCTGAAACTGAGCTGCAGCACGGTGGCCAAGACCATAGAGCAGTTTAACAGGACATGTTCCACTCAGAACAGGCCTCGCCATGGTCGACCAAAGATGTTGAGTGTGCACGCTCAGCGCCAAATACAGAGGTTGTCTTTGGGAAATAGATGTATGAGTGCTGCCAGGCCAGTCCCTTCGGAGTTTGGGCCACAGGACAGTATTCCAACATGGTAACGACCTCAAACACACCTCCAAGACGACCACTGCCTTGCTAAAGTAGCTGAGGGTAAAGATGGACTGTAAAAGGGTGGGTACAGCGCTAGAATAAATATGATCAGAGAAATTATTGTGAAAAACAAAATGAAGAAAAGTGAAAAAAGAAAAAACTAAAGCCGAGTCCCATCACATAAAAAAATCCATGAGTGTCTGTTTAACCACTTGACATCCGCGCTATAGCCGAATGACGGCTACAGCGCGGACCTGAATTTCCAGGAGGCCGTCATATGACGGCCTCCCCTGTGCACGCGCCCTGCAGGGCGCGCGCGGAGCGCGCTGTGATCACCGAGTCACTGAGACTCGGGTGATCACCATTCCGAGTAAGGGGCCGGTCCCGGCCCCTTAGGCCCCTTTCACACTGGGGCGGTAGGGGGCGTCGGCGGTAAAACAGCGCTATTAAAACCCCTCGTATAGCGCGGCTATAGCCGCGGTATTACCGCGGTATAGCCGCGCTGTCCCATTGATTTCAATGGGCAGGAGCGGTTTAGGAGCGGTGAATACACCGCTCCTTCACCGCTCCAAAGATGCGGCTTGCAGGAGATTTTTCCTTCTCCTGCCAGCCCTCGGGCTTTCACACTGAACAAACAGCGGAGGCTGTTTAGGGGCGGTTTGCAGGCGCTATTTTTAGCGCAATAACGCCTGCAAACCGCCCCAGTGTGAAAGGGGCCTAACGATGTGATCAGCTGTCAGCCAATGACAGCTGATCACATGATCAAAACAAAAGCTCTGTGATTGTTTTTTTTTTCTCCTTACGCTTATCAGCAAGGGACATCGGTCCCGAAGAGGAAGAGGCAATTCTGTGCCACCAGTACCCCCTGCCAGTGCCACCTTCCACCTAACAATGCCCACCAGTGTCACCTATCAATGCCGACAAGTGCCACCTATCAGTGCCCACCAGTGCCACCCATCAGTGCCCATCACTGCCACCTATCGGTGTCTATCAGTGCCGCCTCATCAGCGTATATCAATGAAGGAGAAAAATTACCTTTTTTAAAATTTTATAACAAAATATAAAAAAAAATTTTTTTTTTTTTTTAAATGTGGTCTTTTTACATTTTTTTTAACAATAAATAAAAAACGCAAAGGTGATCAAATACCACTAAAAGAAAGCTCTATTTGTGGGAAAAAAATGATAAAAATTTCATTTGGATACAGTGTTGAATGTCCGCGCAATTGTCATTCAAAGTGCATCAGCGCTGAAAGCTGAAAATTGGTCTGGATAGGAGGGGGGGTTTAAGTGCCCAGTAAGCAAGTGGTTAAAGTCCATCCATGAAAAATAGAAAATATACAATTTTCACACACAAAAAGTGTAGTGCATCCAGCTCCACACACCCAAAGTGATATAATATTCTGCTTACCAGATGGCAATGACTGCTATGGCAGTCTCACCCAGCATAGGGATTTAATGGTTTCCCCAAAACATGGGTGGTGATTGAAGCCTCCAAGGGATGATTCCTAATGTCGCCAGTTAATGGATCATGTTGGTCAAAAATATAAAAGAGAAGCTCCCATAGTGTAATATGTCAAATATACAAATGAGTTTAATAAAGGATAAGTATTGCACTTACAATGTAGTAGTTCAAATATCAGCGAATCGCGGTGTCTCCACGAGCCTCCCTCTATTTCCTGATTCAAAACAAGCCATCCACCGCCTCAAAAAGAAAATACGTAACAACGTCACTGTCATAGGCTCCGTCATAGGGTGGAGCCTATGACGGTGACGTCGTTACATCACCCTTTTACAATTTGTTTGAAGTTTGCATACTGCACTTTTTTGATACTGGCTGCTTTTTCTTTTTCATAATTATTATTCAATAGTTTTTCTTTTTGGCAATATTATTTATTAGTTTTGCTAACAATATTATTTATTTACAATTTGTATTGTTCTTAGCGCAGCGTTGCCCCCTTGGGTTTTTTTTTTTTTTGCTTTTTAAGATGATGGACTGCCTAAGTATGTCTCCAGACCTAAACCCTATTTAGCATCTGTGGGACATCCTCAATGGAAGGTGGAGGAGCGCAAGGTCTCTAACATCCACCAGCTCCGTGATGTCATCATGGAGGAGTAGAAGAGGACTCCAGTGGCAACCTGTGAAGCTCTGGTGAACTCCATGCCCAAGAGGGTTAAAGGAGAAGTCCAGCCTGAGCTTGTTTGGCTGGACATCTTCTATGGATCACAGAAGTGCAATTCGTTTTGCACTCCTGTGACCCATTTTCAACAGAGAGCGGGCTGAAGTCCGCTCTCTGCTGACCAGAACTTACCGCTTTCTATCTCCACATTTTTTACAGACCAACGGCATGCATCCGCTCCTAACAAAGTGTCTTTACACGAAACGCGCTAAGTATTGATACGATGCAACATCGTTTTAGTTATTCACCATTGTAATTATCATCAACCCCACTTATTATTTGTTATTCTCTTACACGGAGTACACACTCCATACTTTGTTAACTGGAATGTGCTGTCATTTTGGTTTTAAGGTTGTATATACATGAACTACCTGAATATGTTTTTATATTTCCCATTTACAGTATATGTCTATGAACTGTACTTCTTTCAACATTTACACTGTGTAGTGGCGTTTAATGTACCCCATACTGAGTGTGATTCTATACCCTCATTTATGTGAATAAAGTCATTTAATCACTATATATGTTTTGTCTTGTTCAGCTGTCACTTTCCTCACACAAAGTCCCATTTTCCTTGGCAGAGTAAAATTAAACACTATCGGTGATCGTGAGCTCTTTGGAGCAATGGTGTCCCCTCCTAGAATGTTCTCCACATTCCATAACGATCTTTACTGATTAGAAAAATCTATAGTAGCTAAATTCAAGACAGGCTCTGCTAATCAAAGTTCATAGAACCCAGTGAACAAATGCTGTGTCAACCAACACTAGCAGATGACCCCCTTCCTGCCGCATCAGGAGTATGAACTCCTCTTTCTCAAAGTGGTACAGTGTTGCCTTGACCAGAGCAAAAATTTCAAAAAACCTTCCAGATTCTTGGAGAAGAAATACTTTTGCATAGGATCCTTTCACTGCAGAGTGAAACACAGAGATTTCATGGTAGTGTTCTTTCCATGAGCCATTGCCCAGTGTCAAAGCAACAGCTCATAATTCAGCAAGTAGCTGAAGGCTCCTCTTCAGATAACAAAAAGGGCTGCCCCCTATGTTGGGCAACAGTTCAGTTCATAACAACAAACTTTAACACAATGGGGGTTATTTACGAAAGGTAAATCCACTTTTCACTACAAGTGCACTTGGAAGTGCAGTCATTGTAGATCTGAGGGGGACATGCAAGGAAAATAAAAAACAGCATTTTTGCTTGCACATGATTGGATGATAAAATCAGCAGAGCTTCCCCTCATTTCAGAGGTTCTCCATAGATCTACAGTGACTGCACTTCCAAGTGCACTTTCAGTGCACTTATAGTGCAAAGTGAATTTGCCCTCGGCCATAGGAACAACTGCATAAAGGAAAGGATTTTGTAAAATGTAGTTGCCTTCTATTCTAGGCAACAGTTCAGTTTAGCCCAACAAAACTTAAAGTAACCTTTAGTAGCTGTGATACTACAGAGGGTCCTTCCCCTTGCAGAAAACAGAGAAACTTGTTCTCTCCTTTTTTTTTCTGAATGAACTGTTTCCAGCTTTAATAGCAGTTCCTCATGGCTCCACAGAATGGACAGAACAGTGAAAACAATGTCAAGTTCATCTGCACAGACCTTTGTGTCGAGAACCTGAAGCATTGCCACATAGCACTAGTAATCGTGAACTCAGAGGCGGCTCTAGACTTTGTGAGGCCTTAAGCAAAACTTAGACATGAGGCCCCACTAACTCCCATAATGGGAAAAATAATATAGGTGATAAAAATTAACTGTATGAATGCATATATTAACAGCCTTAAATCCTACAAACTCAGTTTCTATAATTTTCTCTGACCAATTATTCTTTATTCAAATATCATTAAACATAGGATATCTCTCATATATATACACACACACACACACTTGCTCATTATCCTCGGTGCTGTCTCTTAAATGTGAAATAAATTTGTCAACAAAGTATAAAACAAAAAGAAAATCATTTTACAACATATTCTTGCACATAACCTGTTTAATGTAACAACAAGTATGCAAAAAGTGATTTTACTGTGCCCAATCAAATGCAGCCTCACTGTGCCCAATCAAATGCAGCCTCACTGTGCCCAATCAAATGCAGCCTCACTGTGCCCAATCAAATGCAGCCTCACTATGCCCCTCAAATGCCACCACTGTGCCCATCAAATGTTGCCAAGGGACAAATTACGTGCAGCCGGTCTGGAGATTCACCAGCCGCTTATGGTGGCACCAGTCCCCCCGGCCAAGCATGCCCATAATATTTACAAGTGCGGCGCTACATACAGCAAGCCGGCTGCCCGCCCGCCTGCCTGGGTTGTATTTGTGCAGGAGGCGGCCGCGGGAGCTGGGATTCGGGATGATGGGTCGGGGGGGGACTTTTTTGTGCGGGGCGGCTTTTTTGCCGCCCCTGCAAAGTGCCGGCCTGGGCCTTGTTGGCCTAGGCCAAGACACAGCACTGAGACAGGGTACAGACCGTGAGACAGACAGGGCACTGGGGACAGACCGTGAGACAGACAGGGCGCTGGGGACAGACCGTGAGACAGACAGGGCGCTGGGGACAGACCGTGAGACAGACAGGGCGCTGGGGACAGACCGTGAGACAGACAGGGCGCTGGGGACAGACCGTGAGACAGACAGGGCGCTGGGGACAGACCGTGAGACAGACAGGGCGCTGGGGACAGACCGTGAGACAGACAGGGCGCTGGGGACAGACCGTGAGACAGACAGGGCGCTGGGGACAGACCGTGAGACAGACAGGGCGCTGGGGACAGACCGTGAGACAGACAGGGCGCCGGGGACAGACCGTGAGACAGACAGGGCGCTGGGGACAGACCGTGAGACAGACAGGGCGCTGGGGACAGACCGTGAGACAGACAGGGCGCTGGGGACAGACCGTGAGACAGACAGGGCGCTGGGGACAGACCGTGAGACAGACAGGGCGCTGGGGACAGACCGTGAGACAGACAGGGCGCTGGGGACAGACCGTGAGACAGACAGGGCGCTGGGGACAGACCGTAAGACAGACAGGGTACTGGGGACAGACCGTGAGACAGACAGGGTACTGGGGACAGACCGTAAGACAGACAGGGTACTGGGGACAGACCGTAAGACAGACAGGGTACTGGGGACAGACCGTAAGACAGACAGGGTACTGGGGACAGACCGTAAGACAGACAGGGTACTGGGGACAGACCGTGAGACAGACAGGGTACTGGGGACAGACCGTAAGACAGACTGGGGGCTGGGGACAGACTGTGAGACAGACAGGGTACTGGGGACAGACTGTGAGACAGACAGGGTGCTGGGGACAGACCGTGAGACAGACAGGGTACTGGGGATAGACAGGGTACTGGGGACAGACAGGGTACTGGGGACAGACCGTAAGACAGACAGGGTACTGGGGATAGACAGGGTGCTGGGGACAGACTGTGAGACAGATAGGGTACTGGGGACAGACCGTAAGACAGACAGGGTACTGGGGACAGACCGTGAGACAGACAGGGTGCTGGGGACAGACCGTGAGACAGACAGGGTGCTGGGGACAGACTGTGAGACAGACAGGATACTGGGGACAGACCGTAAGACAGACAGGGTACTGGGGACAGACCGTGAGACAGACAGGGTGCTGGGGACAGACCGTGAGACAGACAGGGTGCTGGGGACAGACCGTAAGACAGACTGGGGGCTGGGGACAGACTGTGAGACAGACAGGGTACTGGGGATAGACTGTGAGACAGACAGGGTGCTGGGGACAGACCGTGAGACAGACAGGGTGCTGGGGACAGACTGTGAGACAGACAGGGTGCTGGGGACAGACCGTAAGACAGACAGGGTACTGGGGACAGACCGTAAGACAGACAGGGTACTGGGGACAGACAGGGTGCTGGGGACAGACTGTGAGACAGACCGTAAGACAGACAGGGTACTGGGGATAGACAGGCTACTGGGGACAGACAGGGTGCTGGGGACAGACCGTGAGACAGACAGGGAACTGGGGACAGACCGTGAGACAGACTGGGGGCTGGGGACAGACTTTGAGACAGACAGGGTACTGGGGACAGACCGTAAGACAGGCAGGGTACTGGGGACAGACAGGGTACTGGGGACAGACAGGGTACTGGGGACAGACAGGGTGCTGGGGACAGACAGGGTGCTGGGGACAGACCGTGAGACAGACAGGGTGCTGGGGACAGACTGTGAGACAGACAGGGTGCTGGGGACAGACCGTAAGACAGACAGGGTACTGGGGACAGACCGTAAGACAGACAGGGTACTGGGGATAGACAGGGTACTGGGGACAGACCGTAAGACAGACAGGGTACTGGGGACAGACCGTAAGACAGACAGGGTACTGGGGACAGACCGTAAGACAGACAGGGTACTGGGGACAGACCGTAAGACAGACAGGGTACTGGGGACAGACCGTAAGACAGACAGGGTACTGGGGACAGACCGTAAGACAGACTGGGGGCTGGGGACAGACCGTGAGACAGACAGGGTACTGGGGACAGACTGTGAGACAGACAGGGTGCTGGGGACAGACCGTGAGACAGACAGGGTGCTGGGGACAGACCGTAAGACAGACAGGGTACTGGGGACAGACCGTAAGACAGACAGGGTACTGGGGACAGACAGGCTACTGGGGACAGACAGGCTACTGGGGACAGACAGGGTGCTGGGGACAGACCGTGAGACAGACAGGGTGCTGGGGACAGACCGTGAGACAGACAGGGTGCTGGGGACAGACCGTGAGACAGACAGGGTGCTGGGGACAGACCGTGAGACAGACAGGGTGCTGGGGACAGACCGTAAGACAGACAGGGTACTGGGGACAGACCGTAAGACAGACAGGGTACTGGGGATAGACAGGGTGCTGGGGACAGACTGTGAGACAGACAGGGTACTGGGGACAGACCGTAAGATAGACAGGGTACTGGGGATAGACAGGGTACTGGGGACAGACCGTGAGACAGACAGGGTGCTGGGGACAGACCGTAAGACAGACTGGGGGCTGGGGACAGACTGTGAGACAGACAGGGTACTGGGGACAGACTGTGAGACAGACAGGGTACTGGGGACAGACCGTAAGACAGACAGGGTACTGGGGATAGACAGGGTACTGGGGACAGACCGTAAGACAGACAGGGTACTGGGGATAGACCGTAAGACAGACAGGGTACTGGGGATAGACAGGGTACTGGGGACAGACCGTAAGACAGACAGGGTACTGGGGATAGACAGGGTACTGGGGACAGACAGGCTACTGGGGACAGACAGGGTACTGAGGACAGACAGGGTACTGGGGACAGACAGGGTACTGGGGACAGACAGGGTACTGGGGACAGACAGGGTACTGGGGACAGACAGGGTACTGGGGGCAGACAGGGTACTGAGGACAGACAGGGTACTGGGGACAGACAGGCTACTGGGGACAGACAGGGTACTGAGGACAGACAGGGTACTGGGGACAGACAGGGTACTGGGGACAGACAGGGTGCTGAGGACAGACAGGGTACTGGGGACAGACAGGGTACTGGGGACAGACAGGGTGCTGGGGACAGACAGGGTGCTGGGGACAGACTGTGAGACAGACAGGGTGCTGGGGACAGACAGGGTGCTGGGGACAGACTGTGAGACAGACAGGGTGCTGGGGACAGACAGGGTGCTGGGGACAGACTGTGAGACAGACAGGGTGCTGGGGACAGACAGGGTGCTGGGGACAGACTGTGAGACAGACAGGGTGCTGGGGACAGACCGTAAGACAGACAGGGTACTGGGAACAGACCGTAAGACAGACAGGGTACTGGGGACAGACCGTAAGACAGACAGGGTACTGGGGACAGACAGGATACTGAGGACAGACAGGATACTGGGGACAGACAGGGTACTGGGGACAGACAGGGTACTGGGGACAGACAGGGTACTGGGGACAGACAGGGTACTGGGGACTGCAGACAGGGTAAAGACCATGAGACCATAGAAGACAGGGTAACGTACAGACAGCATTTAGTAGAGTGTACAGTACACTATACCTGCTCCTCGGTCCCCTATTCTTCTACAAGCAGCATGAGAAGCTGGACAGGTGATTTCTTCAAGCTCTCTGCAGGCTGCAGTGCAATCTGGGAGTTGTAGTCTCTGCACAGCACAGGCACCAGAGGCAGAGGCGGCTGTCTGTGCTGTGAAAAACTACAACTCCCGCCGCCATGCACTAGGGGGGACAGGCTAAGAGGACGGAGGATGCAGCCTGACCCGACTGACTGAGCCGAGAGCAGTCCGCGGAGGCTCACAGTCATTCAGCTCACACAGGCGGTGCCGGCGACAGCGTTAGTCGTGCAGCGCTCGGCTCGCTCATCACCCCACACTGCCGGCTTGCATTGTTTACAACACGGTCACGTCATGGGGGTTATTTCCTGCACTCCCGGTCCCATCTTGTCAGGCAAATTAGGCAGCCGCGGCCCGCGAGGCCCTTGTGGGGGCGAGGCCTAAGGCAATTGCCTAATTTGCCTAATTAAAGAGCCGCCTCTGCGTGAACTCTCCTGCAGCCAGTCTCCATGTATGATTCACCATCATCAATGTGGGATGAATCTTTCAGGTCAAAGGAACTGACAAAGCATTTATACCTTGCTTGCTTGTCTGTGAGAAACGTGGAGATGCTGCCTCTAAAATCAAAGTCACAGGTCTTGACTGAATTGGACTGTAGGTGGGTTAGCTGCCTGCCAAACCCTGTTTTTCCACCACAATCGCTCCCCACAGGCATTTGGCTCCCTCCATGCGGGGGCAATGGACTTCTCCTGAAAATCTCTCTGGTTGACTACAGCTGTAGGCCCTGTTTAGTTAATCAGGTTGGAAAAAAAAGACACAAGTTCATCTAGTTAAATTTATAAATGGTAAAAAGAAAAAAAAAATATCATACAATCCCATATACACAATCCTATATATACCCACAGTTGATACGGAGAGAAAGTAAAAAAACTAGTATAAATTGCGCCTCCACTGGTAGCTGTTTCACCGTAAAGCAGGCACTCTCCTCTGTAGCATATGACTGCAGTGATCTTCTCTTGCACTCAATGTACAGTTCACAGATTGTCCCCCAATTTGATCCTCCAGTAATAACAACAGCTGCATACGCCATAGAAAATCCAGGACCGAGCCCCCACATGTAGCAGTCTCCTGCAGGAGCTTGCAATTTAAGGTCCTGAGGGTCTTTTTCCGTAGTTGCACCAACAGCTAGACACACAGTCATATTCATTCCTTTGGCTCAATGAACAGTCTAGGGGTATGCTTTTATGATGCTTTATTGCAGAACTTGATCTTGGATAGGAGTAGGGTAACTGTGGGATAGTCCAGTAACTTTAGCAGCAACTTAAGGACACTAATCTTTCTCCTAATATTCTGAGCAGAGTCCTTGCACGAGCAATGTACTCACTAATGTCTTCGGATATTTGGATGCCTCCTTCCAATATTTTCCAGACCCCTCTCCAGTGATACCAGACCAGATCACCAGATGATGAAAGTCCTTCAGTCAGCTCCAGCAATTATTTTTATCAGAAAAGCCCCCCCCCCAGCCTAGCTGGGACCTCAATGAACAGCAGATACATGGCAAGCCTGCCAAGGAACGTAGTAGCCCTCCAGGCCAGGATCTTCTCCTCTAAGACAAGAACCCCTGTGCTCCAAGTATTTATGTGCTTTCCCAGCCACCATCTGGGCACCTCTCCCCAGAGTTTGGCCAAGGCTGCATATATAGCTGCCCACAGTTTTCTAGAACCTTTCCAGACAAACAAGGGGAAGCAGTCAACCCTGCAGCCAGTGAAACACAGACCAGACCAAAACAATCACATGCAACTTAACTAATTACAGTGAGCCAGTAATTCAATTTACCTAACCTAGCACCTATCTAGGAGGGTGCTACACACCCCTAAGTGCCCTTTTTTATATTTTTCACATGCACTTTTTTTGTTCATTTATAGGCGTCATTTGCACACTACCGTGGGTTAAAAAAAAACACCTGTCCCTTTTCCCCCTTTTGACTTGTCGTTTCTGCAATGAATTGTCTTATGGCTTTCACACAGGTGATGAATTCTAAAGCAGCCTTTAAAGCATATTAATGCACCAATAGTGTTAACCACTTGCCAAAAGCGCACTGTAGTTTTACGGGCCCGGTGCACAGGATCATATATATATATATACGTGATTCTGCATCTCCAGGTGGGGGCGCACACGCTATCACTGGCTCCAGCATATGTCGATCACAGGTTCCCAGCCAATTTTTAATGGCCGTGAGTCGGCACTCTTCGGAGAGAATGACTGGAGAGAGCTTTTTGTATGTAAACACCACAAAGCTCTTTTCTGACAGTGGCGATGTGCTGGTTTTTGTTTCCCCGTAAAGCAGGGAATAAAAACCGGCACATCCCTTAATAAAAGGAGCACACATTACACATAGTAAATATAATTAGGCACACATTTAACCCTTTGATTGACCCAGATGTTAACCCCTTCCCAGTCAGTGTCATTAGTGCAGTGTCAGGCTCCGTTCACACCTAAGACTAAACAAGGAGAACTCGCCACTCCAGGTGAGAAGCCTGATGGATCCAGTGAGCGCCCGCCCCGGCTCGCCTCTGTGTGCAAAAGAAATAGAAGAAATGGCCGCACACCACTATGATGATACAAAATCCTTTATTAGGACATCCCAAAAAGACACTACAGGAGCAGAGCAGAATGCCTGGTAGACGTGTTTCACACAGTTCAGGTGCGCTTAATCGTTAGTGTGTGAAACGCATCTACCAGGCATTCTGTTTTGTTCCTGTAGTGTCTTTTTGGGATGTCTTAATAAAGGATTTTGGATCATCATAGTGGTGTGCAGCCATTTCTTCTATTTACGTTCACAGCTAGGCGTTCCGGATAGCTGCATGACTGTGCAATCGGCAGTTAAAGCAGTGCAGAGCCAAATAGCAAAAAATGGCTTGGAAATAAAGGGGGTAAAATCTTTTGGAGCTGAAGTGGTTAATGAGTATATTCGATGCGCTGCACAGGCATTCAAGTTGCATCAGGCAGTGTTCCTTAAACGTTTTTTACTTTTTCAAGGTTAAAATGAGAAATGATTGCTTTTGATGGTTTGTAACCACTCCTTAAACGTGGGGAAAACACCATAGGCGCGTTTACAGTGCATTTATGGTGTGGTTTGCGGCATGTTTCAATAGAAGTGAATGGAGGTAGTTGCAAAGCGTCAACATCTGCCACCTCTGCAGGCAGCATTATGTTCACCTTGCTGTAAGGCAACACTAACGCTGCAGTGTGTACACCTCCATCTGCTCCCTATAACAATTTTCAGTAATGTTGCTAGACAGTCGAGAAGTGTTACCAAAGCGACCTAACTGCCGATTTTCAATGAATGTGTGAAAGTCCTTATACTGTAAACCTTTCATCTCTGGGTTAAAAACCAAGAGATTGTTTTGCGACAACTGACAGTTGTTTATGTTTAGGTGATTTGTCGGTTACAACCTTGATGTTCAAATACGACTTTTCTGATCCTTTGGCTCCTGCATAGGCAAGCATTTTGCTTTTACTTTATTCCTAAACCCACTAAAAGATTTAAAAACAATACAAATTATATAGAAAAGTTCTTCTGTAAGCCCTGGTTCACACCAGTGTGGCTCTGAAATCACGCTACTTCAGCGCGATTTCAAAACTGCAGATTAGTGTGATTTGCACCTCCAAATTTCATTGCAGCTTGCGACTTCATTGGGGTGTGACTTGTCATGCGATTTTGAACTGTCAGTTTGTCAGAAATCATGAATCAGACCGAGACAGAAGTACAGTTAATACATAAAAAACCCAAAGGTTAACGCTGCGCTAGAAAAGTTAAATAACATTGAAAACATTGACTACAGGTGACCACCAAAGGTGGTCTCAACAAGCACAGGGAATATGGAGGTCTCCCAGGAACTTATAACAGCATCTGTAATAGCAGCTAGGTCCATGGCACTTTTTTCTTTTTCTTCTTATAGAGAAAAAAGTGCCACGGACCTAGCAGAAGTACAGTTAAATCACACTTGTTTAATAATAAAAGTAAACAGAACAAATGTAGTCAAAACATAGCCAAAGTTCGGTAACCGGAACAGATAGTCAGCCAAGCCAGAAAGTCAGGGATCAGTGTAGTGGAACAGCAAGCAGGATCTGGAGCCAGAAGGGATATCAGCCAAGCAAGTCTTTAACAGGAACGCAGGAGATAGTCTCTGTGATGTTGACCATGGTGAAGGCAAAGATCCTCTGGGCTGGAGGGCTTAAATAGGCAGGACTGATGAGCAGGATATCATCAACAGGTGCGTAACTGTGGAGAGATAGGAGCTGGCAATTAGCTGACAGCTGAGCGGCCAGCTCAGATAAGGAAGGGCCGAGCCCAGCCCTGACAGTACCCTCTCCCCAACGACCCCTCCCCCTCGGAGGACCACCAGGCTTGAGGGGAAAATGTCTATGCAAATTACGGAGGAGGACAGGGGCATGTAAGTCCGAGGATGAGACCCAAGAGCGTTCCTCAGGATCGTACCCCTTCCAATGCACCAGGTACTGTATGCGTCCACGGAACCTACGGGAGTCAACAATGGACTATACTTCATACTCCTCATGGTTCTCAACCTGTACAGGGTGAGGACGTGCCACCGAGGTGGTAAAGCGGTTGCAGACCAAAGGTTTTAATAAGGAGACATGAAATACATTTGAGATACGCATATCAGTAGGAAGGTCTAACGCGTAAGCCACTGGGTAATCCTGCAAAGAGTACGGAAAGGCCCTATAAACCGAGGTGCGAACTTCAGAGAGGGAACACGAAGTCGGAGGTTGCGAGATGACAGCCAGACCCTGTCCCCAACCTGGTAGGAAGGCGCAGGCAGGCGTCTGAGGTCAGCATGGAGTCTGTACCTATCATTAGCATGTTGCAAAGCCTCCTGGACTTGTGCCCAAGTGGAACGGAGACCACGGAGATGCTCCTCTAACGCAGGAATACTCTGCGGAACAAATGAGTCAGGCAACATAGAAGGTTGGAAACCATAGTTCGCCATAAACGGGGACAATCGGGAAGCATAATTCAAGGCACTATTGTGAGCAAACTCTGCCCACGGTAACAGGTCTGAGCAGTTGTTATGATGGTCAGAAATATAGCAACATAGGAATTGCTCCTAGGACTGATTGGCTCGTTCTGCGGCCCCATTAGACTGCGGGTGATACGCAGAGGAGAAAGCAAGCTGAATTCCCAACTGTGCACAAAAGGCTCGCCAGAACCGGGACACAAACTGACTACCCCTGTCCGAGACAATCACCTGGGGTAGCCCATGTAAGCGAAGATCTCCCGAGCAAAAGCGGAAGCCAGTTCCTTAGTAGTGGGCAACTTCTTAAATGGAATACAATCTCACATCTTTGAGAACCGGTCAACCACCATAAGGATAACTGTGTTGCCCTGGGAGTTGGGTAACTCCACAATGAAATCCATAGACAGGTGGGTCTAGGGCCTCTCTCCATTGGGTATGGGTTGTAGGAGGCCCACTGGAAGGTGTCGTGGAGTCTTACTGTGAGCACACATGGAACAGGCAGCTACAAAGGCGGTTATATCAGCACGTAGACTAGGCCACCAGAATTGTTGGGAAATGGCCCAAAAGAGTTGATTCTTCCCAGGGTGGCCAGCAGCCTTGGGAGAATGGTAAGTCTGGAACACGGCAGTACAGAGACTCTCTGGGAGAAAGCAGCAGTCACAAGGTTTCTCAGGAAGAGCACGGACCTGAGCAACAAGAATTTTGTCACCTAAAGGACAAGTGAGACTGGTGCGTACCGTAGCCAGAATACGATCTGAAGGAATCACAGGAACCGGAACCAACTCCGTCTTGGAAGTGGAGGAAAATTGTAGTGACAAAGCGTCAGCCCTTACATTCTTAATACCAGGTAAGAATGAGACAAGGTAATTGAAACTTGACAAGAAAAGAGCCCATCGCGCCCTTTTGAGAGAGAGGCGTTTAGCCTCAGACAAGAATGTGAGATTCTTATGGTCAGTAAGAATGAGAACCGGCACAGTGGTACCTTCGAGGAGAGGTCTCCATTCTTTCAGGGATAAAATGATTACTAACAGCTCTCTCTGTCACCAATCTCGTAATTGCACTCCGCAGGTGACAATTTCTTGGAAAAGTAGCCACAAGGATGCATAGCGCTCTCAGAGGTAGGACGTTGACACAGAAGGGCGCCAACTCCAGTCTCAAGTCAGCTAAGCCAGAAAGTCAGGGATCAGTGTAGTGGAACAGCAAGCAGGATCTGGAGCCAGAAGGGATGTCAGCCAACCAAGTCTTTAACAGGAACGCAGGAGATAGTCTCTGTGATGTTGACCATGGTGAAGGCAAAGATCCTCTTGGCTGGACGGCTTAAGTAGGCAGAACTGATGAGCAGGATATCATCAACAGGTGCATAACTGTGGAGAGATAGGAGCTGGCAATTAGCCGACAGCTGAGCGGCCAGCTCAGAGAAGGAAGGGCTGAGCCCATCCCTGACAAAAATCGCATCAGTGTGAACCAGAGCTAAAGTAAAAAAGGTAGAAATTAGAAGTGCTAAGGAGAGCTTTTATACAGTACATAAGTAGGTATGTATATTTCCCCCCTCATCTTCCAGGACAGCTACTTGAGAGATGATTGGCTTCGCCAAAAAAGGCCCCTCCCTCTCCTCTGACCCTACGTTGTTTTGTGTTTCCAGACCCCCCAGGAGCACACCGTAATGTTTGTTATTTTTCATAGGTCTGGTAACTGTGTTTGGTGGACCCCCCTTCAGTAGTAATATCCAGGACTGGTTGTGGCCATGTCTGGGGTGTTTTTCTATATTTTTTAGACGAAGAAGGGCCCACTGTATGTTTTAGGTTACTTACCTTCCCTGGTGGTTTAGCTGCGGCAACTCCCTTCCATGTCCAGCATCTAACTGTGTGGAGAGACATCTTCCTTGCGTCTTCCCCGCGTTGGGTTTACCAAAACGGCGTCGGAGGACTTCTGGTGACCCGGCAAGATTGCGCCAGAACCGGAAGTCACATGACGCACTTCCAGGACGCTGTTTCTTAAGGGATCTCAGCGTGTTACAATGCAGGGGAATCGCTGCTTTGGAAATAGTCTGCCAGACACAGGACAGGCTAGTTTAGCGGTGCAGCAGCAGTCAGAGGAGTCTCTCCAGTTGGTCTTCGTTCTCCTCTATGGAACTTGAGGATAGGACTGAGGATGGAGCACCCCCTCGAGTTGAGCAAGCGGTAGCATCCGGGTCCAATACTGCCCCCAAGGTAAGCCCTTGTCTGTGGATAAAGATCTACTGCAGCAGGGGGGTCTATACAAGACTTTTTATGGCTTTGTGTTCAGTTTTTTTCTAGGTTGCCAAACCTGTAAAGAAAAAATGTGGGAACTGTAGAGCCAGGTTGATAGTTGTAAAAAAATATTTTGTGAAGATTGTATTCCATCAATGGCTGGTTCTGGGTCTACTGCTTCTTTTAAGAAGTTGATGACTTCTATGAAGGAGGTAGTGGGCTCTTTTAGGTCCTTTAACGACAGAGTAGCCGGGCCAGGACCTTCCACGTCTAAGCCTGTGACTCAGGAGCCTTCAGCATCAGCTAAGTCTCTGTCTCTTTTCGTTTCAAAGACCATTAGTTCACGTAATGTTTGTGACCTGGAAGGTGAGAATCTGGTATCTTCATCTGATGAGGAGTCTGCATCAGAGGATGAGGATACTGGTAGCTCAACTAGGTATCTTTTTTCCAGTTGAAGATATTGACGAACTACTAAAGTCAATACTGTATATACTTCTGAACAAATCGAGATGCCTCAGCAAGCCCAATCTGTTCAGGATAAAATGTACAGGGGTCTAGAGGGACGGAAGTATAGATCTTTTCCTTTGCATCATTCACTCAAGGACATGATTCAGGTTCCACTCAGAAAGAACCTGAAAAAAGGTTGTTCCAGTCTAGAGGGCATAAAAGAAGGTTTCCCTTTCAGTTCGATTTTGAGGAAGTTTTCTTCAAATGTCCTAGATTAGATGCTCCTATGTCACAAGTGTCCAAAAAGTCAGATCTTTCATTTGAGGACTCTGGAGTCCTTAGGGATCAGATGGATAAGAAGGCCTACTCGTTATTACGCAAGGCCTGGGATGCTGCTGCTTTTTCTTTGGGGCCAGCTGTAGCATCCACCTGTGTGGCTAGGAATTTAGATGTGTGGGTCCAACGTCTGGATGACCTTTTTTCCTCCGACACCCCCATAGAGGAGATCAGGGATTCTCTTCCCCTTATTGCCAAGTCAGTTGCTTTTTTGGCTGATGAGGTGGCAGATTCTGTAAAATCTGTATCCAGAACTTCAGCACTCATTAATTCAGCCATCTGGCTGAAATCTTGGGACGGTGATCTTACCTCCAAGAATAAACTCTGTGGGATACCCTTTGAGGGCAAGCTCTTATTCGGTTCTTCCTTAGCGGAAGTCCTAGCTCGTTCCTCCGAGAAAAGAGTCTTCCAAAACAAAGTAAATTTAAAGGCCAATAGGCAGCAGGCAATAAGAGGCTTCCAAAACAAAGTAAATTTAAAGGCCAATAGGCAACAGGCAAAGAAAGAGTGGGGGCACTCTTTGCTCCTTCAGCCCCTACCAAAAATCCCCAGTGACACCAGAGCAGGGGTAGGAGGGAGACCGTCCCATTTTGTCAAGGAATGGGCAGAGATTTCCAACAATTCCTTTATCCTCCAAATGATAGAAAGAGGTTACAGGTTGGAATTCAAAAGCCCCCCTTTCCAGGGGTTTTTTCTTACCCATCTGCCGAAGGACCAAGAGAGACGGCAGGCCATGGTGAATCTGATTACAATGTGGGAAACGGAGGGGGTTATTTCTCCTGTTCCGGAAGATCAAAAATTCCGGGGATTTTATTCTCATGTCTTTCTGGTAAGGAAGGCTTCCGGCAGGTTTCGGATGGTCATCAATTTAAGCGTCCTGAACAGATTCATAGTCTACAGACGTTTCCGGATGGAAAACATTTATTCTGTAAGGAATCTGTTGTTACCGGGGGTTTTCATGGTAACCCTGGATCTTCAGGACGCTTATCTTCATGTACCAATCTGCCGGAGTCATCAAAAGTTCCTCAGATTTGAAGTTCTCATGGAGAACTTTCCAGGTCATTGGCAGTTCAAAGCCCTCCCTTTTGGTCTCTCGACAGCACCAGAGATTTTCACAAAATTCATAGCCGAAATCATGGCCTATTTTCAAATACAGAGGGTATCGATTGTTCCATATTTAGACGATTTTCTGATCTTTTCCCGAAAGAGACCCTTGTTCAGGATCTACAATTGATCTTATGGACCTTTCAGAAATTGGGGTGGAAGGTCAACCAGCAAAAGTCTTGCCTGGTTCCCTCCCAGAACATGCCCTTTTTGGGTTACCTAATAGACACCGTTGCCCAAAAGATTTTTCTTCTGGAAGAAAAGATTTTAAAGATTCTTCTCTCCGTGCAGAGCTTCAAGTTGTTCCCGCAGGCCTCCCTTTGTCAGATCATGCAGTTGTTGGGCTTAATGACTGCAGCCATCCTGGGGGAGCCATGGGCCCAATTGCACTCCAGGCCCCTTCAGGCGTTTCTTCTGTGCCATTAGGATTGCAGAAAAAGTTCTTTGTATCAGCTTGTACAGCTTCCAAGAGAGGACTTTCTCAATCTGTCCTGGTGGGAGCAGCGGGAACATCTGCAGGGAGGGAAGGAATTCAGAGAACTATTAGCAGTGGGGAAGGCTTTAATTGCTCTGGAGGAGAGGGTCAATTCAAAGGACCTGTTGATTTTTTCAGACAATGCCACGACCGTGGCGCACCTAAACAAGCAAGGGGGCACTCGCTTGGATACTCTTCTATTGTTAACCCAGCAGATTCTGTTCTGGGCAGAGGACAAATGTCTCTTCAGTCAGGGCGGTGCACATCAGTGGGAATGTTCTGGCGGACTATCTGAGCAGTGTAAACATCAGTGCCAGCAGTTGGGACACGTTCCAGGAGATTGTGCTAAGGTGGGGTCTTCCCACAGTGGATCTTTTTGCATCCAGTCTCAACAAAAAACTGGGAGTGCACCACTCCAAAGCGATCACTTATCCTAAGAACAGCTGTCTCCGCAATCAGGAAGGGTGCTGGCTCTGTTTGCAACAGAGATAATGGAAAAATAGAACGCTGGATAGCCGCACTCGCGTCAGGAGCTGTGCAGTTAGTCTGTATTGCCCTGTGATGTTTTGATATTCATTTTTTTAACAAAGGTGAACTTTTTTGGAGTGCGGCTATCCAGTGTTCTATTTTTTCCAACAAAAACTACTGGCTTTCTTACTGGAAAGAGAGACGAAGTCCTTAGGGGCAGATGCACTCTCCTTCCCGTGGGATTTCACTGTGGCCTACGCCTCCCCTCCATTTCCCCTCTTACCGCTAGTAGTTTGGAAGATTATTCAGGACCAAGCAGAAGTTATCCTGATTGCCCCCTTGGTGGCCCAGGAGGAGTTGGTTCTCCTCGCTGAGAGCTCTCTCAATAGAACCCCCCTGGCTCCTGCCGGAATGGAGGCATCTTCTCCGTCAGGGGCTGTCCACAAACTCAGACTTTCCATTTGACAGCCTGGAGGCTGAGTGGCGCATCGTACAGCTAAGAGGGTGTTCAGAGAGGGTTATTGAGACTATCCTGGACAGCCGTAAGTTAGTCACAAGAAAGATCTATGGGAAAGTTTGGAAAACTTTTGTTTCCTGGCAGAAGACAGGAATATATTATTTTTCTACTCCCCATATATTAGATTTTTTACAGAGGGGAGTGGAGAAATGACTTTCTGTCAGCATCCTTAGGGTTCAGGTTGTTGCCCTATCTTTGCAGAAAAAAAGACTAGCCAAGAACCCCTTGATCAGGAGGTTCCTTTCAGCCAGATCTAGACGTACACAGTTACATAGTAGGTGAGGTTGAAAAAAGACACAGGTCCAACCTATGTGTGTGATTATATGTCAGTATTACATTATTATTATTCAGGATTTATATAGCGCCAACAGTTTATGCAGCGCTTTACAATATAAATACATTGTATATCCCTGTATGTTGCGGTCGTTCAGGTGCTTATCTAATAGTTTTTTGAAACTATCGATGCTCCCCGCTGAGACCACCCCCTGTGGAAGGGAATTCCACATCCTTGCCTCTCTTACAGTAAAGAACCCTCTACGTAGTTTAAGCTTAAACCTCTTTTCTTCTAGAGTTAATGAGTGGCAACGTGTCTTGTTAAACTCCCTTCCACAAAAAAGTTGTATCCCTATTGTGGGGTCACCAGTACGGTATTTATAAATTGAAATCCTATTGCCTATCAAGCGTCTCTTCTCCAGAGAGAATACGTTCTGTGCTCGCAACCTTTCCTCATAACTAATATCCTCCAGACCCTTTATTAGCTTAGATTCCTCCCTGGGATCTGTCGTTAGTATTAAATGCTCTGACTAGGGCTTCTTTTGAGCCTTTGCATGAGGCTTCTCTGAAATTGATTTACTTAAAAATGCCCTTTCTTTTGGCTATAACATCAGGGAGAAGGATTTTTGATCCAGAGTTGTCACGGAACGTCCCACACTCCGCTTGAGTGCTTCTGTCATATACCACTTCCTCCCAGTCTGGATACAGATATCCCAACCACTCTCAAGCATAAAACAAGGCGAGACTTGCTTCACTGCTAACATGGACTATCTTTATTAGAACCAGAATACAGTCTTATATACAGTAGAAGATGAGGTTCCCCCTCCTGCTCATATTACTCTAACAATACACCTGTAACCTAATTAACATGAGCTAGTTTACTAAATCATTTACCCAGACCAGATGACTCAGAAACATGACCTGTAGGACACAGACTTGTGGGCACCGAGCTTCACATAGTAGTATAAACACAATAGCAGGAGCTAATTACAATTAACAATCTCCCCCCTCCTCAGCCTAGTCATCAACAACTATAGTAGGATTAGACTGTTTGTCTCCTAGCCAGTCCTGGAGGCTAATGTGATCAGCTCACTCAATTAACACGTTGAGTTCAGAATCAAACCAAGAATAGTCTCTACATACATCCTGGGAGATATTGTGGACAAATATTACTGTCCCATTTTAAGTAATCCAAGATATATTTTCTCACTGACCCTGTGCCAGGATAGTACAGGGTGACTTAGACATAAGAGGTGTATGGGGAACTGGAACAAGGGCATCCGCTACTTTTCAAGGGATTCTGAGTTCCACGGGTCCTCCCGTCACATCTCTCCCCTTTCAGTAGAAGACTAACACAGGAGGAGACTCCAGACGGGTTGACTCCGAAGTTAGTCAGTAGTTCCAGTCCTCTAATGCCTGTACCCACACAGTACCCCAAATAAATTGTTCCAAACAAAGCATTACTCACCCAGCCAACATCTGCCTCTCACAGAGAACATATCTGCCGCTGGGGAGAGGCCTGGACTGGCCCTTCTCCCTGGAGTCCTTTCTGCCGCTGGAGAGAAGACAGGGTGACTGGGCTCACTCCGTCATGCTGTTGGGGATCTGGGCCAACTGCCCAGCATCCCTGGGTTATACAGATGGAGACTGAAGTCCCATCCACCTTCACAGGAAATCCATCCTCTGTTAGTCGAGGGCAGAGTCCAGCAGTCCTCGGCCCTGTTGCCAGCCCTTCTGCTGGAAACCCCACACCATCTGCTCCGGCTAACTGTTGGGGAGGGACAACACACACCTCCTCTCCCTTTTCCCCCTGTATCTGCTGCTGGGAAGTGATTGCCACCTTCTAACCCTGGGCCTCCGAAACTGCCACAGGTGTGGGGCAGAGGTCTTGGAACCTCTGTCCGGTTTCCAGCACTTCTGCTGGGGGTTTGCTAGGTGGTTCCTCCTCTACAGAAACGTCTATTAAATCCCCAGTCTCTGGAATCGCTAAAAGTGTGGGGCAGAGTTCTTGGACCCTCTGTTCAGTTACCAGATCTTCAGCTGGAGAAGTTTGTTGTAACTCCACAGATACTGCTGTTGGTGCTGGGCAGAGCACAGTGAAGTTTGGCCCTAATACCGGCTCTTCTGCTGGAGGCTCATCAGGTTGTTCTTCCTCAGCAGAAAAGTCTATTAAATCCCCTATCTCTATAACGGGTGTCTGGGGATAGAGGTTCACCATCTCCTGTCCATGGAACCCAGAAGATGTTATCAGTGCTAGACAGAGGTTAGCAGAGCTTTGCCCTGTGGTCAGCACTTCAGGTTTGGGGACGGCAATCTTCAGATTTTCCACTGCCGATTCTCTGGCATGCTGCTGAACGTGTTCTAGCAGTTTCCTGTATGCCCTTTCCAGATGCTGTTCCTTCCTTAGCAAATGGTCCAGATCAGGTTTGACCTCTGAGACCCCTGCAAGACCGAGCATAGCCTCTCTATATTCTCGCAGGTCCTCAAGGTCAGGTTCCCCTTCATCGCCAAACATAAAATGATCTGTAAGGCTCTCCCACAGCAATCCAGTGCCTCCAAAGTCATATCCCTCCAGAGAGCATTCTGTTGTCTCCCCCAAATATCCCTCCTCTGCGTGCCATTGCAGAGCCCGATAATGATTGTCCAGCTCTATCTCCTGCTGGACCAGCCTGTCCAACTCAGTCACCCATTGCTCCTGGGGCCGCTCTCCCAGGAATGCCATCCGCAATGCCCGTTGGTTACTGGCCCGTTGCTCTTGGGTTGGAAAGCACTTGCCCTGTTTTATACCAGCGAGCTGGAGGGCTCCAATCCAGAGCTCCAACCGAATTTGCTGCCTAAGCTCCAGGTATTCATCCTTAGACACAGTCCTGGCGTATGTTGAAAGGATGATCCGCAGCAGCCCCGGGAACTCTGATGCCAGGTCCATATCTCCACTGGGGTGACAGAAGTCTGCTATCCTGATCTTGGATCCAGGTGGAGGTTTAGATTTCCCAGACTGCCAGAAGCTTCCCACTGCTTGCCACCAATGTCACGGAACGTCCCACACTCCGCTTGAGTGCTTCCGTCAAATACCACTTCCTCCCAGTCTGGATACAGATATCAGATATTCCAACCACTCTCAAGCATAAAACAAGGCGAGACTTGCTTCACTGCTAACATGGACTATCTTTATTAGAAACAGAATACAGTCTTATATACAGTAGAAGATGAGGTTCCCCCCTCCTGCTCATATTACTCTAACAATACACCTGTAACCTAATTAACATGAGCTAGTTTACTAAATCATTTACCCAGACCAGATGACTCAGAAACATGACCTGTAGGACACAGACTTGTGGGCACCGAGCTTCACACAGTAGTATAAACACAATAGCAGGAGCTAATTACAATTAACAATACAAACAACAATCTCCCCCCTCCTCAGCCTAGTCATCAACAACTATAGTAGGATTAGACTGTTCGTCTCCTAGCCAGTCCCGGAGGCTAATGTGATCAGCTCACTCAATTAACAGGTTGAGTTCAGAATCAAACCAAGAATAGTCTCTACATACATCCTGGGAGATATTGTGGACAAATATTACTGTCCCATTTTAGGTAGTCCAAGATATATTTTCTCACTCACCCTGTGCCAGGATAGTACAGGGTGACTTAGACATAAGAGGTATATGGGGAGCTGGAACAAGGGCATCCCCTACTTTTCAAGGGATTCTGAGTTCCACGGGCCCTCCCGTCACAAGAGTCTCTTTCCTGTAAGGACCCTTTCCTGAGGATTTTAGAGGGCAGGGTATTTTTTTTCCAAACTGCCCAATCATTTTCACCCTCAAAAATGCCCACTGGGGCTTGTCAGGCATCACCACTAAGCATTAGATTGTCACTTGATGAGATTGGGAGACTGAAAGAGGCTGGAGAGGGATGAAATGATGACTATAGCCTCGTACACACGATGAGAATATCAAACGAATGATCATCAGGTTTTTTTTTTGCATGCTAGTCTCATATCGAAAATGAAGAGGTTACTCAATTTATGAAAATTCTCGCACAGCAGAATACAACTTTGGAAGTGATGTAATGTACCATATTGTATCTATATTGTATTTTCAGGTGAAAATTGTATTGATTAAATGAAAATTGGATGAGCAGGTTTGGGGTGGAGGAACTTGACTGGCCTGTCCTGACCTCAACCCAATAGAACAGCTTTGGGATGAATAAGAGCGGAGTCTGTGAGCCAGGCGTTCTCGTCCAACATCAGTGCCTGACCTAACAAATGCGCTTCTGGAAGAATGGTCAAACATTCCCATAGACACACCCCTAAACCTTGTGCACAGCTTTCCCAGAAAAGTTGAAGCTGTTATAGCTGCAAAGGGTGGGCCAACTCAATATTTAACCCTACGGTCTAAGACTGGGATGTCATTAAAGTTCATGTGTGTATAAAGGCAGGCGTCCCAATACTTTTGGTAGTATAGTGTATATATGTATGGCCAAAACACAGGAGACAGCCCAAACCCTTCCTTCGCAGGAAATGTTACAGCCTTACTTGCAGAGGAGCAGTAACCTGGGGTTCTTCTGAAGAAAGACAATGCTGGGACTTGCAATCTACCCATCAGTTAGCAACTGAATGTTCCACCACACTGCGGGGTTACTGAGCATTCTGGGAATTATTGTTCCTCCATAGATAACAAAGGACACATGGAATCTAAACACTTAATAGCTGGGAACAGACCATGCTGGGGGTTGTAGTCCTTTCATAGTGACCAGTAGAGAATGCTGGGACTTGTAGTCCCTTCGCTTTGGAGAACAAGGCATATAGTCCCTTCACACGTGGGAAAAAGCTCAGTGGGACTTGTAGTCCCTTCACACCTGGGAACAAGGCTTGCTGGGACTTGTGGTCCTTCCACACCTAGGAACAAGGCTGGCTGGGACTTGTAGTCCCCCCACACCCCCCTGGGAACAAGGCTTGCTGGGACTTGTGGTCCTTCCACACCTAGGAACAAGGCTTGCAGGGACTTGTAGTCCCCCCACACCCCCCTGGGAACAAGGCATGGTGGGACTTGCGGTCCCTCCACGCCTGGGAAAAAGGTATTCTGGGACATGTGGTCCCTCCACACCTGGGAAAAAAGCTCAGTGGGACTTGTAGTCCCTCCACACCTGGGAACAAGGTATGCTGGGACATGTAGTCCCCCACACACCTGGGAACAAGGCATGCTGGGACATGTAGTCCCCCACACCTGGGAACAAGGCTTGGTGGGACTTGTAGTCCCCCACACACACCTGGGAACAAGGTATGCTGGGACATGTAGTCCCCCACACACCTGAGAACAAGGCATGCTGGGACATGTAGTCCCCCACACACCTGGGAACAAGGCTTGCTGGGACATGTAGTCCCCCACACACACCTGGGAACAAGGCATGCTGGGACATGTAGTCCCCCACACCTGGGAACAAGGCATGCTGGGACATGTAGTCCCCCACACCTGGGAACAAGGCATGCTGGGACATGTAGTCCCACACACACCTGGGAACAAGGCATGCTGGGACATGTAGTCCCCCACACACACCTGGGAACAAGGCATGCTGGGACATGTAGTCCCACACACACACCTGGGAACAAGGCATGCTGGGACATGTAGTCCCACACACACACCTGGGAACAAGGCTTGCTGGTACTTGTGGTCCTTCCACACCTGGGAACAAGGCTTGTTGGGACTTGTAGTCCCCCACACACCTGGGAACAAGGCATGCTGGGACATGTAGTCCCACACACACACCTGGGAACAAGGCTTGCTGGTACTTGTGGTCCTTCCACACCTGGGAACAAGGCTTGTTGGGACTTGTAGTCCCCCCACACCTGGGTCCACAGCATGTTGGGATTGGTAGTTCCTCCACAGCTGGGAACAAGGCATGTAGTCACTCCAGGTTTGGGAACATCTCATGCTGGGACTGTAGTCCCCTCACAGCTGTGCTCGCAGTCTCCTATGACATGTAGTGTCCAGGAGAACATTCTAAAGCCGCCTCCTCAAGAAGCTGACTTCTTACAACTTCCATGACTTCCCTATGGCTGTCAGCGGCTAATACGTATTCCACGACCCCAGCAGAATGTTATTTAGTAATAAAGTTTCTTCAAACGAATCCAAATTGTGCCCAAACTACAAATCCCGAACTCCATATAAGCGCTGAGCCAGCGCTGCGCATGCGCACTGTGTCGCCACCTTCACCCGCGGACCAATGACAAGCTAGAAAGAAGCAGACGTGGGCGTGGTTTTAATCACGCTGTGTGTGGACGGAGCTATCGGGCACGCGCAAGCTGGCAGGTACCAGGCTACGCATGCGCATTCCTGCCCGGTCATCCTCGCCAGGGGGTGCGTACGCCGGAGTGACGTCAAAGCGCTAACCCGGAGAGGGAGCTCCGCGCCTGCGCAGTGCCGCACAGTGGAGAGCGGACTGGCTGACGGACGGATGCCGGGAGGGCCGGAGCCGCAGGTCCGCCCGAACCGGGCACCAGGGGCCGAGGGGGCGGCCGGGGAAGAAGAGGTTGTGACGGGGGGTTCCTCCCGTAGGAGGAAGGCAGAGTGTCCGCGGAGGAGGAGAAGCCGCCGGGAAATGCCTGGGGAGGAGGAGGAGCTAGGCCTTGGGGGAAGGCCCAGGTGAATGACGTCACGAAATGGGGGCGGGGTCGGGAGGGGGGCGCTTAAGCTATGGTGGGCTGAGAGGAGGGTGGGCGTGACATTACTAACTGGGAAGGGGGGGGGAGAGCGGAGAAAAAGTTGGAGTGGGCGTGGCAGTAAGTTTATTTACATAGTGGGCGGAGTCAAATTACTAATTAGCAAGTGGGAGTGGCTATGTCTGTCAGTGTCAGCGGTGTCTTACTGCTTAGTAGATGAGGTGTGGCCTTCTTCCCATCTTGGGCCTGTGATAATAGAGGGCACCTTGTTCCTGTGACTACCTCTTATTTATGTGTGAACACCAGACATTGTCTGACCTGAGAGAAATACCTGGACTGACATTGCTGACCCATCCTTCTGAAAATGCTCCTTATCTGGCTGATGTTCCCAAAGCAACATGGACCCAAAACAAGAGATGGCAGAGACCCTAATCTACTTCTATGTCAGTGCCTAGTAGTGAATCCACGGATGGTGCCACTGCCCGGGCTCCTCGTGGATCCAATACTTTCACCCCTGATGGATCCAACACCCACACCCACGATACTTCCATCGCCTATGCCTCTGATGGATCTATCACCCCTCACCTCTGATGGATCTATCACCCCTCACCTCTAAAGGATCTATCACCCCTCACCTCTGATGGATCTATCACCCCTCACCTCTGATGGATCTATCACCCCTCACCTCTGATGGATCCACCTTCTGTACCTCTAAAGGATCAACCACCCACTGCCCCTGGTGGATCCACCCCTTGTGTCTCTGATTGATCTAACACCCGCACCCATGATGGCTCCAACACCTATGCCTCTGATGGATCCATCGCTTGTGCCCCTGATGGAGCCACCACCCACACCCCTGATGGATTCACTGCTTGTGTCTCTAATGGATCCATAACCCTCGCCAATGATGGTTCTATCGCCATGCCCCTAAAGGATCCACCACTTATGTCTCTGATGGATCCACCATCCTGTGTGCCTGATGGATCCAACGCTCCTGATGGATTCACCTCCTGTACCCCTAATGGATCACCACTTTTGTCTCTGATGGATCAAACACCTGTGCCCATGATGGTTTCACCGCCTATGCCTCTGATTGTTCCACTGCCCATGCCTCTGATGGTTCCCACCGCCCATGCCTCTGATGGTTCCCACCGCCCATGCCTCTGATGGTTCCCACCGCCCATGCTTCTGATGGTTCCCACCGCCCATGCCTCTGATGGTTCCCACCGCCCATGCCTCTGGTGGTTCCCACCGCCCATGCCTCTGGTGGTTCCCACCGCCCATGCCTCTGGTGGTTCCCACCGCCCATGCCTCTGGTGGTTCCCACCGCCCATGCCTCTGGTGGTTCCCACCGCCCATGCCTCTGGTGGTTCCCACCGCCCATGCCTCTGGTGGTTCCCACCGCCCATGCCTCTGATGGTTCCCACCGCCCATGCCTCTGAAGGTTCCCACCGCCCATGCCTCTGAAGGTTCCCACCGCCCATGCCTCTGATGGTTCCCACCGCCCATGCCTCTGATGGTTCCCACCGCCCATGCCTCTGATGGTTCCCACCGCCCATGCCTCTGATGGTTCCCACCGCCCATGCCTCTGATGGTTCCCACCGCCCATGCCTCTGATGGTTCCCACCGCCCATGCCTCTGATGGTTCCCACCGCCCATGCCTCTGATGGTTCCCACCGCCCATGCCTCTGATGGTTCCCACCGCCCATGCCTCTGATGGTTCCCACCGCCCATGCCTCTGATGGTTCCCACCGCCCATGCCTCTGATGGTTCCCACCGCCCATGCCTCTGATGGTTCCCACCGCCCATGCCTCTGATGGTTCCCATCGCCCATGCCTCTGATGGTTCCCATCGCCCATGCCTCTGATGGTTCCCATCGCCCATGCCTCTGATGGTTCCCATCGCCCATGCCTCTGATGGTTCCCATCGCCCATGCCTCTGATGGTTCCCATCGCCCATGCCTCTGATGGTTCCCACCAGCCATGCCTTTGATGGTTCCACTGCCCATGCCTCTGATGGTTCCACTGCCCATGCCTCTGATGGTTCCCACTGCTGATGCCTCTGATGATTCCCACCGCCCATGCCTCTGATGGTTCCCACCGCCCATGCTTCTAAAGGATTCATTGCCAGCACATCTGATGGATCTACCACCTGCGCCTCTGAGCATTTCAGGCATGTTGGCTGTCCACCGCCCCTGCTGTGCATTGTGGTTCCATCTGTTGGCCGCTGCGTCATCACTGCGTTGCTGCAGAACTGTATTGACTTAGCAGCTGGTGGGTGGAATCACACCATTACAACCGGATACTCATGCATCTGATGCTGTAGCAACTATAGCTGGTGTAGCTCAGCAAAAGGTCAGAGATTGAAGTCACTTCCCGATGAACAATTAAGTATTATTACTCCTCTTTGACATGGGGACTGTTGGCCTTCCCACTGGTTGCTACTGTGTCCTGTAGTGACATAGCGCTTGCTGGAAGAATCACACTGTGAAGTATTTGATACTAACAGTGTTCTGCCTGAGAAGAGGTAGATATTAGGGCTCATGCACACAGGTCTAAAATATGCTGCGGTAAAGTGGTAGCAAACTCTCATGCTTAAATTGTACCTATGGGTAATTTTATAATATAATTTACCTGTAGTTACTGTGATATATCTCCTAAACTTACGCCATTTAAGAGATATTCACATCGGCACTAACTGATGATGTCACTGCGCATGCTCAGTGACATTCTGTATTCAGGACACACTGAGTATGCCGTGATTGCAGAGCACCATACCGCAATGATGATTCCCATTCACATGCCTGGGAATGACATCATCAGGGCCGGCAATTCAAATGGCAAAAGAGTGCAAATCCGGAAGGAAAACCAGGCAAGGATGGAATTGTCAGCAGCGGTGACAGCACAGCTCTGAAGGGCTCCGATTTGAAGGTTTGCCTGGAAACTAGCACATAATGGCATACCACTGCAGGGGCTCATTTTGTTAAAAAAAAAAAAATGCAGTAAAGTTTACTACCGCTGTAAGATCTGTAAAATAGAGCTATATTTTTTTATATGTTCCCAGACACACAGATGTGCACAGCTCTGTAATTTGTGATCAGCTGTGCGGGGAACAAATTCGAAAAATCTGTGTCCATGGTCCTGCATATGCACCATATTTAATGCTTTACACATTTAAAATGTTTGTGCTTCAGCATTTAGCACAAATGTATGGTATTAGTCCTGTATGCCCCCCTGAATGCAAGCAACCATGGACATTAGGAGGTAGAATTGGCCTGCAGCCTAGAAACCAAGGACACTAGGAGGTAGGTGTGGCCTGCATCTTAGCAGCCAAGGACACAATGAGGTAGCAGTGGTCTGCATCCTAGCAACCAAGAACACTAGGAGTTAGGAGTGGCCTGCATTCCTGCAACCAAGGATACTAGGAGATAGGAGTGGTCTGCGTCCTAGAAACCAGGGACACTTGGCGGTATGAGTGGCTTGCATCCTAGTAACCAAGGACACTGGGAGGTAGGAGTGGCCTACATTCTAGCAACCAAGAACACGAGGTAGGAGTGGCCTGCATTCTAGCAACCAAGGATACTAGGGGGGTAGGAGTGGCCTGCATCCTAGAAACCAAGGATACTAGGAGGGAGGTGTAGCCTGCATTCTAGAAACCAGGGACACTAGGCTGTATGAGTTGCTTGCATCTTAGCAACTAAGGACACTAGGAGGTAGGCATGGTCCGCATCCTAGCAACCAAGAACACTTGGAGGTAGGTGTGGCCTGCATCCTAGCAACCAGAGGTACTAGGAGGAAGGAGTGGCCTGCATCCTAGCAACCACGGACCCTAGGAGGTAGGTGTGGCCGGCATCCTAGCAACCAAGAACATTAAGAGGTAGGAGTAACCTGGAATGCTTTGTATGTAACAAAAGTTCAAATGTTACGTGTACAGTGTAAGGACAAGCTGCCAGCAAGATCCTATGTAAAATCATACACCTGTGTGCATGAGTCCCAATCGTAACCCTCTTTGTTTACAGGGTCCCTTTGCCTGGATTATCTTATACAATCTACAGGGTCCCTTTAAGGCAACCAGCAGCTTCCTGAAGGTTGTCTGAACTGCTTAGCTGAAACTTGCACCTGTTAAAGCAATACTAAACCCATCAGTATGATTTCCCACTTGTTAGGACGCCATGCGTTAAACCTTCTGGGTGTGTCATGAAGATGTTTGCTTTATTTGCTTGGTATTGGCAGATTTGACAGGTGCAGTTGGTTGTGTCACATTCCTTTATGCATGACAACAGTTAGGAAATGTATAAGGGAATACAGCCAGAGATTTGGGAATTTCTGAACTGAAAATTTTAGTTTGAAGACTTGGTAAGTGTTTGTACAGTTAGCATAACAGCCAGGCACCTAGCATTTTGAGGCAGAGGTCCACAGTAACTTGTATTTCTCTCAAGACAGGTTCACGTTAAAGGTTCGTTTAAAGCTGTTTTTTCTTTTTCTTTTATAGTTGTGTATAGGATGGTATGGTGCTAGAACCCCTGTGATATTTTTCTGCTATGTCCCTGCTTGGTAGATTCAGCCTTTGTATTTTTCATGGCCATTGTTGCAGGAACTGTAAGTGAGGGCAATTTTGAGTTGTCTCCAGAACCGGAATAGAGGGCTATCTTTCAGTGGTGGACACCAGTTACGGTGGCAGATGTCTAAAGCTAGGTTCACATTTGTGCGTCTGCATTTTGATGCACTTTCATTGACTATGGGGCCAAAAAAGCACAATGTTGCATCAAAATAAGCACCTGCACTTTTTTGTTTTGTCTATGGATATAGTGTGGAAGGGCTGGAACCTCATGTTTTTCTTGTAGGTACCCCCACTGGGGTGATTTGCCCTAAATTCCTAGATTACCCCGATACTTATGTTTCAGTGACCACTGTAGGGTTCCCCTCTTGTTTTCGAGATTAGGTTTCCCTAAAGGGTGTCCCAGGCAGCAGTAAATACCTGACAGGGGTTCTAACCCTTCCCCTGTACATCTAAGGCCCCTTTCACATGGACGTGTTCGTGAACTAGCTCCGCTTTGCTCAGCAGGGATCGCTCCGTCAATTCACGCTAAGCAGGCAGATGACAGGTCTGTCTCTGCATACTGTGCAGGGACCAACGTGTCAGAGCGCCGCTCTCCTCTATGGGGGATCGGATGAAAACGGACCGTAGAGTCCGTTTTCATCCGATCCGCCAGACAGATGGAAAAAATAGGGTTTCCATCCATCACACTTTAGCAGATCGGAGCGGGTAAGATGTCAGCGGACATGTCACCACTGACATCTGTTGCTCCATAGACCTGCATTGAGCGTCCGTTCAGGTCCGCCTAAAAAACTGACAGGGGGACCTGAACGGTCCGCTCATGTAAAAGAGGCCTAGAACTGAAAAACAAAGTTTTGTCTGAAGTTCCTTTTTCAAAGCAGGGTGTTCCCATGAAAAGAGCTCTTAGGCCTGCAGTAGTAATCAATACGTGTTTGCTAAGATGGTTGGTGTCCAAAGTCATGTTTTTGATTTAATACTAAATTTACCTTTGGCCTGTTCATCTTTATCAACAATATGCAGAATTATTATTAGTATTAGGAGAGTTCTGGGCTAAATTAGTGAGCAGAAACAAGTAACACTCACAAGTGGACAGGAACATAGTTGGGACTAATGGCAGAAAAATCTCACTGTTGGAATATCAAGAAAATATAACTGTAACGTTATGGTGAGGTGGGCTGAAAGGAACTAAAAACCCTTCCACTGAATATCAAATCAGATATAGATTTTAAACTTGCTTTTCCCTATATATTTCCAAATTGGCTCCTTAACCCCAATAAACATTTACCTGACCCTAGTCTCAGAACCCCAACAGCTGTTGCCTCACTTTCTGCTAGGTCTGTTAGTGATGGTGAAGGGCTGGATCTGTATGGAATAGGTGAGGCAGGCAATAAGATCACCCTGCCTCTATACATTCAGGTTTGGTCCATCACTGAGACTAACATAAGAAGTAGTGGGTCAACAGACCTGGGACTCTGGGGGTCCAGCTCCAGGACAGAGGGAAGCATTAGGAGGTCTGGTGAACCACGTTTGTAATTGCATCTTCAGGGGGACTAGTTGACCCTAAACTATAACTAAAGATAGAACTTTGTTTTAGATAGATTGGAGAGAAATTTAAACACCTGTCAGGTTTTTTTGTCTTACTGTTCTCTATATGTGAAAAAATGTCCTAAATGTTGAGTTGTCTTCAGAACCGAAATAAAGGGGGAAGTTCTGATGACCTTGATGACAACCAGTGATTCACTTACTTTGAAGAGATTTTTTGTTTTGGCTATGGGATGGGAATTGACGGGAAATTTCAACCTAGTTCTATCCAATAAATGTTTACCTGACCCTTGTCCGAGTCCCAACAGCTGCTGTCTGACTTCTTGATCAGTCTGTTAGTGATGGTGAAGGACTGGATTTTTATAGATTATCTGATCACCCTGCCCCCATACAAGCAGGTTTAGTCTGTCACCGTGACTCATGGATGAAGTAGTGGGTCAACAGTCGCTGGAATTCTGTGGGTCCAGCTCCAGGACAGAGGTAAGCATGGGGGGGGGGGGGGTCGGAGAACCATCTTTGTAATGGCATCCGCAGGGGGGCTAGCTAACCTTTAAAGCATAAGTAAATGCAGAACTGTTTTTTTTTTTAGTTTTAGATAGTGGAGAGGGATTAGAACACCTGTCAAAATGTTAATGTCCTACTGTGCTCTATCTGTCCAGCTTACTGATACCAAGATTGAAAGAAAATCCAAAATTTTGGATTGTCTTTGTGGAATAGGAATAGAGGGGGAAGTTCTTATGACTTTGGTGACATCCAGGAATTCCCTCACTTTTTAAAGGATTTCTTCTCACTTCCTGTTTTGGCTATGAGACAGGAATTGAAGGGAAATCTCCCCGATGTGAGACAAATGTGAGCAAAAAAAAATCCCAAGAAATTTTTTAAGTTTGTAAACAGTAAAAAAAGGGAGGACAGATACAGAATGAGGAAGGTCATCTGGTTACAAAGGATGGGGAGATGGCGAAGGTATTGAATTTATTCTTCTCCTCAGTCTTCATGAGGGAATCGGGGGGGGGGGGGGCTCCAGTAACCAAAACTGCAGTGTTTATCCTCATGACACATCATAGGAAGCACCTCTATGGTTAACAGAGGACAGAATTACAATTATACTTGGGAAACTTTAACATTTAAATCACCAGATGGCTTGCACCCAAGGGTACTTGGGGATCTCAGTCAAGTATTTGCCAGACCATTGTTCCTAATTTTTACTGACTGGAATGGTACGAGCTGATTGGAGAAAAGCCAATGTAGCACCAATATTTAAAAATGGCCCAAAATACATCACTGGGAATTACAGACCAGTTGGCCTAACTATTTAATTTGTTCATAAACGACCTGGTGGATGGTAAACAGTTCAATCTCTGTATTTGGGGATGATACTAAGCAGGGCAATAACTTCTCCGCAGGATGTGGAAACCTTGCAAAAAGATCTTAACAAATTAATGGGGTGGGCAACTACATAGCAAATGAGGTTCAATGTAGAAAAATGTAAAATAATGCATTTGGGTGGAAAAAAATATGAATGCGATCTATACACTGGGGGGAGAACCTCTGGGGGAATCTAGGATGGAAAAGGACCTGGGGGTCCTAGTAGATGATAGGCTCAGCAATGGCATGCAATGCCAAGCTGCTGCTAACAAAGCAAACAGAATATTGGCATGCATTAAAAAGGGGATCAACTCCAGAGATAAAACGATAATTCTCCCACTCTACAAGACTGAGTATGTTGTCCAGTTCTGGGCACCAGTCCTCAGGAAGGATGTACTGGAAATGGAGCGAGTACAAAAAAGGGCAACAAAACTAATAAAGGGTCTGGAGGATATTAATTATGAGGAAAGGTTGCAAGCACTAAACTTATTCTCTCTGGAGAAGAGACGCTTGAGAGGGGATATGATTTCAATTTACAAATACCGTACTGGTGACCCTACAATAGGGATAAAACTTTTTTGCGGAAGGTAGTTTAACAAGACACGTGGCCACTCATTGAAATTAGAGGAAAAGAGGTTTAACCTTAAACTGTGTAGAGGGTTCTTTACTGTAAGACCAGCAAGGATGTGGAATTCCCTTCCACAGGCGGGGGGCATCGATAGTTTCAAGAAACTATTAGATAAGCACCTGAACGACCACAACATACAGGGATATACAATGTAATACTGACATATAATTACACACATTTGTTGGACTTGTGTCTTTTTTTCAACCTCACCTACTGTGTAACCTATGTAAATGGCAGAAAAAAAACCTGATGGGATATACTGAACCCCTCCAAAATGAAAAAATGTATAGTTATTTTTCTGGGGTTTGATTGTTGATACACTATCTTTTTTGCTGTTCTAATGCCCTGTACACACGGTCGGACTTTGTTCGGACATTCCAACAACAAAATCCTAGGATTTTTTCTGACAGATGTTGGCTCAAACTTGTCTTGCATACACACGGTCACACAAAGTTGTTGGAAAATCCGATCGTTCTAAACACGGTGACGTAAAACACGTACGTCGGGACTATAAACGGGGCAGTGGCCAATAGCTTTCATCTCTTTATTTATTCTGAGCATGCGTGGCACTTTGTCCGTCGGATTTGTGTACACATGATCGGAATTTCCGACAACGGATTTTGTTGTCGGAAAATTTTATATCCTGCTCTCAAACTTTGTGTGTCAGAAAATCCGATGGAAAATGTGTGATGGAGCCTACACACGGTCGGAATTTCCGACAACAAGGTCCTATCACACATTTTCCGACGGAAAATCCGACAGTGTGTACGGGGCATAAGACGGGTTTCATTATTCCACACTTCTGGGTGTATGGAATACCTACTTCCGCCATTGGTCACAGTGGTTTCTTCTGCTGGCTCATGTGTCACTATAAAATTTATAAGCTGGTAGAGCTGCATGATTAATCGTTAAGAATCATTATCGCGATTTTTTTTTTCCTTGTTGCAATCTTGACAAAGTATTTCCCGATTCTTTCTATGCAGCGAATTCTCTCTGCTCTGCTTAACTCGACAGCCGTCAAACGAAAGGGAAAAAAAAAACAGGCAGTCTGCCAAGAATCACAATATTCTTTAGCAGTGGAACTTAAGTATAAACATTGTAACAATTTGTTCTTTAGATCAAAGGAATACACTTTGGTGTGTAAGCCTCGGTTCACACCAGAGGCAGCACGACTTGCAGGTCGCCTCACCGAGGCGACCTGCACACGACTGCCAGGGCGACTTGCAAGACGACTTCTGTATAGAAGTCTATGCAAGTCGCCCCCAAAGTAGTACAGGAACCTTTCTTCTAAGTCGGAGCGACTTGCGTCGCTCCGATTAGAACGGTTCCATTGTACAGAAGGGGAGGCGACTTGTCAGGCGGCTAGGTCGCCTGACAAGTCGCCCCCATGTGAACCGAGCCTAAGGCCTCATGTACACTGCTGCTGGTAAACGTTTAGGAGCAGTTGGGCATTTTTTTCAACTGCCCCTGAGCTCTCCTCTGTTATTTTATCAGTACATGTACACAGGGTTATTTATAGTCGTTTCTAGGCAGTTGTGTTTAGAAGCTTTTTTGGAACCCCAAAAAAATGACTTCAGATGCTGTGTTTAGAGGCATTTCAAATGCTAAACACGGTAACTCGCATTTAGCCGCGTTTCTTTTACAGGCGTTTTTAATGTTAGGCTATTTTGAAAAAAAACACATTTTTTTCAAACGCTTCTAGACGCAAACGTGGCTAAACGCGCCTAAACGGCCATTTTTAGACGCCGGTTTCTAGCTGCCAAGTTAAATCATTCAGGAGAGGTTGAACAACGTCCCGTGTACATGAAGCCTAAATGAGAGAAGTTTAACCACTTAAACACTAAACCTTTTTCTGACATTCGTTGGTTTCAAGTTAAAATCTTTTTTTTTTGCTAGAAAATTACTTAGAACCCCCAAACATTATATATATATTTTTAGTAGAGACCCTAGAGAACAAAATTGTAATATTTTATGTCACACTGTATTTGCGCAGCAGTCGTTTTGGGGAAAAAAATAAACTTTAATGAATTAAAAAACAAAAACTAAAACTAAACCAGTAAAGTTAGCCCATTTTTCTTTTTTTTTTTTTTTTGTATAATGTGAAAGATTTTACGCCGCGAGAATCATGATCTTTTTATTCTAAGCAAAAAAATTGTGATTCTCATTTTGGCCAGAATCGTGCAGCTCTACGAGCTGGTCTATTCGTTTACATATGAATAGCCTTTGTATTTTGTAGACACAATATATAGTACAATTGTTGGCAGCGGCATCCGCCATGTTACCAGATGTATTTGTCTATCTGTATTGTTATAAATCCAATAAAAACTATTGGGATTATATATATATATATATATATATATATATATATATATATATATATATATATATATATATATATATATATATATATATATATATATACACATGCATACATACATACATACACACACAAGCTGGTGGAAGGAACAATTGCGTGTGGTGGGAAAAACATGCGGCCAACAGAATATTTTCAGAATTGAAGAGGTTGCATTTCGACTAATGGGCCATACTACCTTTTTTTATTGTTTGCTACGCCGTCACAATTTTCTATGTCAAACTGGTATCAGCTTTTTCTGCAAGGCACTATTAGTCCCTCGGTGTGGTGTGCAACCTTACTCACCAATAGTGGAAGGGGAATGATTAAATATCTGTCTTCAGAGGTTCAAAATTGAGATCTACATAAGCAAGCACCCCAAATTTCAGAGCTTCTGGGCTGCTCAAGATTTCTTAGCCTTCTTTCACACCGGGGCGCTTTGCAGGCGCTACAGCGCTAAAAATAGCGCCTGCAAAGTGCCCTGAAAGAGCCGCTCCTGTCTTTTCAGTGTGAAAGCCCGAGGGGGTGGACTGGAGCGGTGCGCTGGGGAGACGGTAAAAAAAGTCCTGCTAGCGGCATCTTTGGAGCTGTGTGTATACCGCTCCTGCCCATTGAAATGAATGGGCAGCGCGGCTATACCGCCGGCAAAGCACTGCTGCAGCAGCGCTTTGCGGGTGGTTTAAACACTTTCTCAGCTGCTAGTGGGGATTAAAAGCGCCCTGCTAGCGGCCGAATACCTCCGCAAATACCACGGTAAAGTGCCGCTAAAAATAACGGCGCTTCACCGCCGCCCCCGCCCCAGTGTGGAAGGAGCCTTAAGGTGACTAATTTCGAGTCCTGGGAACAGTTTACCAGTTAGAGAGCATATTTAATCTCTATTTCCGCTCATCAATTGTTATAAATGTGCAGCCTCAGTGGTCAGGGATAGCTGTTTGTCCCATTATTTATTTCTATTCACTCCTTCTAAAGGTAGCATTGCTGCTCTGAAAGTCAACTGTAAGTGCTCACAGGGGCTGTCCTACCTCCTGCCTGAACGTAATGTGAATAACAGGTAAGCTCTCTGTAAGCTTCCATAGGATGGGAAGCATTTAGAGAACTATTTAAAAACAAAGGCTCAGCAAAAATTAGAATGCTTTGTCATGACGGTTTCATGAATAGTCTTTCTGCTACAGCAGCTGGCCTGCAAAGTGTTTCGTATTGGCACTGGATTTGGACAGCTGACTTTCAGAGCTAAAGTGCCTCCCTTAGAGGGAAAGAAAACAGATGAATAATAAGACAAATAGCTATACCTGACCAGTAAGAATAAATATGAATTCCAAGAATTCAGCCACTTTGTTAAAAGTGAAGGCACGCTATAAGTTAAGTCCAAAGAGCTGCATGACACCCCCTGGGCTTATATCAATTTTTTTTATATTTGACAGGTTTATTGCTTTAACAGGAATTACAGTTCAGGGCTAGGAGAGAGACACACAGAGCTGCTATGCCTGTCCCTCCCCTCTGCTGCCCATTCACAGAAGCCTTTGTATTCAAAGGCTTCTGTAAATGGGCAGGAGGAGCAGAGGGGCGGATATAGCAGCTGCAGCGACTCTCCTGTTTAAGATGCAGAGCTCAGAAGGATCAGGGTTTGGTCTTCTGGAGGTACTATAAAGCTGTCAAATATAAATAATAGAGCTAAGCCTAGGAGGTGTCATACACCACCTCGTTGGACTTAAAGCGGGATTCCGGACAGCTAAAAAATTTTTTTAAAGTCAGCAGCTACAAACTCTGTAGCTGCTGACTTTAAATAAGTAGACTTACCTGTCCTGGGTGCCCGCGATGTCAGCCGCCCGAGGCTGACCTGGCTCTCGGGTCCCGGCACTGCCATCCTAGGTAAGGGAAACAGGCAGTGGAGCCTTGCGGCTTCACTGCCAGTTTCCTACTGTGCACGCACGCGCGAGCGGCACGGCGATCTGTGAATGGCCCCGTGGTTTTCTGGGGACACACACAGTTCCCAGAAGGCAACGGGGCCGCTCAGCTAGGAGCAGAACACGCAATAGGAACAGGCAGATTAGGAAGACTGCCTAGCAACAAGGGTTTAGGTAAGTTTAACATTTTTTTTTTTCCAAATGTTTTTTTTTTTTTTTTTTTTTTAGGATTTTTGGTGCATTTTTTTTTTCAGGGTGGCCCTCCACTTTAACTCAGTGTGCCTTCATTTTTTACAAAGGAGCCGAATTCCTGGAATTCGGCTTTAAATTATTATAACAATTTAAAGCAAACGTAGTCTTGTAAAGCCTTTTACACTTTGGTTTTCCTTGATGGTAGTCACTAACTAGCACTACATACATAAGTGTCAGATGTGTAAGGTACTCCCTCTTCATTGTGTGACCTAATACTAGGTGCTTTTAGTTGGGGGTATGTTTAGAGTGTGTATGTAAAGGCTTACCTGTTTGTTGGTTTCAGATAGGGAAGGGGAAGGGTTAGGCAATTTGTCAAATTTTACTGCCAAAATTTCACCTCGCCTGTCGCCAGAGAAAGAGGTGAGGGTAAATCATCCAATGAGGACAAATGTTCTAGTGATGCTCCAGAATAGGAAGTGAAGCAAAATCTCTCCAATGGAATACAGAAAAAATACCTTCATGGGGGTTTAACCCTTCACTACTAAAAAACATAGAAGGCTTACTTGAGGCTGGGTTCACACTGTGTGCGGCGCGGCTCGCAGCAGGGGGTCTGGTGCGTCCCCGTTCACCGTTTTTAGGTCCGAATCTTTGGCTGAATTCAGGCCTGAAATGAAGACAAAGATGCACAGGACTTTTCTGCAGTGTGCTCTGCCACCGCCCTGGAGATGTGTAAACCGGCTCCATTGAGAGCCGGTCACACTCTCCCATCATGCGAAGAAACCCGCATCCAATTGACAATAGTGTGAACCTAGCCCAAATCTTGGTGCTCATTGTGTATTTCCTTCAGATCACTGTAGTAATCCTGCATGAAACAACTCCTGTGTTCTGTTTCTGTGCGGAGGTCTCCAGCATCCAACCTGCATCCAATCAGTGATCAGCGCTGATCATTGTGTTCTGGTGAGGGAAGGGGCGGTCCCGCTGACGGAATACAATAGCACGGCGGAGGAGATCACCGCAACTAACATTGCTTATATTGGTATGGCGATCTCTCCGTTTTTCCGTTCCGCCTGCTGGGTTGAAAAAAAAAACTGAGTGTACCTAGCTTAACAATCCAGCCAAAAGTTTGATTAGACATGGAGACTCCTGTGTTTGTCTAGAGCAGGAAGTGGGCTTGTCTGCACTGTGCTTCTAGCATTTAGCAAAGCATTGTGGGATATTAATTAACTCAATTCATTTACCTTTGCAGCTACCTGGAGGAAGAGATCCTGGCTAATAAAGGTAGGTGTGTTTGATCAGCGTTTTAATGTGCAGCTGTGACTCCGGTGGCAATCAATGCACTGTAAAGCAGCGGAAACCCTGCTTGTTTGTTCCCACCTGTTAAAGAATGTACACTTGGCTGAACTACTTAAAGTACCGCTTCACTTAACTGTGCTAAAAATAGGTCTGACAGATCAGTCTCGTATAGCCACCCTCAAGACTTGCACGCTGCTTGATTACATTGCATTTAAAGTTACATGTTGCGCGATGGAACAGCACTTGTATTTTGTTGTGAAGTTTGTGCTAATTACCAGTTTTTTTTAGGTCTATTTCAAGTAGATCTGTAGTCAAGAAAAATTCAATAAAAAAGTGAGCAAAACGGCTAAAATTCTTTCCTTTAACGCCTTTGTGACAAAGCTAAAACAAATCTTAACGTCTGAACACAGTTTTGCAGCTTTGACATGCGTTTATAAAACTGTTTCATCGCAACAAATTATGTATCCAGGTGGATTATACCGTGTTTTTTTTTTTGTTTGTTTTTTTTTTCCAGAACAAATTGCGCTTTCTTTTGGTGGTAAATAGTAATCATTATTATTATTACTTTTTAAGGTACCCATATAGCGCCGTCAATTTATGCAGCGCTCTACATATACATTGTACATTCACATCGGTCCCTACCCTCAAGGAGCTTACAATCTAACGTCCCTAACTCCCATTCATACTAGGGCCAATTTAGACAGAAGCCAATTAACCTACTAGCATGTCTTTGGAGTGTCGGAGGAAACCAAAGTACCTGAAGGAAACCCACACAGGCACAGGGAGAACATGCAAACTCCAGGCAGGTAGTGTCATGGTTGGGATTTGAACCATCGACCCTTATTGCTGCTAGGTGAGAGTACTACCCACTACAGGAGGTCCGCGAGTTACGAACCTCCGACTTGCGAACAACTCCTACTTACGAACGGGAGGTGGCGTGACGTTCTGCGCATGCACGGCCACTTTTTGACGGCAGGCACAGCGGAAAACATCTGAAAACGATGTCTGCGCATGCGCGGCTACTTGACAGAACATCAGAAAACGATGTCTCTGCCGTTCTACGCATGCGCTTCCGACTTATGAACAAATCTGACTTAAGAACAAACAGGCAGTCCCTAACCCGTTCAAAACTCGGGGACTGCCTGTACACCACTGTGCTGCCTAATATCTCCTTATTTGTTTTTATTATCAAATGAAACCTGGCACAAAATAGTAAAAAAAATAAGATAATAAAAAAAAAAAATGTAGCTGTATATTTCTTGCAGTTACCATAAACTACCGCCAAAGGACAAAGGATAAATTCTCCTGCTCCTGACCATCACAGCAATACCACATATGTCTATGTTGTTTGTTCCTACAATAGGGCCCAGAAACAATAATGCACATTTAGCTTTTTTTTTTTTTTTTTTTTATTCTATTTTCTTTTTTTTTTTTATTCATTTTGGATAGAGTAAAGGAGGGTTATAACTCCTGTCAGTTTGTTTTTTTTTTGGCCATCTGTGTCCCATTGTGGAGGTTTCCCTTCACTTCCTGTCCCATAGCCAAACAGGAAGTGAGAGGAAATCCCTGCAAATTAAGGGAATTTCTTAGGGAACCCCAGGTCTTCAGAATTCGTGTCCCCATGAGAAGATTTCCTTTCTATTACTTTTCTGGGGACAACCCAAAATTTGGGATTTTCTTTTATTTCACTTTCAGTGATAATAGTAAACAGGAGAAGAGAGGCTGAATCTCCTGACAGCAATAAAAACTGACAGGTATTCTAATCTCTCTTCACTCTATCCAAAACTAAAAAAAAACAAAATTGCCTTTAGTTATACTTTAAACACACTGACACTGATAATAATATTATTTTTTTTTTTTTTATCGTACCTAAAATACACTGACCTTTGACTCTGACAATGATTTCTGAACCTAACTTTTCCTAGATTGTTAGCTCTAACGAGCAGGGCCTTCATGTTGTAAAGCGCCGCGCAAACTGTTGGCACTGTAATAATCCTGTATAATAATAACCTTGACCCCGACACTGAAATAGATCAAACCCTGATCTACCTATTTTTTATTTTAATTTTTAAAAAAAACTTTTTACACACACTTCTTTCGTTACATTTTTCTCCTCTAGCAAGGAGAAAAAGATAAATGATATTTTTCTCCATTTAAGAGGACAAAAAAAACACAGGGACGTGCAGTACAGTGACTGATCACTGTGCCAATCAGAGGCCAATCAGAGGCTATCACAGTGATCAGGAACAGGGCCTCCTGTTAGTACAGGATCCAGGGCTCTCAGTGAGAGCCCGGTCTCTATGCTGGAAGCAAGCTGTGCAGCATGTTCTCAGCACAAACACAGGTACACATACTGTATATGCAGCCCCACGGATAAAGACCCACTTCCATTATTCTGCATATGTTTACAATTTGCAGGAAGGGGTTAAACAGCTGACTTGTCACTTGTGCAATTCTAGGATTTTTTTTCAAACAGCGGCATCTCTTTCCTTTGACACAATCATGGGTACTGTATGTCATAGTAGTTTGGGGTGTACCCATGACAGCGTGGTTACAAGGGGTGGGGCCTACTGGTTTGGTTGTGGAGCTTTGAGTTGTATAGCGCTTTCAAATTTGTGCACAGTCTGCTAATATTTGTAATGATATACTTTGCAGGTTCTAATGACATAAAACACCCACAGTGAGCCTTGCAGCCAGAGCAAAAGCGATGCAGTGTCCTATTTATTAATGCAAAGTGTAAATCATAAATTCTATTATTGAGGCTTAAATAGTAATTTACAAGTATGATGCCCCTCTGGGACCTGGTGACTGGGCACTCAGTGCTGCACAGTGACAAGGCAGGTGGGTGGCAGATGCATCTCCATACACAAAAGTACCATGGTTTTTAGGGAGGGCTGTGGTGACCTCATTTCTTTGTATTTATTCCTCCATACAAGTCAATAACGCATCACAAACTGAACTAAAGCTGGCTATACACTAGTAGATTTTTAATATGTAATGATGCAGTGCCAGCGAAAATATAATAAAAATGTACAAAAAATAAATAAGCAGCATTCAATGTGCCAAGTGTGAAGTCTCTCTTAACTTAAAGTCCATATATATTCAAATAAAATAGATCTTCCACTATCCAGCAGATCTTTGTAGTGTAAGGAAAACACTGAGTGCCACCACCTTATTCCAAATGCACACTCACCAGATCATGAGCTGTAACGGGTACAGCCAGTGGCGGCTGGTGCTCAATATTTTTTTTTTGGGGGGGGGGGGGCTGCAAACAAACCTGCCCCCCTATCCTGCACTACCGTCCTAAGACTCCCAGCCTCAGGCTCTAATCGTGTGCTTCAAAAAAGAAAACCTCATAAAAATCCCCATGTCCGGCATCCTGCATCTAGATTAGGGGCCGGGTGCATGAATTAGGGGGGGGGTGGCCGGCACTTGGTGCAGTGGACACAACACGTTTCTTGGGCACTTCTTCCCAGGTGTATGCACTTCCACTCTGGAATCACTTCACTTAGGTAATAGCAAAGGGCAACTCCCACTGGAACAGATAGAGCTCGCCAAGGAGCCAACATAAAGCCAGTGATAGTGTAGTAGTTTAAATAAAGTTTTATTGTGGAACAGAACCAGTCATCCAGTTAAAACAATGTGACAGCGAAAAAAACATAAAAAGTCACTAAGAAAGCTGTTGACGACCTAGAATTGTACAGCAGCATGACACCAGCACTGAGGCTGTGTCCCAACTAGTTTAGCCCAAATGGACATTCTTGTACAGAGGCATGATGTCACCACTGAGACTCTGTCCCGACTAGTTTCGTCCAAACTAACATTCTCTCCCTTAAAGGAGTTGTAAAGGCAGAAGGTTTTTTATTTATCTTAATGCATTCTATACATTAAAGAGGAACTGCAGTCTGGTCACATAATTTGTAATAAAAACATCTTTGCCATTCTGAAGCTTCCCTCCAACCACTTTGCATATTATTTTATATATACTGTAATTCTGTACTTGCCAAATATGCTGCAGAAATCTCCCTCCACTGAGTCTGGCTGCATCCATTTTAATTGTGGGCAGCTGAAGCCTGTTCAATACCTGCATTTACACAGAGGCACACCTCCAGCTCTGCAGCTCTCATTGGCCCTCTTATTACTCATCCCCCCTCCCTTCCTGGGAGTGAGAGAGTTGTGTATGATGTCATAAGCCTAGGCTTTTTATCAGACAAGTAACAGGAAGTGGGCCGTATTTACTGGCAGAAAAAAAGTTTTACTATCCAAGGTTAAAACAACAAGGGCAGAAGATTTAATAGATGGAAAGATGAAAAAATGACTGAAGTTCCAGTTTAAGATAAAAAAACCTTCTGTGTGTAGCAGCCATCCCAGCACCCCCCCTAATTGCCTACCTGAGCCCCTTCTCTCTCCAGCAATGTCCACTATCCCCCTCAGCCATCCAGCACACTCCTCCAGATTGGCTGACTGACTTTGATTGACAGCCTTGGGAGCCAATAGCATTGCTGCTCTCTCAGCCAATCAGGGGAGAGAGAGGGGGCGGGGCCAGGTCGGGGCTCTGTGTCTGAATGGATACACGGAGCTCTGACTTGGTTTGGGTGCCCCCTGTAGCAAGTTGCTGGCTGAGGGGCACTCAAAGGAGGGAGGGGCTAGGAGCAGCCAAGAGGGACCCGAGAAGAGGAGGATCTGGGCTGCTCTGTGCAAAACCAACTGCACAGAGGAGGTAAGTATAACATGTTTGTTTTTTAAAAAAAAAACAAAAAAAAAACCGAGCCTTCTTAATCAATTTAAGAATGTTTGTTTGGACGAAACTAGTTGGGACAGAGTCTCAGTGCTGATGTCATTCCGACTGGTTCTGTTCCACAATAAACCTTCTCACGTCTGTGCTATAGCCAAAAGGTGGAAAAAATATATATAAAACACAAAGCGCTGTGATGCTAAATAGCTGATAATTACACATAAAACCAAGTGAGGCTGCTATCAAAAGAGAGTGTTTTCAGAGTCACTTAAAAAGAATAAATAATGATATTTGAAGCGCTTCACAATGTGCATGAAAATGAATATATAAGAATAAATATAAATAGTCAAATAAATCCAGCGGTGAGTAAAAATTCGTGTGCCTTATAATGATAAGGCATATGCAGGTTTTACTATAGCAGTCAGCCGCCTTAGACAGGAGCAGATTCAGTGCAGTACACTGTGTGAAACTGCTGATCTGCACAGAGCTTCCTTGGCTCCTCCCACGCGTTACATCACAGTCACGTGACTTTTTTTTTTTATCATTATAAGGCACACGAATTTTTACTCACCGCTGGATTTATTTGACTATTTATATTTATTCTTATATATTCATTTTCATGCACATTGTGAAGCGCTTCAAATATCATTATTTATAGCCAAAAGGTGGCTACAGCGTGCATTCTATGCATTAATGCATTCTATGCATTAAGGTGAAAAACCTTCTGTAGTGCAGCAGCCCCCCAGAGCCCCCCTTTGTACTTACCTGAACCCGATCTTTCCGGTGACGGGTACGAGCACAGCAGCTTCAGCCGCTGTCTCGGATCCTCATTGGATAGATTGATAGCATCAGGAGCCATTGGCTCTTGCTGCTGTCAATCAAATCCAGTGACACGGGGGCGGGGCTGAGTCCTGTCTGTGTCAATAGACGCAGCAGCAAGACTCGGGAGCACGCCCGCATGAGTTCCCCCCATGGAATGCAGCTCTCTGTGAGGGCACTTGAGAAGAGGAGGAGCCAGGAGCGCAGCTGGGGGACCCCAGAAGAGGAGGATCGGGGCCGCTCTGTGCAAAACCCTTGCACAGAGGAGGTAAGTATAACATGTTTATTAAAAAAAAAACAAAAAAACAAACCCTTTAAAACCCATTTAACTATACTGAAAGAATGTTGTATTGAGCTGTCTGAACTAATCTGCGATTCTTCTGTACCTTTTTTGGAATATATTCAATAAATACATTGGAAAAGAAAAACGAATGTTCCTAAAATGAAAAAGTTCACACAGAATTCTAGTAGTGTATATTCAGCTTTAGACTGATCCCCGATACAGATCACTGTTTTGCTTTTAAATATCTTTCAAGTCAAAAGTCCATTTACATGCAACAGCCCACCTTACCACCCCACTGATACCTTTTTGTTGCGTTCCATTTCTGCTCTTTTCAACTGCCAAAAACCCTCAGAAATACCCAAGACTTCTGGGTATGAGAGAGTGCGTGATCACCTCCTGTTCCTATTAGGATACAGTGCTTGGGCCTAAATGGCCAATTGCCAGGCCCAAACAGGAGAGAAGGTTTGTAACTCTGTTTAACCCCTGACACTGAGCTTACACACAGATTAGTCCCAGAGATCTCATAGACAAAGAGAACTACAGTGGTAAGTTAGTATCAGCAGGTCAGCTTGGATTGGGTTGTCAAGAGGACCTGAATGGCCAAAGTGTGAGTTAGCAATGGCAGTCTCTATTTCTCTTGTGACTGGTAAACATTAAGTCCCCTGGATACAAGCACTCCCTTCTTCCACTTCCACTGTGTGTGCACTCCTGGGCACACCCGGGTCCCAGTTTAGAAGCAGGAGCCATTTGGTGTGGCTTCAGCTTGAATGATAACTTCAACAGCCTGCTGCAGGCTTCATTCAGTGTAACTGCTCAGTTTTATTAAACTATATGTTTCAGCCACTTAACCTTATACTGTATAACCCCATATTAACCTCTTCCTCTCCTTACGTTTTTTCCCCTCCCGATTTGTTGTTTTTAAATTTACCAAATTTTTTAATGTTGTGGTGTGCTTTGCAAGACTACAAAATTAAGAATAACACTTTTTCGTATCATTTATAAATCATTTCCCCATGCATTGTATCAACAAGCTAATTTTAGTGTTGAGATAATGAGGGAAAAGCACAGGTTTAGCCCCTGTTCACACTGGTGCGACTTGTCATGTGATTTGAGAGTTCCAAATTGCATGACAAGTGGCACCCCATTGCCGGCAATGGAACCGTTCATATCACCGCGACTCATGTCACAGCAATTATGAAAAAGGTTCCTGCACTACTTTTTACCGATTTTATTGCTACTTGCATAGAATTCTTTTAAAGTCGCAATGAAATCGGCAGTGCAAATAGTACTGATGTCTCGCTTTGAAATCACGCCAAAGTAGCGTGATTTCAATACCGCACCGGTGTGAATCCGGGCTTAATGGTACAGTGGGGAAAATAATTATTTGATCCCCTGCAGATTTTGTACGTTTGCCCACTTACAAAGAAATAAAGGGTCTATAATTTTTAGGTGTGTTTTAAATAATAGAGACAGAATATCAACCAAAAATCCAGAAAAAACACGATACAAATGTTATATAAATTGAGTTGCAGTTCAGTAAGAAAAATAAGTATTTGATCCCCAAGCAAAACATGACTTGGTACTTGGTGGAGAAAACCTTGTTGGCAAGCACAGAGGTATGCCGTTTATTGTAGTTGGTGACCAGGTTTGCACACATCTCAGGAGGGATTTTGGTCCACTTTTTTTTTTTTTTTTTACAGATCTTCTCTAAATCCTTAATGTTTCTTGGCTGTCGCTTGGCAATTCGAAGTTTCAACTTCCTCCGTAAATTTTCTATAGGATTAAGGCCCCAAAGCAAAATGTTTCCATCTCCCTGCTTGACTGTACGAATGGTGTTCTTAGGGTCATAGACAGCATTTTTCTTCCTCCAAACACGGCGAGTCCTCCTCCTCAAGAAGGCACGTGTACAGTCATGCCAATGAACATCTAAATGATTCAGAGAAGGATTGGGAGAAAGTGCTGTGGTCAGTTGAGACCAAAATTGAGCTCTTTGGCATTAACTCGACTCGTTTGGAAGAAAGAAAAATGCTGACTATGACCCTAAGAACACCAGTCAAGCACGGAGGTGGAAATATGATGCTTGGGGGCTGTTTCTCTGCTAAAGGTACAGGCTGACTTTGCTGCATTGAAGGGTCAATGGATGGGGCCATGTATTGTAAAATCTTGGGTTAGAACCTTCTTCCCTCAGCCAGAACACTGAAGATGGGTCGTGGATGGGTCTTCCAGCATGACAAATAAATTTGTATCATGTGTTTTTTCTGGAATTTTGGTTGATATTCTGTCTCTATCATTTAAAGTGGTTGTATATCCCGCTTCATGATTTTTACATACAGGTAAGCATATAATAAGGCTTACCTGTAGGTAAAATGAATATCTCCTAAATGTGCACCGTTTAGGAGATATTCACCCTGCATACAGCCTTTGATGTCAGCGGCGCATGCACTTTGAAGGTCCGGCATATTGTGCCGGAACTTCAGAGCTTCTTGCTCGGAACCAAGGGCTACTGTGTGCATGCGCGGGTGTGAGCTCATTGCGGCGCTGGCCACTCACAGCGCCGGAGCCCAGGAACCCAAAAGTAATGCCGGGGGAGCATGTCAGCCCCCTCAGAGGTGACCGGACGCCGCTGCAGGGCTTCATTCTAAAGTAAATATTTCATAATGTGCTAGTATGCGGTGCATACTAGCTCACTATGCCTTTGTTTTACAGGTCTTTTTGATTTTATTTATTTATTTTTTACAGGGTTTACAACCGCTTTAAAATAAACCTATGATAAAAACTGTCACGGAACGTCCCACACTCCACTTGAGTGCTTCCGTCAGTATACCACTTCCTTGTGGTCTGGATACAGATATCAGATATTCCAACCGCTCCCAAGCACAAAACAAGACAAGACTTGCTTAGATGCTAACATGGACTGTTTTATTTAGAATCAAAATTACAAGACTTTATATGCCGTTGGAACCTCCTCTGACAATACAACTGTAGCCTAATTAACATGAGCTAGTTTACTAAATCATTTACCCAGACTAGGTGACTATTCAATACACATTACCATAAACATCAACACAGGGTTAATTAGAACAAACAACAATGTGTGGAATACCCTTAGAACCTGTGGTAAGCCAAGACTAGACTGTTCGTCTCCTAGCCAGTCCTGGAGGCTAATGTGACCAGCTCACTCAATTAACAGGTTAAGTTCAGAATCAAACAAACCAATAATAGTCTCTACATACATCCTGGGAGATATTGTGGACAAATATTACTGTCCCATTTTAAGTAGTCCAAGATATATTTTCTCACTCACCCTGTGCCAGCATAGCACAGGGTGACTTAGACATAAGAGGTGTATGGGGACCTGAAACAAGGGCATCCCCTACTTTCCAAGGGATTCTGAGTTTCACGGGCCCTCCCGTCACAAAAACTATAGACCCTTCATTTCTTTGTAAGTGGGCAAACTTCTGCAAAAAATCTACAGGGGATAAAATTACTATTTTCCCCACTGTATGTGTACTTGTTTATTTCACAGCTAAAAGCACAATGTATTATTTTTGTAAACTGCCATATTATAGAAATACATTGTAAACAATTGTCTACCGCTAGAGGGCCACCCAACCACCAGCCTTGAAATGGGTAAAAGGTGTGTACAGTGGTGTGTGTAGATTTTCTTTCTTTATTACAGTCACAAAAAAAAAACTGAACCACAGCGATCTAAAAAAATTATGTATACTGTGTATATGGGGGAAAAAAAATAAGAAAAAAAAAAAATATATATATATATATATATATACATACATACATACATACATACATACATCATACATAGCGCATTCATAAAGTATTCAGACCCCCTTCACTTTTTTTAAAATTTTGTTATGTTTCAGCTTGATACCACAGTTGTTTAAATGCATTCTTTCACTGATCGCTGGTGCAATGCTTTAGAGGTCCTGTAATCCATGCACATTTTTATTTCTGCTAAAATATATGCATTTATTATTTTTTCCTAAAAGATGAGCTTAGCCTTTAAATCATAGTCCTGCAACAGCTTGGAATGTGGGCAGATGCTTATGGCAGTCTTATCTGGATGACATTGACATTGGACCTGTACAGATTACAGTGCAGGTGTGATGACATCCGTGATAGGGGCAAGGAGCAAGACTGGTCAGTGTGCAGAATGTCTTCAGCGGACTGGTGATTGGAACCATCAAGGCAGAAGATCACAAGACCGTGAATTAAGGTAAGTATTACTGGGTTAAAGAACCTTTATTGTTTTTAAAAATTGGAGAATGTTGGGCAAGGCAATATTGTTTGACCAGAGTTCTACTATAACTGTAAAACATTGTCTGCTAGTATTCTCATTTCCAGGGGGAGCTTCAGACTTTTTCATGTTTTCAGTTGCTCTTTTCCTCATGATGAAAAATCTAATAGAGATCAGTACATCAAACTGAAGTTTACATACAGAGAGCAGCCAGAGCAGTGGCTCCTCCCCCTCCATTCTTCTTTGTATGGGGCATTCAATTAGAGAAAGAGGGCCTGAAACAAAACAGCTTCTGCTCTGATCTGCTTTGGGAAACGTGTTTCATGAGTGCGCCTTGTAATAAATAATATTTTTAAAACAAAGACTGTGTGTATGTGTAAATAAAAAAAAAAAAGTGATTTAAAAAAAATCTAGATAGTATCTTTATAGATTGTATCCATAAAAAAATTTGATCTAAAACGATCATGGTTTCCAAAGCATTTTTTAATAGAGTGGGGAAGAATTGGAACAGGGGTAGGCAACCTCGACCCTCCAGCTGTGGTGAAACTAGAAGTCCCATGAGACATTGCAAGACCCTGACAATCACAGGTATGACTCCTAGAGGCAAAGGCATGATAAAATTTGATTAGCATGATTAGCCTCTGTCGTGTAGGATTTCGTCCTCGGGTTTCAGTAGTTATACCGGCATGATGCCTGCACCTACAAGCATCATCCTGGTATGGATCTTTTCAGCCGGCGATTCACTTTCTATCAGAAGTGATTCAAGTGGCTCGCCTTTCCCTGGCTTTACCATCACAGCGCGGAGGCCGTGCGCGATTGCTGCACAGAACAGAGAGAGAGGAATTGACGTTGTTCCTCTCTCTTTGTTACCCCGGAAACCGAGAGTGACGAGTATTTAGTCATTTCTGGTTCTGTCTCTTTGTTTACCTGGCCACTAGTATCCAGGAAAGCAGTCGATTAGACCGATCTGTATCTGATCGGCTGCACGGGAGACTAGAGGAGAGATTTGGGGTCTAATAAACCCCAGATCTTTCCATAAGGAGGACCTGTCACGGGCCATGCTGTCCCAAGGGATGTTATTCATCCTTTGTGATAGCAATAAAGTTAATACAGCAAAAAAAAGTTGAAAAAAAAAATAAAACATTTTATACAAAATAAATAATCAAAATTTAAAGCGCCCCTGTCCCACCATGCTTACGCGCAAATTCTAATGCACGCATTACTCCCGCATGCATATGTAACGATGATTGCACCACACGTGAGGTATTGTCACAAACGACAGAGCAGGAATAATAATTCTAGCACCAGACCTCCTGTGCAACTCTAACCTATAACCTGTAAAGGCATTTAAAGCGTTGCCTATGGAGAATTTTAAGCACCATAGCTTTCCACCATTCCACAGGCAGATGCAATTTTAAAGCGTGACATGTTCGGTATCCATTTACTCAGCGTAACATCATCTTTCACATTATACAAAAAATGTGCCTAATTTTACTGTTGTTTTTTTGTTTTTTCAATGCAACTGTATTAAAATAAAAAAATTGCGGAAATACCGTGTGACATAAAAAATTATAAAAAACAACCACCATTTTATTCTATAGGGCCTCTGCTAAAAAAATATATAATATTTGGGGGTTCTAAGTAATTTTCTACCAAAAAAAGTACATTTTTACAGGAGCGTAGTGTCAGAATTGGCCCAGGTACGCAGTGGTTAAACTGCTATCCAGGGCTCCTTTACACAGATTTCCCCTCACTTTTTGTCCTGTGACAACGTTCTCACCAGACAGGGGTGAGGGGGGGATAGCCGAAAGCAACTCAGACTGAAGTAAAAACTCTTTTTTTCTTTAGTAGTGTATGGGCCCCTGTTGCCGTTCACGTTGTTGTGCAGCCGAGAACACAGTCCAGAATCTCTTTTCTTTGTCTCAAAAGTGAGACAACAGGGGTCTGTTTAGATTCCTGATATTTCACCAAAGCCCCCCAACAGGACTGCCCAAAAAATTGTAGAAAATAATCTAAAAAAAATGACACAGTACTCTGCCCCACTGACACTGTCCACTGCTCTACTCCCTGACACTGTCCACTTTTAAGGTAGGTCAAGTTTGGATTTTTTTATTTTATTATTTATTTTATTTATTTCAGGTACTTATATAGCGCCATCAATTTACGCAGCGCTTTACATATACATTGTACATTCACATCAGTCCCTACCCTCAAGGAGCTTACAATGTAAGGTCCCTAACTCACATTCATACATACATACTAGGGACAATTTAGATAGGATCCAATTAACCTACCAGCATGTCTTTGGAGTGTGGGAGGAAACCGGAGTACCCGGAGGTAACCCACGCAGGCACAGGGAGAACATGCAAACTCCAGGCAGGTAATGTCATGGCTGGGAGTTTTTTAATGTTATTTTTCTAAGTTTTCCATACTATTTAGTTAGGCCTTGCAAGTTAATTTCTAAAAAACAAACAAACAAAAAGCACTGAACCCCCGGTGATCGTCAATCTGTTTAATGTTATTCAGATGGATCTCCATCTCTCAAAGGTTGCCTATCCCTGCTGTAGGCCATTTGGATGCCCCTGAAACCTTGTTGAAAGACTCCCAGATGGCCATCCCCTGTCCTGCCCCTTGGTGTTCACTCCTGTAGTGCGTGAGTGTCCAATGGTTTTCAAATCCTTGCAAAAAGGCAGGACACTTCTGGGATCTTTTTGCCCAGATTTCATTGTGGCTCAAATAGCTTCTAGGTATGACAATAATATCACTGACCATTTTTACAAAGCTACCAGTTTTTTAATACCTTCTAGGGCCGCTGGATTACATAGGTGTGTGTAGAAGTGTGTAATCCTATAGTCCTATATAGAATTAAAAAAAAACCCTAGTCATAGACTTTAATAATAACCAAAGGCTGTGTCTAGCATGATATCCCTAATATAATAATTAAGTACTACATCAATTTTGCAATTGGGAGAATGAAAATGGAGACAAATGTAACATTGTGTTCGTTTTGCAGGTCCTAAGGCAACAAAGCAGAAAGGTACTTTGTGCACTTCCCTAGCCCTAACAGGCAAGAGTTTGACCAGCACCATCACCTGTCTCCCAGCAGTACACCTCCCTGTAGCTCAATTCCCCTCTCGGCAGTACTCCTTGCTTTAGCTCCTCTCCCCTCCCAGCAATAAACCTTCTCAAAGTTCTACGCCCCTGATCTCCATCATTGCGGTGTGAGACTGCCCCACCAACCCCCCATCCTTAATGACCTGCCGTTTCCAAGTTGGAGGAGCACAACTAGTGTACCCCTAAACATACACCAAACCTGACTCCTGGCTTTCCTGCACATTCATCTATGCCGCGCTTCTCTCTGGCTCTCTGCTGCACAAATCCTGGGCTTCCTCAAAGCTCCTGAAGCTTCCTGAAAGCCAAGGTGCTGGGGTTGGCATGCAAAGGAACCAGGTGACCTGAAATCCTTCTCTCCCTCCCATACACCTCTGCTCTGCCTGGCTCTAGGAGATCCCAATCATACGCTGCGTGAGCAAGACAGGTGGATGATATGACACACTGGAGCCCCACTTAGCTCACATCTCTAACCCCTGGTTTACAGCATATATCTGTCCCCATCGACACCTCCCCCCACATCAGACTTTCAGCAAATCCAGCTTCCCAGAATTAATCTTTAACATGTTTATATAACAGCATGAAAAGTTAAATTAGATCATGCTGACCCAAAATAGTTACCAAATTGAGAGTAATCTTAACATGGTACCATATTTCCAACAGGTTTTCTTTCCTGCCCATTCTATAACCTAACCCTATTTCCTTCTACCTTTCAGCACCAAAGTGTGAGGTGGAGGAAGTCGGGGTTCAGCAGATGGAGCCGGTGGTTTTAATTCAGGATCAGCACATAGAAGTGGTGGAGCACCGTGCGGTGGTGAGGGAAGGGGTCCTGCGTAGCACGCGATCTGATTCTCCTACGCTGGAGCTCATCTGCAAATCTGAACCTAATCCGGTTGATTTGGTTTACGGTAAGCACAGAATGCATCATCATTGTCCAGCGGAGGTGGGAGCTGGTCTCTTCACATGTGAAAACACCTGTAACTTATTGGTTAAAGTGAAACTTCACTCTCCCAATCAACATTGATTATTTTTTATCCTCATGCTGCTAGCATTAGTAAATAGATAGGAAAGTATATCATATTTACTTGTTTTAAACTTTTTTTTTACATTTCTTAAGTTAATTCCTCGTTTCCTGCCTAGGCAAATTAATGTCATACATCCCAGGAGTCTTCAGAAGAGGAGAAGGGGTTTTCTCAGCTAATCACACTCTCCTGAATGCATACTTGAGCAAGGGGCAGGAAGTAAATGCTACATGAATCATTTGCCCTTACTCAAGATGGCCACGGCCAGAAATCCTAGGGGGTGTTTTTCAAGTTGATTTCTCACCAAAATAAAGCATGGAGACGTAGATGGATGGGGGGGTTTGCGTTGAATAATAAAAATGAATTAATTCGCGTTTTTGGTTTGTGGTGCTCGGATGCAGTGAAGATCCGCTTTAACTAATGCTGTGGGGAAAGTAGACAGTATACTCTGCCCTACTGTTAATCAATGGTTTTAAATGCATTAAAATAATGAATTGTATTTTAAATACAACTAGTGTAAGTACCGGAATTTTAATAGAACTAGTGTTTCATATGTGAATCTGTTTACCTGGAGTCCAGCTTTAAAAGAAATGCACAGTAAGAGAAAAATGGAGGTTGCCATTGTTAACGTCTCAGGCTGGCCCTGTGTCTTAATTTCTTTTGATTCTGTGGTCTGAGACAAGAATGCATCTTCAGAAAGAAATCTGCAATGACAACCTTTGTATTCATATCAGACCAGGTTTCCTTTAACACTCCAGGCTGGTTTAAAAACAAAAATCACAATTTAATGAAATCATGTATTCATAAGTAAATTATTTTAATATATTTTTAAATAGAACACAAATTCGTTCCTAAATTTGGCTTGATATGACTTGTAATTCCTTGCACAGCATCAGTCAGACTGGGAAAGAGTGGAGCATCACTCTAAACAAGTGGTCGGCCCTGGAGGCATTATTCCTGCCACTGACACTAATAATGGGGCACTATTCCTTCCACTGACACCAACTATGGGGCATAATTCCTTCCATTGACACCAACTATGTCTCCCTCTAATATCAAAGATCAGGCATCGTTTACTCCCATTGGGCACAGTCCAACCCCCCTAAAGTCTGAAGGACAGTACATAGTAGGTGAGGTTGAAAAAAAGACAGAAGTCCATCAAGTCCAACCTACTGTATGTGTGTGATTATAGGTCACACACATAGATTATAAACTGGCCCTTTCTTTAGAAAGTTTAGAGACCCCTGCTCTAAACCAATCATGGCTCTATTGTTATGCACTATGCTGTCAGCTAACACAAGAAACATGATTACAAAACATAACTTTCTTGTTACTATGGCAACAGTATCGGTTTAGTTAAAGCGTGCGACAGACGCAAATGTCATTCACCACTTCAGAATATCGCTGTGACAACAAACTGTGTCCTTTGCCAAGGACTTGTGCATGTGGATTAAATATAACCTCACTCAAATGGCCAGCGACGTATGTATGTGACCATTCACGGTTTAAAGCAATCTAGTTTTAATTTCAAACTGTGGTCTCTGCACTGAACGTAGAAGTGATCTAAGTATTTGCACAGACCAGGAAATCTAGATTCAGGATTTGTGTCAATGATTGTCTACTACTACACAAGGGGGGCTCCTGATGGCCCTTTAAATTGTACCTATCACCTGCTGTGTACAGGAGCCACCTGGTAACAGTAATAAAGTGAAGTAAAAAAAAATTAAATGGAAAAAAGAAAATGTAACTACCTCAAGCCCGGACACTTTCACCCCCGTCCAGGCCAATTTTCAGCTTTCAGAGCTGTCGCACATTGAAAGAGAATTATTGACTCATGCAACACTGTGCCCAAAGTAAATTTATATCATTTTTTTTTTTTTTACAGAGATAGAGGTTTTTAACCGCTTCAGCCCCGGAAGATTTTACCCCCTTCCTGACCAGAGCACTTTTTGCGATTCAGCACTGCGTCGCTTTAACTGCCAATTGCGCGGTCGTGCGACATTGCACCCAAACAAAATTGAGGTCCTTCTTTTCTCCACAAATAGAGCTTTCTTTTGGTGGTATTTGATCACCTCTGCGGTTTTTATTTTTTTTTGCGTTATAAACAAAAAAAGCGACAATTTTGAAAAAAACGCATTATTTTTTACTTTTTGCTATAATAAATATCCCCCAAAAATATATAATAAAAACGTTTTTTTTTCCCCCAGTTTAGGCCTATATGTATTCTTCTACATATTTTTTGGTAAAAAAAAATCGCAATAAGCGTATATTGATTGGTTTGCCCAAAAGTTATAGAGTCTACAAAATAGGGGATAGTTTATGGCATTTTTTTAAAAATTTTCTTTTTTATTATTAATGGTGGCGATCTGCGATTTTTATCGGGACTGCGACATTATAGCGGACACTTTTGACACTATTTTGGGACCATTGTCATTTATACAGCGATCAGTGCTAAAAAAAAAATGCACTGTTTACTGTGTAAATGACACTGAAGGGGTTAACCACTAGGGGGCGATGAAGGGGTTAAGTGTGTCCTAGGGAGTGATTCTAACTGTGGGGGGGGATGGGCTTCAAGTCACATGACAGAGGTCACCGCTCCCGATGACAGGGATCGGTGATCTCTGTCATGACACAGGCCAGAACGGGGAAATGCCTTCTTTACATAGGCACTACCCCGTTCTGAGGCTCCGTGACACATTCGCCGGGAGACCAGCGGACATCTAGTCCCCCGATTCCGCAGGCACAGTCACGCTGTACGCAGCGGGCACGCGCACGCCCCTGCTATCCCCGGCTCTTAAAGGGGACGTACAGGTACGGCCATTTGCCCACCGCTGCCATTGTGCCGACGTATATCGGCGTGTAGCGGTGGGCAAGTGGTTAATTAACCACTGGGTTTTTTATTTTCTGCTATATGAACAAAAAGTACTGAACGTTTTTTAAAAGAAATACGTTTTTTGTTATTTATTTCCTAAATATTATTTCTTCATAAATTTAGGCCAAAATGTATTCATCTAAATTTTTTTGGTAAAAATAACCTAAAACGGTTTATATTATTTAGTCTGTGATAGTCTGAAGTTAGAGGGCCTACAAACTATTTTGATATATAATTGAAAATTGATCAGTCCTGATATACCGATGGCCTGATGATCTCATTTCTTGAGGTCCTATAATGTTAGGACAGTACAAATAACCTCCCAAATGACCCCTAATAAGAGGCATGGTGAGTTTTTTGAAGTTGTACATTTTTTCAGTTTTTTTGAAAATTAAGAAATTAAATACATTTTTTTTTACATAGTTTGAAAATAACACAAGTCCGTCTAGTTCAATAAAAAAATAAAATAAATCATACAATCCTATACACACGGTTGGTCCAGAGGAAAGCAAAAAAACCCAGCAAAGCATGATCCAATTTGCTCCAGAAAAAATTCCTTCCTGATCCCCAAAGAGGCAGTCGGATATTCCCTGGATCAACTTTACCTATAAATATTAGTATCCAGTTATATTATGTACATTTAGGAAAGAATCCAGGCCTTTTTAAAGCAAGCTACTGAGCTGGCCAGAACCACCTCTAGCGGGAGTCTATTCCACATTTTCACAGCTCTTATTGTGAAGAAACCTTTTTGTATTTGGAGACGAAATCTCTTTTACTCCAGATGTAATAGCGTGCCAGTTTGTTCTCTGTGATGGCCTTGAAACTGAATAACTCAACACCAAGTTCACTATATGGGAAATATACAAACTGAATTGTATCCTCACAGGGTTACACAAATAGATGTGTGCCAACGTCCTAATTATTGTTGAGAGAAATTTAAGAGAATGAAAGATGGACTTTTTAGGCACATGCTTAGGATAGGTAAAAACAATTGAAGTTTTTTAATTGGATAAAGTTAAAAACATGGTTTACAAACACATTTTAAAAAACATAATGTTATTCAACAACACCTGAGACTCAGATAACACCTCCAAAAATTATATATGAATCCAAATTGGTGCAATTGGAAAAAAAGGGTAACCAGTAGTAGCATCCAATGGAAATAAAGTGCGTGGAATAGTTGAGTCACAGTGTGGGGTCATACAGGGAGTTTACTTTATATGTTGCACGCACACGTGTGCTTCTTCAGGAGCTTGTAGATATAACAAAACAATTTCAAAGCGCAACATGAAAACTGCGTAAAGATGTTGGTCAACCAAGTTGTCCCAGATAATCAAAAAAATATTGGGTAGTTAATGCAGGCAAATATTCAACACCATATGTAGCTGATGAGCACAAAATCCAGGGAGCATAGTAGGGAGCACACACTGATAAAGGATAGTCTATCACAGTAATGTGATTGGATAGATGTCACTGTTTTTAGGGTCAGTGGGTATTGATGTCCAGTAATCAAAGAGGGAAAAGTTTTGAGGGCTCAAAAGGCCAATACCTCTTATGGACAACCCAATGGAAGGAAGGTAGGGGAAAGAAGCCGTGCTCTCCTAGATAAGGTGCAGCCTGACTGACTGAATAACTCAACACCAAGTTCACTATATGGACCCCTTATATATTTATAGATGTTGATCATATCCCTCTTAACCACTTCAGCCCCGGACCATTTGACAGCTCAATGAGTGGAGGACTTTTTATAATTTGGCACTGCGCTGCTTTAACTGGTAATTGCGCGTTCATGCAATCTTGTACCCAAACGAAATTTGTATCTTTTTTTTAAAACACAAATAGAGCTTTCTTTTGATGGTATTTGATATTTTCTCATTTTTGTTATTAGAAAAATCCAATAAACGAAACTTTAGTCATACATTTAGGCCAAAATGTATTCAGCCACATGTCTTTGGTAAATAAGCATATATTTATTCAATAAGCATATATGTCAATAAGCATATATTTATTGGTTTGCGCAAAAGTTATAGTGTCTACAAACTTGGGTACATTTTCTGGAATTTAGTTTTGACTGCCTATCTCCTTTCTTGAGGTGCTAAAATGGCAGGGCAGTACAACCCCCCCCCCCCCAAACTGACCCCATTTTGGAAAGTAGACACCCTAAGGAAATTGCTAAGAGGCATGTTGAGCCCATTGAATATTTATTTAATTTTTTTGTCCCAAGTAATTGAATAATGACAAAAAAAAAATTTTTCTTACCAAAAGTTGTCACTAAATGATATATTGTTCACACATGCCATGGTTATATGTGGAATTGCACCCCAAAATACATTTTACTGCTTCTCCTGAGTATGGGGATACCACATGTGTGGGACTTTTTGGGAGCCTAGCTGCATACGGGGCCCTGAAAACAAAGCACCGCCTTCAGGATTTCTAAGGGCGTACATTTTTGATTTCATTCCTCAATACCTATCACAGCTTTGAAGGCCGTAAATTTAAAAAAAGAAGCACTAAATTGCCACATCCGTAGATTTAGGCTGAAAAAAAGGGAGCACTACTGAGAGTACTACCAGAAAATCGGACTTTATAGGCCAGGAAACAATGGAGAGATGCCAAAAGATATACTTCATCACATTTATTGAAAAATACAAAATATAAACATAATTCAAAAAGGGGTAAAAAGCATAGTATCCATGCATATGTTACAATTTGTACAGTGAGCCCTTGTGCGTCTACACGTTTCGCCGTTATGCTTCTTCAGGACACGACCAAGGTTCAAAGACGTAACAAATAAGAGACAAGAGAACGAATCTCACTATCTTAAATTTGGAGTACGCTTAATATGCAGAACCCAAATAGACAGCCGAGTGCAGCACTTGGCTGTCTCCCAGGGGCACATCTATCTGCCTTATCCTCCATGTATAGCATGCTAGTGTAGGCTCTATTTGCTATTAGCACTGCTTGTTCCCTCTGTGTATGTTGGACCATCTATATTACTGCCTTGCTGGTTCCCTACTTGTTTGGAGTGAAGGTCTCACCTGCCCCTGTTCAAATACCTTAATTCACTTACTAGTAGTTCACAATTTTGACAAAAAAATTCTCTGCCTATTTGGGTTCAGCATATTAAGCGTACTCCAAATTTAAGATAGTGAGATTCGTTCTCTTGTCTCTTATTTGTTATATCTTTGAACCTTGGTCGTGTCCTGAAGAAGCCTAATGGCGAAACGCGTAGACACACAAGGGCTCACTGTACAAATTGTAACATATGCATGGATACTATGCTTTTTATCCCTTTTTGAATTATGTTTATATTTTGTCTTTTTCAATAAATGTGATGAAGTATATTTTTTGGCATCTCTCTATTGTTACCTGGCCTACAAAGTCCAATTTTCTGGTAGTACTCTCAGTAGTATGGAATATTTTATATTTTGCCACAAGTTTCGGGAAAATGACAAACTTTTTTTTTTTTTTGCACAAAGTTGTCACTAAATGATATATTGCTCACACATGCCATGGGCATATGTGGAATTACACCCCAAAATACATTCTGCTGCTTCTCCTGAGTACGGGGATACCACATGTGTGGGACTTTTTGGGAGCCTAGCCGCCCCCGAAAACCAATCACCGCCTTCAGGATTTCTAAGGGCGTAAATTTTTGATTTCACTCCTCACTACCTATCACAAGATTTAAAAGCCTTTACAGGTTACCACTTTAGATTTACAGAGGAGGTCTACTGCTAAAACTACTGCCCTCGATCTGACCTTCGCGGTGATACCTCACATGCATGGTGCAATTGCTGTTTACATTTGACGCCAGACCGACGCATGCGTTCGCCTTTGCGTGAGAGCAGGGGGGGACAGTGGTTTTTTGTTTTTGTTTTTTTAGTTTTTTTTTGCTTTTTTATCTTATTTTTAAACTGTTCCTTTCCTTTCATTTTTTAAAAAAATTTTTTTTTATCATTTTATTGTTCGCTCAGGGAATGTAAATATCCCTTATGATAGTGACAGGTACTCTTTTTTTGAAAAAATTGGGGTTTATTAGACCCTAGATCTCTCCTCTGCCCTCAAAGCATCTGACCACACCAAGATCGGTGTGATAAAATGCTTTCCCAATTTCCCAATGGCGCTGTTTACATCCGGCGAAATCTAAGTCATGAAATTCTTGTAGCTTCCGGTCTCTTGGCCATAGAGATGATTGGAACCGTTCTGGTCTCTGATCAGCTCTATGGTTAGCCGGCAGAACCATCGGCTACATTCTCAGGTTTACAGTTGGGACAGGAGAGCCAGAGAAAACCATGGAAGATGATGGGAGGGGGGCACCATTTTGTTTTTAACTGTAGTGGTGAAATCACCTCCTACAGCGCTGGAGCGCTTTATGTATCGTGGGAGAAAACGATGTTGCTGTCAAGATAAATAAATCCGCGCTGCAACTGAATGGCGTACCTGCTAAGCAAATGATGGTTAACAATAAAACAAAGTAACATTACTGTATAACAGTAAGACATACCATACCTGCAAAGCAAATAAAAAAAAATAGTAAAAAAATTTAAAAATTTTTAACGCAATCTGTGCCTAAAAATATATATATGTTGAAGCATGGGGGCATCCACCCCAAAAGTTAGGAGAAAATCACTCCTCCACCCCTGCTGCCCCCATGCTTCGGCATATATGCTCTTTTTTTTAATTGTGGTGGTGAAATCACCTCCTACAGAGCTAGAGTCACGGCTTTATCTATCGTGGGAAAAAACGCTGTTGCTGTCAAGATAAATAAATCCACGCTGCAGCTGAATGGCGTACCTGCTAAGCAAATGATGGTTAACAATAAAACAAACATTACAGTATAACATACAATACCTGCAAAGCAAATACAATAAACATAGTAAAAATAAAACCAAGAGAGAACGATAGATATAGAACAATAGTGAACGAACAGTAGAGTGGAAAGTTGAGAGCGAACATAAGAGAGAGAACAATAGAGAGAGAAGAAAAATACAACCCCAACTATTTTTGGCTTTTTCTTTTTTTTTTTTTTTTGTGTTTTTGTGTGTGTTTTTTTATTTTTTTTATTCACTTTTGTAAAAACTAAAAAAAAAACTATAAACTGAACGTTGCAGATGAGGGTCTCTCAAAATGTAATGGCCATCACATCTTTCGAGACCCTGTGTACATGTGCCTATGACTGTGTGGTGCTGTAGCCTACGCTAATACTCAACTAGTGTGTGATAGCGTTTGAAACAGTCACCAATGCAAAGACCAGGTTGGTCAGGACAGGAGGGACAATAAAAGCGGGTGTCACGCCTAAATCCGCGCTTTCTTCAGACACGACATCTTCTTTGGGGTGTTCTTTGGGTAGGGGCACCAGAGAGGACATGCGGAAAATGCCTCTCATGCAGCCGGCTTACTGCATTTGCATTGGGAAGTTGGGCCAGAGCACCCTCTGGAAACAGAAGGGCTCTGATGATCTCTTCCTGGAATTTAAGGAAGGATCCAGTTCGTCCTGAATCTCAGCAAAGCCAACTGAAATAAGTATGCAGACACTTTTTTATACTAGCGTCTGGCCTTACGGGCAATTATGTACGGCGCCAACAACTGGTCGTTGAGGTCCACCCCTCCCATTTTGAGGTTATATTCGTGGACACAGAGGGGTTTCCCCACAACACCAGTCGCTGTAGTGATTTGGAGAGTCGTGTCTGCGTGAAGGGAGGCAAGAACGAAAACATTGTTATTATCCCTCTACTTCACAGCGAGCAAATTATTACTCTCTCTAATCTCAAGCAGGCTCTCTCCCCCAGCCTAAGACGGGAATCTACAAGCCTCTGGGGTAAGCCCCGGCGATTAGATCGCATGGTGCCACATGCGCCAATTTGATGATTAAACAAGTGACTAAAAAGTGGCACGCTTGTGTAATAATTGTCCACATTCAAGTGGTACCCCTTTCCAAATAAGGGTGACATTAATTCCCACACAATCTTACCAGCGCTCCCTATGTAGTCAGGGCAGTTCTCCGGCTCTACGGAACTATCTCTTCCCTCGTAAACCATAAAACTACATGTATAGCCTGTGGCCCTGTCACAGAGCTTATGCATCTTGACCCCATATCTGACACGCTTGCTGGGAAGATACTGTTTGAATGACAAGCGGCCAGAAAACTTAATCAGGGACTCCTCAACGCAGACAGCTTGATGGGGAATAAACAAGGCTGCAAAACGTTGGTTGAAGTGGTTTACAAGGGGCCAAATTTTGTAGAGTCGATCAAATTCAGGGTCACCCCGAGGACGACAGAGTTCATTGTTGTTGAAATGCATGAACCGCAAGATCTGCTCGTATCGTGTCCTGGTCATGGAGGCAGAGAACCTGGTCATATGGTAAATTGGGTCAGTGGACCAATATGACCGCAACATACTCATTTTAACTATGCCCATGTCGAGGGATAGGCCCAGAAAGATCTTAAATTCGGAGACCGTAATTGGTCTCCAATCTCTGGCAAGGGTCAGCTGGGGATTAGTGGCGATGAACTGACCAGCATGTAAATTGCTTTGGTCCACAATAGATCTATAGAGATCTTCGGTGAAAAACAGCGAATAAAAATCAAGTGACGTAAAATCAACTGTTTCCACCTGAATTCCGGGTTGGCCAATGAATGGGGAAAGTACGGGTGCTGCAGAAATGGTGGGTTCCCAATTAGGATTGGCGAATGCAGCAGGAAGGGCACTATGGGCTCGACGGGCCTGTCTTTGTCTTCTTGGTGGCAGCGGGACACTATTCGTGCTTGCCACCTCGCCAGCTTGAACTGCACTTATGGGACTCGCCACGTCACCAAGTGTTACTGCAGTGCTGGATGTACGACCAGGGTGTACTAGGCCGCTGGTGCTTGCCAGTTCACCAGAAGGAATAGCAGCGTTAGTACTGGCTCTCTGCTCCATATGAGGGACCTGTGGTTCTTGCACCTCAACGACAGCAGAAGAAAATCGGGGCCCGGTACGCCTGACCTTGGCAGGGACCACAACTCCGTTGTCAGAGCTATCTGTCAGGGTGCCGCTGTCGTCTACAGGATCGTATTCTGAGTCTGAACCTGACAGATGAGTGACTTCCTCTTCACTATCTGTCATGCTCAGAAACGTGTAGGCTCTTCACTACTGTACCTTCGATCTGCCATTTTGGGCTCTAAATTTACTGGTACAGTAGTGAGACTCGCATGCAAAAAAGCTCCTGACTGTTAGCGACTGATTCAAACGCTACTAAAAAAATTTTTAGCGTTCGCAGGGATCAGGCCTGACTCTGCGAACGCTGCAGTTATGTGTGTTGTGTTTTGTAAGTGACAGTGATCGCTGATACTGCACTTGGGTGGGCTGGGCTTGGCGGAGGGGCTAAATGCAGGTGCTAGCAGGTTTCTGGGTTGATCCCGCTAACACTGCGTTTTTGGGAACCCTAAACTGCTGGGGACACTAGTATAGATCTGATCAGATATTGATCTGTTCAGACACTATACTACTAAGGGAGGCGTATGGTGCGTGCGTGGGTGTTAGCGGTACTGGCACTGATCTGATGCTGCCTGGGGCGACGCAGACCCTATCTGACACTAAAACCTAACTTTGATCACCCGCCGGGTGATCAGGGGGTTAAACCTTTAATGGGTAACGTACGGCGGGTGCCCTGACGCTATAAAAAAAAATCTAGCAAAACTGCGTCACCCGGACACTTATACTGTGATCACAGGTGATGGGGTAATCAAGGGGTTAAACATTTATTGGGGGGGTCCCTAAACCTATATGAGCCTAATACTAATTACCCTAACACTGATTAGTGTCACTAATGACACTAGTACAGCGATCAAAAAAAAATCTGATTGCTCAACTGGGTGACACAGTGACAGGTGGTAAAGGGGTTGATCGGGGGGTGAATTGTGTGCCTACGTGACCTGGTGTCAGTGTAGTGTTGGTGCACTTGTATGTCTTCTCTCCTCTCGGTCTGGAACGAAGAGACCGACAAGAGGAGAGATGACATCACTTCCCCGTCAGTGTTTACAGTTACACAGACAGGGGAAGGATCTCATTCGTCAGGACCGATTGCCAGGTCCAGGCCAGATATCATTGGCCTGGGCCTGGGGATTGATCGGTTCCTGATCGAATGACGGCGATTCGCCTGCCTGTGCCATTCTGCTGCAGTATAACTGCAGCGGACGGTCGGCAAGCAGTTAATCTCCTCTTCCCAAGAGAGAAGAAATTCAGTTCCTCTAATTTTTCCTCATAGCTGAGTTCATCCATGCTTCTTATCAGTTTGGTTGCCCTTCTCTGCACTTTCTCCAGTTCCCCAATATAGACATAAAAAGAGAACATTCAACCATACCAATTTGAGGTTACCAACATCCCTTGTACAGTTTAATTTAGAAAAGGAGATACCCCCCAAAAAAAACTGGGACTTTAACAGCAACAAAATATAAAAATACAATATAATTTATTTACCAAAATATACATATATACACAAATATGAAATATCAAACCACTATAAATAGATAACAATGATGATGAAATTCCCATATGGTCCAGACGGCCCAACGCATTTCAGGACACAAGCGTCCCTTCGTCAGGGGCAATAGTCAGGAAGGAATTACATCTGAATGGTCATCATGTAAGTTCACTGCTGAACTGGGGGCAGCAATAGCATCGCAGACATACACCACTGATGTCACAAGGACATTTGTTGTACCGGATGGGTCACCAAACATCCACACAAGTCCCCCAATAGGGCAGCAACGAATGTCGCACAAAGGAATGTACACTCAAATTGTATAGAGAGACTCTCCAGAGTGTGTAATCTTAATAGAAACCACAGTGTCAGAGGCATACATAAAAATGTGTCAGTCTTCAGGTTTTGAGATAAATCTTAGGGTATATTAGTTTCAAAAATCAGGCATGTAATAAGCCAAAGACTCCCTCCGTGTGGATCCTCCGGTGTCAGATGCATGCACCCGCCATCGTATGCAGCTCCCCAATATACTTTTTGTGAACTGGTGGTTCACAAAGTTGTCATTTTAACAAGCTATTTCTCACACACAGCATGGGCAGTCTTAGTTACACCCCAAAACACATTTTATTACACCTCTTGAGTATGGGGATACCACATGTGTGAGACTTTACAGCCTAGATGCATAGAGGGGTCCAAAATCTAAGGAGCACGTTAAAGCGTTCCAGGGGCAAAATTACGCACAAATTATGCATCTAATTTCCTGACTACCTAATACATATTTGGAGGCCCTGGAGCACCAGAACAATGGAAACACCCACAAAATGACCCCATTTTGAAAAACAAACACTCCAAGGCTTTTTTTGAAAAGCGCAGTGAGTCTTTTAAAACAAATTTTTTGCCAAAAGTTTTTGGAAAATGTAGGGGAAAAAAAATGTTTTTTTAACACAAAGTTGTCAAATAATAGGATATTTCTAAAAAAACTGCCATACTACACAAAACTACCAAAAGAGGTCACACCAGCCTAGTGCATTATCCCACAACATTTAATAAGAAATTTATCATAAAATATACTCGCAAACATTTGAATTAAAAATGAGTCCATATCCCTAAAGTCCTAGGTTGAGTACACTCCAGGGTTCAGGGGGACCTTGCTGAGGTCCAAACTGGCTGATGGGTTTCAAAGGCAGCACCTTCTTCATCTGAGCCACTGAGTGTTTTTATTTCACCTGTTTGTGAGTATATTTTATGACAAATTTCCTATTAAATGTGGGATGATGCACTAGGCTGGTGCTCCCTCCTTTATTCGCTTTTTGTAGTGGCTTCTGGTCAGTCCTAGATAGGAGCAAAGCTTGAAGTTGTATTCCCGTGACATGAAGTAATCTCCAAATCTTGTACTGGGCTATCACATTTATGCACAGGAGGCATTTTCTATGCTACTTTGTACAAAAGCGCATAGACCGGGGGTCTCAAACTGGCAGCCCTCCAGCTGTTGCAAAACTACAAATCCCATCATGCCTCTGCCTGTGGGAGCAATGCTTGTAACTGTCAGCCTTGCAATGCCTCATGGGACTTGTAGTTTCGCAACAGCTGGAGGGCCGCCAGTTTGAGATCCCTGGTATAGACATACTTAGAAATACACCCCAAAACACATTCCACTACTCCGCCCGAGTGTGGCAATACCACATGTGTGAAACTTTTTCACAGCCTGGCCACAAAGAGGGACCTCTTCCAAGGAGCACCTTCAAGTTCTCTAGGGGCATAAATTACACATCTAATTTCCTTATTTTCTATCACATTTTTGGAGGCCCTGGGGCACCAGGACAGTAGAGACACCCACAAAATGGCCCAGTTTTGGAGAGAAAACACCACATGGTATTTTTTAAGAGGCATGGTGAATTTTTTTGAAAAGATTGAAAAAAAATTCTTTACACAAGAAACGCCTTCAAACCTTCCAGGGGCATAAATTACGCACAAATTGCGTATCTAGCTTCCTGACTATCAAATTTTTGGAGGCCCTGGAGCACCAGGAAAGTGGAAACACAAAATGACCATAGTTTGGAGAGAAAACACCCCAAAGTATTTCCCAAGAGGCATAATGATTCTTTTGAAAAAAACATTTTTTTTGCCACACGTTTTTGAAAAATGTGGAAAGAAAACAAAACTGTCAATAAGATATTTGTTATACACAGCATAGGCATACTTAGTATTACAACTCAAAACACATTCTACAACTTCTCCCAAGTAGGAGGATACCACATGTGTGAGACTTTTTTACAGCCTAGCCACACAGAGAGGCCCAAAATCCAAGGTGCTTAACGCTTTTTAGGTGTATAAATTATGCATCTAATTTCCTGACTTCCTATTACATTTTTGGAGGCCCTGCAGCATCAGAATAGTGGAAACAGTTGCGAACACCTGCTCTGTTGACACTGGTACTGGTATGGCAATGATCAGGACACTGGTATGGCAGCGATTAGGACACTGGTATGGTGTTTCACGCAGACGGAATGCGCTCCACGATCCTGGAATTGCGACAGACACCTTTACTTTGCGCTTCTGCCTCCCCCTGCAGCTGCTGGCCGGCACAGCGAGAGAAGAGAGCAACAGGAGAAAGATTATGATCATGATTTTTTGCTACTTGTAAGTGTTTTTATACTGAGTTTTATAATAAATCGCTGGTGTTCTGCACTTGGGGGCACCTTCTTCTCTTTCCCGCCAGAGTTTTCTTCTACTTTTAGAAGTGCAGCCTTAGTGCTACTTCCAGCTATTTGGTCAGCGTATTCTATCCTCAGCATTTGAAGGGTCCACAATGCAGAAGTGCTCTATGAACTTTCATAAACATTTGCACACCTATTATGGTAGTTTGCAAAATTACAGTTTTGGAAGTTGCAAGTGTCTTGTACGTATTTTCGAGAAAGCCTTTCAAGCCGTAGCTAACTTGTAAAAAAAATAGCAATGTTCAGCAACCTTAAGTAAGAAATGGCAGACAACGAAAGGGGTAAAGTTAATGTATGTTTTTACCATACTGGGCAAAGTAATCGGTTACCTTTACCCGCAGACCTCCACTGGTGTATATGCTTACCTTCATTTCGCTCTTTCAGCCACTGGGAGAGAAAGGAAGGCCTAGTGTAAGCTACAAGTCTCTGAAGTCCTAGTTCACACACCTCTATGGCTGCTTGGCCCAACACTGTCAAATAGGTGAGAGTCTCAGGATCATAGATGTGGTCAGTACAAAAGTGGAAAATTGGATCAAATACTGTACATTTTTTTTTCCTGGTCCCAATCCATGGCAGCATACATGCTGCTGCAGTATCCTTGCTACTTCCACCCCAGAGCAGGGCTATAAAGTGTTGACACCCACACAACAACCTATTCCTAGTACAATGCTAGGAACAAACTGGGTGGGTTTAGTATCCTGCCATTGATTAGGGCCAGGAAAGTACAATTATGATAAGTATGTGATACAACCTGGTACCAACATGGCAGCATACATTTGGTAGACCAAACACTAGCTAACAGAGTAGGAAACATAAGCAAGTCCTATATTATGAGAAAGTGAGTAAGCAACCACCTTCCCGCCAAAGTTAGCTGTAGTGAGCACTACTGAGCCCATTAATAGTGCTGAAGAAACTTGCCATGAGAGGATCTGTTTGGCTGTCCTGACTCTTGTGTCGGTTAACACCTTTGCATAAGATGCCCACAGTGTTCCGATGCTGCTGGTCGAACGTGCAGCAATTACTTACAGTGGCTGCAGCACAGTTGTATAGTGGGCTCCCTGAATTAACTTTAGTCAATAGTGCGCTTGCGCCTTCTACCCTTGTTGGCATCTAATGAACTAGGTATAGTTGTTCTGGCTACCTTAGTAACTGTTGTTTCAAAGTGTGCTATTCTAGATTTGGATGTATTGTGGGATTACTTAAAGCGGAGTTCCGCCGAAAATAAAAAAATTGAAAGTCAGCAGCTACAAATACTGCAGCTGCTGACTTTTAAATAAGGACACTTACCTGTCCAGGGCACCTGCGATGTCCTCACCCGAAGCCGACCTGCCCCTCGGCTCCCGGATGGAGGCGCTGCCATCTTTAGTAAGGGAATCGGTGAGTGAAGCCTTGCGGCTTCACAGCCTTGTTCCCTACTGCGCATGCGCGAGTCGCGCTGCGCATCCTGACTGGTCCCTGCTGTCTTCTGAGACCTGGGATGGAGGAGGGGCCAGACTGCGGCGATCTATCGATTATTGTATTAGACAGGTATCTTCTCCCCCCCTGAAAGGTGTCAAATGTGACACCACTTTAACCTATAGCTGGTCAAGCAATCTCACTGTGGGATAGGCAAACCACAAACGCCCACGGGCTCATGATGCAACAACAGCAGCAAAACTCTGAACTTCATGCAACTCAAGAGTTTACCCAAGGGGAGCCAGTACAGTTTGGGTGTTGTGTCAGTAAATTTCAATCTGGTAGGTTGGCAATACTGAATGCCCTTCAGGCACTGGGTTTCGTGTGGGGCGCTTTCCAGACCTTGTTGTGGTAAATGTCAGCTGCAGAGTACATCTCAGGTCCAGAGCCACTGACATTGCCACTGTGCTTGCCTTGTCTCTGAAAACTCAGTAAGTGGACTAGTCAGGCTGAGCACTGGAAGCTCACTCAATTTTGTTGGTTTCGTCTTCAGGGTTCTTTTTGGCTCTGTCGGGTGTAACGGGGTCTTTTGTCCCCTCGGCTGAGGTTTTATTCTACGGTCATGAAGGACTTTATGACCTAAATTATTCTTTATAATGGGACAATAAGCACACTCACATATTTTGTGTGTGATTTTAAGTTGTTTAAATCCCTGTTGAATTGAAGATTCAGTGCCCATCACTCTGAAACTAAAATATCAATCTGTTGCAACTTCTACTGCCATTTCCAGCCTTGGGTTGTACAGGGCCAATAAGAGCCCTTTCACACTGGAATGAAAGCAGCGGCACTTTCGGGTCGGTTTGCAGGCGCTATTATTAGCGCAATAGCGCCTGCAAACCGCCCCAGTGTGAAAGGGCTCTAAGGAAGCAAAGCCCTTTCCGTTGCACTCAATTTTCCAACTGTTTTTATATGAAGATTGGATGTGTCCTGATTGGTTGTTTTCTCCCCTAAGCCCTTGCTGGCCTTGTATTCATTTGGTTTGGATGTTATTGACAAGTGGTCTGTTCCCTCTGTGGATCCGACCATGTCTCACATGACAAGGCGAATACTGTTCCAGTGGGGGGTGTACCTGCTTTAGGCTACTTTCACACTGAGGCGTTGCAAAACCACGGTAAAAACGATGAGCGTTATTACCGCGCTTCTGGCGCGTTTTTACCGCGTTAGCGGTAAAAATAGCGCTAACGCCCATGCGTTTTAATCGCGTTTTTATAGCGTTTTTTAAGCGTTAGCGTCAGCAAACCTGACCATGTGACCATGCGGTCATGTGATCTTCCCCACAGTTTCTGGGTGGTTTTAAAGCGTTTTTACCATGTTATTACCGCGTTTTTACAGCGTTTCCCATTCATTTCAATTGAATAGACGTTTTTACAGCGCTATTTTATGCACCCCAAAGATGCTCCAAAAAAGCTGTTTGCAGGATTTTTTCCAACGCACAGCCAGCGCAGCGCCTCAGTGTGAAAGGTTACACTGAGATACATGGGGGGTGTTTTTCATGCAGTATTTAGGCGGTAATTTTAGCGCTAAAACGCCTCAGTGTGAAAGGGGCCTTAGAGGCCCTATCAGTGAGTCACTGGATGTCCTTTCCAGAAATTTGGGTTGCACCTCGCACCCAATTCTTGCTTTGATTTTACTTTTTCAGACAATGTCTAACTGGTCAAAATCCCATAAAAAGGATCTGTCCATAACTGCTGTTGACTCTCTGCTTGTGAAATATGTGGAGCAGATGGCTGTAGCATTCAGTTTCCGCTCGTGTGAGTATCCTGTTGATGCACATGTATAGGGCACCTTGGCTAATGTCCTGGATTGCAGAACTGACTTGTAAGAAGTGCTTGATTCGCACTCTGATTCGCCTCTGAGGGACAGTGCCTCCTTGTACTACCTCTAGATATTCTTGTCAAGGATATTACTGGTGATAAAAGCACTTCCTTTCTCTAGTGGAAGGCGCTTGAAAGCATAGTTCACCTTTACCAAAAAATTCCTATGCAGATAAGGGACGTCTGTAGATGAAAACAAGCTGTGCAGCTTTGACCAACGTTTAATAATGCCCTTGCTCTAGATGTAGGACATTTACATACCTCATAAAATCTGACTGGACTACTTCTAGGATGTTGCTAAGGACATTGCTAAGAGAAGCCTAATGTTACATCGGCACAGGACCGAGTTCTTTCTGAACGTCCTAGAAGTATTCCAGTCAGGCTTTATGAGGTACGTAAATGGCCTACACCTATAGGAAGGGCATTATTAAATTTTGGTCAGAGCTGCACAGCTTGTTTTTATCTACACATTCCCCTTATCCTGTATAGGCAGTTTTTATTGGTAAAGGCAAACTGACCCTTTAAGGAGCAGACTACAAAGTAATTTCCTTCTCTATCAAGAAACATCCCCTTCGTTTCTCCTTTTCCCTTGACTTCAGCATTGAGACCTCACAAGCTTGACTCTTATTCCAACTGCAGAGTCTTGCACTGCAAGTCTACCAAATCCTCATACAGAACTTTCTTGTCATGAAGGTGCACCCCTACATTTCAAAGATGGGGGACATCTGTTGACCTTTTTGCTGACACTTGAACATCTTTCATTCCAGATGGTTGGTAGTGGGAGGTGGTATCCCAGGGCTTCAAACTCAAGTTTCTTTCCCTGCCTGCTCCTAGCATTTTCCTTTTAAACCTTCCTGTGCCTCCTCACAGACTGACAGATGATTATTAGGCTCATTAAGTTATTATTATTATTAGTCCCATTAGGTTCCTTAGGGCCTTCTGGATAAGTGTCATAGCTCCAGTCCCTCTTGTTGAATGATTCCAGGGGGTTTTACTTCAACCTGTCCACTTTCCTAAAACTAAAAGGGTCACCCCATCTTGGACATCAAAGATGGGGTGATTAATGGGATCCACTAGATTTGCCATTGCCTTCCTTCATCAGGGAGATGTTTTGGCTTCTATGAATATCAAAGTGCTTACTTGCATATCCCCATCTTTCCAGCACACAGGTTTCCTGTAGGACCACTGCAGTACAAGTTCACAGCTCTGCCATTTAGCCTATCTTTGGTCCCTCAGGTTTTCACCAAGTTGTTGGCCTTGTTTCATACTCATGGCATCTTTTTTTTAGGATACTCTGATTACTGTTGAGCAAGCAGTCGACGAGGGCTCTGCTGAACAGTGTATCTCTAACTATGCAAATGTTACTGCGGTTGAGGTGGGTCATGGATTCATGAAGAATCGTTCTTGCCAAACCAATCTATTAACCTTCTATGAGGAGGTGAGTTGCCATCTAGATAAAGGAAGGCCCATAAACGTGGTGTATCTGGATTTTGCAAAAGCGTTTGACACAGTTCCCCATAAACGTTTACTGTACAAAATAAGGTCCGTTGGCATGGACCATAGGGTGAGTACATGGATTGAAAACTGGCTACAAGGGTGAGTTCAGAGGGTGGTGATAAATGGGGAGTACTCGGAATGGTCAGGGGTGGGTAGTGGGTCCCCCAGGGTTCTGTGCTGGGATCAATCCTATTTAATTTGTTCATAAACGACCTGGAGGATGGGATAAACTGTTCAATCCCTGTATTTGCAGACAATACTAAGCTAAGCAGGGCAATAACTTCTCCGCAGGATGTGGAAACCTTGCAAAAAGATATGAACAAATGAATGGGGTAGGCAACTACATGGCAAATGAGGTTTAATGTAGAAAAATGTAAAATAATGGATTCGGATGGCAAAAATATGAATGCAATCTATACACTGGGGGGAGAACCTCTGGGGGAATCTGGGATGGAAAAGGACCTGGGGGTCCTAGTAGATGCCTAGTAGCAGCAATGCCAAGCTGCTGTTAACAAAGCAAACCGAATATTGGCATGCATTAAAAAGGGGACCAACTCCAGAGAAAAAACGATAAATATCCCGCTCTGCAAGACTCTGGTCCGACCGCACCTAGAGTACGCTGTCTAGTTCTGGGCACCATTCCTCAGGAAGAATGTACTGGAAATGGAGCGAGTACAAAGAAGGGCAACAAAGCTAATAAAGGGTCTGGAGGATATTCGTTATGAGGAAAGGTTGCGAGAACTGAACTTATTCTCTCTGGAGAAGAGACGCTTGAGAGGGGATATGATTTCAATTTACAAATACCGTACTGGTGACCCCACAATAGGGATAAAACTTTTTTTGCGGAAGGGAATTTAATAAGACGTGGCCACTCATTAAAATTAGAAGAAAAGAGCTTTAACTTTAAACTACGTAGAGGGTTCTTTACTGTAAGAGTGGCAAGGATGTGGAATTCCCTTCCACAGGCGGTGGTCTCAGCGGGGAGCATCGAAAGTTTAAAAAAACGATTAGATAAGCACCTGAACGACCACAACATACAGGGATATACAAGGTAATACTGACATATATAATTAAAAACACACAGGATGGACTTGTGTCTTTTTTTCAACCTCACCTACTATGTAATATGTAACTTGAGTCTTCAGAAATAATTTTTGGAACTTATTCATTACTTGAAAGTATCTGGGTCTGATCCTGACATGGCTTAGGGCATAGTGCTCCTTCCCCAGAAGGAGTGTTATCAGATCCAGATTAAGTCAAACAATACCACGGCAATAGGGAACAACAATCATCAGGTAGGAACCAAAAGTCTAGCTGTGGCAAGAGAGGTAGAACAAACACTGTCTTGGGCAGAAGCCTCGTCAGCCATGAACATTCTAGGTATAGACAATTAGCAGGCAGACTAGTGGAGGACGCCGTATGTGGACCTCCTGGCCCTCGTGTTCAACAACAAACTGAACCGGTTTATAAGGTAACCAAATACCCTCTGCGCAATCGGTGCCTTACTATATAAAACCTATATATGTATCCTATAGTTGCCGCTAACACTAATATGTGCTCCCACATCCACTAGTTACTTATATTATAAAAGTGCTGCACAACCATGTGATAATCACAATGTTAGTGACATGAAATTAAATATTATATACAAAACACCACTATGTTTGTATGAATCATAAAAAAACATATATGCATGCATATGTGCTAGAATCAATAGTCATTATTTGTGTTTAGTCCCAAGAATAATTGTGCAAACACCACACAAGGTAAAAGGTGACGGAGCAAAGGATAATAATTAGCACCAGCACATAATGTCAAGTATTTGCTTAATGTGAAGGCAAAGGACTTTTAATACCGTGTGATGTTTGCACAGTTATTCTTGGGACTAAACAGATAATTATTGTTGATTTTAACACAATTGCATGTATAATTGTTTTATTATGATTCAAGTTGATACAAACATAGTGGCTTATTTTAACCCTTTCGTTGCCAGAGCTGTTTTTGCATTTTTTTTTTGCACACATTTAAAAAATCATTTTAGGCCGGAAGATTACATAAAACCCCCAAAACATATATTTTCTGAAAGCAGTTATAGAGAAAAAAAACAGTAGTAGTATTTTATGTGACACGATATTACCGCAGATCTATGAAACACAAAGTTTCAGTAAAAAATGCATTAAAGTTAATTTTGGGGCACACAAATACAATTAATTATTCAGTTTTTTGGTAAAATATAAAAGTCAGAGGGTGCACCGAGTAAATAGATAGCCAACATGTCAAACCCTAAATTTGCGTGCGCCCGTGAAATGTTGACAAGCTTCAGTACCCTATATTTTACATAGGCGATGCTTTAAAAAGCTCCCTATAGGTCATCAGTTTAGCGTTATGGAGGAAGTATGTGCTAGAAATTTTGCTCTCGCTTTGGCGTGCACATCGATATGTAACGTGTATCGCATTCAACGTTTTTATGCGTAGATGCCCCCGATGCATGCGTATACATTCATATGTGTGTGTATATGTGGGGGTGGATTTTATGTGCTTGGGTGTAGCTTTAATTTTTTTTTTTTTTTTTACGGTTTAATAAAAAAGTTTAACTTTTTTTTTTTTCCCATCACATTGGGGGAAAAAAAAGTCACCTGTGTGATGTCAGGGGGCATGCATGTACATTACTGGGGGGGGGGGGGGGTATAAAAGCAATGGGGCAGCAGCGAAGCCACCAGAATGCTTGCATCTGACAGGCAGGATTCAGCTTGTCAGATATACACACACACATCGGGAATGTGTGTAAAACCCCCCCGCTGTCAGGTCCATACGATGTATGGACCTAGCAGTGAAAGGGGTAAATAATATTTGGTTTCATTTCATTCACAACGTGATTATCATGTGCTACGCAGAACTTTTAATAATATAAGAGACAGGGTTTGTTTCCAGGTGCAGGGCTCCACAGGTATGCCTTTCCTCCCCTGAAACTTCTGCCTACTTTGCAGGATCGAGATGGAGGGCATTCTGGTGATCCTTATTGCTCCAAGTTGGCAGATATGGTAAACAGATCTGGTACGACTTTGAGTCTATGATTACTATGAATCTCCAGGCTGGGAAGTCTGCTTCCAGCAAGGTCTATCATTGGACTTAAAAGTTTTACTTCACTTGGTGTAAGTCTAGGGGCTTTAAACCCCAGAAGCTTCTTCATGGGGCGAGTCCTCTCCTTGCTGTATTTGGGTCTAGACCAGAGTGTTGAGACTCTCAAGGGTCAAGTCTCTGATCTTTCTGTTCTGTTTCAGAGACAGTTGCCCTCTCACTCTTTGATAAGGATGGGCTCGGGCGTGTTCGCACACTCCACGTGCAAAGCCCGCTAGGAAGTCGGCACAGTGCTGCGTTAATCACAGGCAGTGAGACATTTCCCGATCTCTGCAGCCGCACATCGGGAAAATGTCTCACTGCCTGTGATTAGCACAGCGCCATGCCGACTTCCTGGTGGGCTCTGCGCGTGGAGTGTGCGAACAGGCCCAAGCCCATCCTTACTCTTTGACTATGACCTTTGTCCCATGCAGTCCCCACCATCCATTTTCTTGTGACTAATTGATTTCTTAATCTGGTTCTCTCTGTTTCACAAGCTGCCGTTTTAACCCATTAGAGACATTTCTCACTTCATTCTCACCCACAAGGTTGCTTTTTATGTAGCTATCACCTCTTTGAGATGGGTATCTGAAGTGTCCTCTTGCAAAGAGCTCTTTTGATCTTGCATATTAGGTGATATTGAGACCTTCTTGGCTAAGGTAGTCTCTGCCTTTCAGTTTAACCAGGATATTGTTCCACTGTACTCCTGTCTGTTCCCTGCTTATCTGGTTCTGTCCAGCTCAGTAGATTGCTTCAAAAAGTATTGTAAAAAACAAATCCCCCCCTTTTTATTGCTTATGGCCTTATGTCTTTTTTTCAACCAGACTATGTAACTGTGAAGGCTTTTTTTCTGTTTTGTTTGGATGTAGTTCAAGCTTTGTCAGTCTACTTCTCAGGCATTGCATCTTTTAGGAAGACATTCCCTTTTTTGTCATTTTAAATGGCCCCTTGAAAGGCGTCCTAGCTTCTCGCTAGATGTCCCTATGTTGCTTGAGCCCACATTCAAGCTTCTGGTGCCAAGGATTGGCTTCCAGTCAAGGTGCACTCTACCAGTTCTGTGAGGCTAGGTTCACTGCTGTGCGGGTGGCTCCCGCTGCGGGTCTGCATCTGTTTCAACAGCCGCAACCACCCCGCAAATGCGCTGGATACGTGTGGGTGCCATTAATCCTAATGACACGCCGCAAACACTGGAAATTGCACCCGCACTGGGAACCACACATGTGGTTCCCGTGCGGACCGCGATTTCTAAAATGCCTCAGGGACCTTTTCCCTGCGTTTCAGGAGGCACAGCACTGAGCCGCACATGTGTGACCCTAGCCTAAGTGCTTTTTGGACTTGTAAGGCAGCCACCTTCTGTTCAAGCATTCAAGTTCTTCTTTCTGTTGTTTTTTAATTGGGCCTGTTAAGAATTGCTGTGTTGCCTACTCCTCACTGATTTTGGATGTCCGAAAGTTAAGTCTTCCTGTGTCCTTCAATAGACGAGAGAAAATACGTAAATTAATTTTCTTGAAGTCCATTGAAAGACACAGGTCACACTCCACTGTGTTTATGATCATGCTTCTCTGTACAGTGAAGTGATCAGGATTTTTTTTTATTACACGTTTTTCTTGATTATACCAATGAATTTCATTGGTATAAGCAACCATTTTTACGCAATGAAACTGATTCATTCAGTGTCTTTTGTTGTGATTAGCTGTGATTGGCCACAGATAATCACATGGTACAGATGGGCTGTGATTTGCCTGTCTGTGCCATGTGATCACTGTGACCAATCACAGCTAGCAACACAATTGTATACAATGGATGGCTTGAAAGGAAGCCATCCATTGTTTACAATTGCTATGTGATCTGCTGTAATAGGTCACAGCAATCACATGACACTGACAGTGGGGCCGGTCAGACGTCCACTCAGGAGGAAAGTCCCGTCCGGTTTATAGCAGATTGAAGATGTTAAACTGAAATTTATTCTGCTTATATTTTGCTTTCTCTGATTGCTTTCATCCCCCCTCATCAACATGCTAATAAAATGTTTAAATAAAACTGTTCCGTTTTCATCTCATATTTCGTTTTAGACCCTGTGACATCTCTCTGCTTCTCTGTGCAATCCAGTCAGATCATGGCTGGTGGGAGGGACTGACAGGGTACTGTACATAGATTCCTTGAAACATCACAGCAATCTGCCTCAGGACTCATCTCAAGAGCCCTGATGCAAGCAGTGGATTGGCTCTTGGGAAGAGGTTTACCAATATCACATGCCTTCATGAGTAGGCGTCAGTTTCCAAAATCATAATTTTTTTGCTAGAAAATTACTCAGAACCCCAAAATAAATAAATATATATATGTGTGTGTGTGTGTGTGTGTATAATATATAAATATATATATATATATATATATATATATATATATATATATATATATATATATATATATATATTTTAGCAGAGACCCTACAGAATAAAATGGCGATGGCGATCGTTGCAATTTTTGTCACACGGTATTGGCGCAGCAATTTTCAAACGCAATATTTACCCCAATTTTTGTATAATGTGAAAGATGATGTTATCCTGAGTAAATAGATACCTAACATGTCACATTTTAAAATTGCGCACACTTGTGGAATGGCGCCAAACTTCGGTACGTAAAAGATTTCCATAGGCCACACTTTAAAAATGTTTACAGGTAACCAGTTTAGAGCTACAGAGGAGGTCTTGTGCTAGAATTATTGCTCTCACTCTAATGTTCGTGGCGATAACTCATATGTGTGGTGCAAACACCATTTACATATGCAGGCGCCACCTACTTCTGTGTTCGCATACGTAGGACAAGGGGAAGAGGGCGCTTAAAAAAAAAAAAAATATATATATATATATATATATATATATAATATTTTTTTTTTTTTACACTATCCCCTTAATTTTTCTTTTTGATCATTTTTATTCATATTACAAGAAATGTAAACATCCCTTGTAATAGGAATAAGGTATGACAGGTCCTCTTTATGGAGACATCTCCTCTACCCTGAAAAGCATTAAATCAAAAAAATAAAAACATCAATTTCAGTTTTCCAGGAAAAAAACTGGCAGTGTTTACATCTGCCAGAGCCGTATGATGTCGCTTCTGGCCTCCCAGGGTCATAGAGATGGCCAGGGACCATCCGGCCCATGGCCAGCTCTAAGGTAACCTGATCGCATGGGAGAACACGAAACGGCCCCTCCTGCTTCCTGTAAAAGCAATCCAGGGGCTGAAAATGGAATCGCTGGCTGAAAAGAAAAGATATCTGAATGATGCCAGTAACTGCAGGCATCATTCACACATTACCACTTCAACCTAAGGACATCATATGATGTCCTATGGGTGGGAAGTGGTTAAGAATGCTATTCTTTGATCAGTGATAAAATCGATCTTCTGTTCTGTGATGTCTGAGCTAAGGCGTTGCCTACCAGTCATTCTACTATTCAAATAAGAACAACTTTCTTAACCTCTTCAGCCCCGGAAGGTTTTACCCCTTTCATGACCAGGCCATTTTTTGCAATAAGGCAATGCGTTACTTTAACTGACAATTGTGACAATGTACGCAAATAAAATATTTGTCCTTTTCTTCCCCACAAATAGAGCTTTATTTAGGTGATATTTGATCATCTCTGCATTTTATTTTTGTTTATTTGAGCTATAAACAAAATGTAAGAAATCTAATCAATTTAGGCCAATATGTATTCTGCTACATATTTTTGGCAAACAAATTCCAATAAGTGTATATTGATTGGTTTGAGTAAAAGTTATACCGTCTACAAACTATGGGATAGATGTATATTTTTTTTATTGTTTTCATTTTTTTTTTTTTGAAATAGTAAAGGCGGCGATCAGCAATTTTTAGCGGGACTGCGACATTGCAGCAGACAAATCTGACACTAAGTGTCACTTTTTGGGGACCAGTGACACGAATACGGTGATCAGTGCTGAAACAATACACTGTCACTGTACAAATGACACTGACAGGGAAAGGGGTTAACATCAGGGCGATCAAAGGATTAAATATGTTCCTTGGGAGTGCTTTCTAACTGCTTAACTTTTAGCAGAAACACAAGATCTCCATCTTCCCCTCTCACAGATTGCCTCCTGCTGTGTCCAATCACAGCGGGAGCGGGCCGCAGGCGCACGTGCGTGCCCCAGACCTGGAACTAGAAATCGCGAACAGGTACATGATTTCACCCATGAGGGCCACCCTGCCGCAGTATATATGAGTGGGGCGGTCCGAAAGGGGTTAAAGTGTAATTTCACTGTTAAGAAAAACCCAATCCCCTCTTGGTATACATTTCAAAGATTTCAGCCATTAGCACTGTTGCAGATTTCTACCTTTTTTTGTAATGAAATAATAGCCATTTTTGTCACTGTGTTCTTTTCAGACAGAATCCTGATTAAAGAAGAGAACTAGCTTTAGGGAGAATCTCACCAGAAATAAAACTTCTATTGCACACGATTCTTAAAATGGGACTTATATCTCAGTACATACTTTTAGGAAAACAAAGCTGGAAAACTAGCTAGAAATTACATTTATGCAGGCATTCCATACACCAATGATGTGTGGCATGCTTTCAGGTTGTCATATTGGAAGGAAACGCCTGTTGACAGCTTCAGAAAATTATAACAATTGCAGATTAAAATAAAAAGGTACTATGCAGTAAATTAAAAAAAAAAAAAAAATAGCTTATGTGTCAACTATGTATGTTATATAGACAGTGTGTATGTATGTATGTATATATATATATATATATATATATATATATATATATATATTACATATACAGTATCTCACAAAAGTGAGTGCACCCCTCACATTTTTGTAAGTATTTTATTATTTACTTTTGATTTTTACAACACTGAAGAAATTACGCTTTGCTACAATGTAAAGTAGTGAGTGTACAGCTTGTATAACAGTGTAAATTTGCTGTCCCCCCAAAATAAATCAACACACAGCCATTAATGTCTAAACCACTGGCAACAAAAGTGAGTACACCCCTAAGTGAAAATGCCAAAATCAGGCCCAAAGTGTCAATATTTTGTGTGGCCACCATTATTTTCCAGCGCTTTCTTAACCCTCTTGGGCATGAAGTTCACCAGAGCTTCACAGGTTGCCACTGGAGTCCTCTTCCACTCCTCTATGAAGACATCACAGAGCTGGTGGATGTTAGAGACCTTGCAGTCCTCCACCTTCCGTTTGAGGATACCCCACAGATGCTCAATAGGGTTTAGGTCTGGAGACACGCTTGGCCAGTCCATCACCTTTACCCTCAGCTTCTTTAGCAAGGCAGTGGTCCTCTTGGAGGTGTGTTTGGGGTCGTTATCATGTTGGATAACGACGCTCTCCGAAGGGAGGGGATCATGCTCTGCTTCAGTATATCACAGTACATGTTGCCATTCATGGTTCCTTCTATGAACTGTAGCTCCCCAGTGCCAGCAGCACTCATATAGCCCCAGACCATGACACTTCCACCACCATGCTTGACTGTAGGCGAGACACACGTCTTTGTACTCCTCACCTGGTTGTGGCCACACACGCTTGACATCATCTGAACCAAATAAGTTTATCTTGGTATCATCAGACCACAGGACATGGTTCCAGTAATCCATGTCCTTAGTTTGCTTGTCTTCAGCAAACTGTTTTTGGGCATCATCTTTAGAAGAGGCTTCCTTGTGGGATGACAGCCACGCAGACCAGTTTGATGCAGTGTGCGGCGTATGGTCTGAGCACTGACATACTGACTCCCCACCCCTTCAACCTCTGCAGCAGTGATGGTAGCACTTATACGTCTGTTTCCCAAAAACAACCTCTGGATATGACGCTGAGCACGTGCACTCAACCTCTTTGGTCGACCATGGTGAGGCCTGTTCTGAGTGAAACCTGTCCTGTTAAACCGCTGTATAGTCTTTGCCACTGTGCTGCAGCTCAGTTTCAGGGTCTTGGCAAGCTTCTTATAGCCTAGGCCATCTTTATGTAGAGCAACAATTCTTTTTTTCAGATCCTCAAAGAGTTCACCCCTCACATGTGAGTACACCCCTCACATGAGGTGCCATGTTGAACTTCCAGTGACCAGTATGAGAGAGTGAGAGCAATAACACCAAATTTAACACACCTGCTCCCCATTCACACCTGAGACCTTGTAACACTAACGAGTCACATTACACCGGGGAGGGAAAATGGCTAATTGGGCCCAATTTGGACATTTTCACTTAGGGGTGTACTCACTTTTGTTGCCAGCGGTTTAGACATTAATGGCTATGTGTTGAGTTATTTTGAGGGGACAGCAAATTTACACTGTTATACAAGCTGTACACTCACTACTTTACATTGTAGCAACATGAAAAGACCTAATAAAAAAAAAAAATATATATATATATATACTTTTCACATGAAAAGACCTAATAAAATATTTACAAAAATGTGAGGGGTGTACTCACTTTTGTGAGATACGGTGTGTGTGTATGTATGTGTGTATATATATATATATATATATATATATATATATATATATATATTCATACATATATAGATAGCATAGTCATTTCATCACACAGATTATAGATACATTTTCACACATCTGCCTGTTAAATTTGGTGTTATCACTCTCACTCTCATACTGGTCACTGGAAGTTACAGAATATTGGCATGCATTAAAAAGGGGATCAACTCCAGAGATAAGACGATAATTCTCCGGCTCTACAAGACTCTGGTCCGGCCGCACCTAGAGTATGCTGTCCAGTTCTGGGCACCAGTCCTCAGGAAGGATGTACTGGAAATGGAGCGAGTACAAAGAAGGGCAACAAAGCTAATAAAGGGTCTGGAGGATATTAGTTATGAGAAAAGGTTGCGAGCACTGAACTTATTCTCTCTGGAGAAGAGACGCTTGAGAGGGGATATGATTTCAATTTATAAATGGCGTACTGGTGACCCCACAATAGAGATAAAACTTTTTTGCGGAAGGAAGTTTAACAAGACATGTGGTCACTCATTAAAATTAGAAGAAAAGAGGTTTAACCTTAAACTACGTAGAGGGTTCTTTACTGTAAGAATGGCAAGGATGTGGAATTCCCTTCCACAGGCGGTGATCTCAGCGGGGAGCATCGATAGTTTCAAAAAACTATTAGATAAGTGCTTGAACAACCACAACATGCAGGGATATACAATGTAATACTGACATATAATCACACACATAGGTTGGACTATCTTTTTTCAACCTCACCTACTATGTAACTATGTAACATGGCATCTCATGGGAAAATACTCTCTGAGGATCTGAAAAAAATAATTGTTGCTCTACATAAAGAATGCCTAGGCTATAAGAAGTTTGCCAAGACCCTGAAACTGAGCTGCAGCACGGTGGCCAAGACCATACAGAGGTTTAACAGGACAGGTTCCACAGAGAACAGGTCTCGCCATGGTGAACCAAAGAAGTTGAGTGCACATGCTCAGCGTCATATCCAGAGGTTGTCTTTGGGAAATAGACGTATGAGTGCTGCCAGCATTGCTGCAGACATTGAAGGGGTAGGGGGTCAGCCTGTCAGGGCTCAGACCATACGCTGCACACCGCATCACATTGGTCTGCATGGCTGTGCCATGGATGGAAGCCTCTTCTAAATATAATGCACAAGAAAGCCCACAAACAGTTTGCTAAAGACAAGCGGACTAAGGACATGGATTGCTGGAACCATGTCCTGAGACCAAGATAAACATATTTGGTTCAGATGGTGTCAAGTGTGTGTGGTGGCAACCAGGTGAGAAGTACAAAGACAGGTGTGTCTTGCCTACAGTCAAGCATGGTGGTGGGAGTGTCATGGTCTGGGGCTGCATGAGTGCTGCCAGCACTGCAGCACTGGGGAGCTACAGTTCATTGAGGGAACCATGCCAACATGTACTGTGACATACTGAGCCAGAGCATGATCCCCTTCCTTCGGAGACTGGGCCTCAGGGCAGTATTCCAACATAACCCCAAACACACCTCCAAGACGGCCACTGCCTTGCTAAAGAAGCTGAGGGTAAAGGTGATGGACTGGCCAAGCATGTCTCCAGACCTAAACCCTATTGAGCATCTGTGGGGCATCCTCAAACGAAAGGTAGAGGAGCACAAGGTCTCTAACATCCACCAGCTCTGTGATGTCCTCATGAAGGAGTGGAAGAGGACTCCAGTGGCAACATGTGTAGCTCTGGTGAACTCCATGCCCAAGGGGGTTAAGGCAGTGCTGGAAAATAATGGTGACCACACAAAATATTGACACTTTGGGCCCAATTTGGACATATTTTTACTTAGGGGTGTACTCACTTTTGTTGCCAGCGGTTTAGACATTAATGGCTGTGTGTTGTGTTATTTTGAGGGGACAGCAAATTTACACTGTTATACAAGCTGTACACTCACTACTTTACATTGTAGCAAAGTGTAATTTCTTCAGTGTTGTCACATGAAAATATATAATAAAATATTTACAAAAATGTGAGGCGTGTACTCACTTTTGTGAGATATTGTATATCATTATTTTTTTTATTTTTTTTACAAAAGTGGAGTTTTCTTTTAACCACTGAGACACATGTATTGGACCTGAGGTAAGATGTGTACAAGGCTTAGTTTTACACTTACAGAAATTGGGTCCCCTGTGACAGAGTGCACCAGGAGACTGAAGAACCATTGATATCTTCAACAGAGAGAGGTGGGAAACCATTGGAGTAAATTAAAGAAGTATAGCCAAAGCTATTTTCGCTGTACTTCTGTGGATCACAGGAATGAGTTTGTTCTGCTCTCCTGTTTTTGGCCGACAGCGGGCTAAAGTCCGCTGTTGGCTGTCATCACTCAACCGTTCCAGGCTCTGGATGGATCCCAACTTTACAGCTGGGATCCATCCAGAAGCCTAGACTGGCAGCTGGCTAAGCCTCTCAGAGAGCCACTGGGAGACAGTCGCTCCCACCCCCTCCAAAGCCCAGCACTCCAGTGATCGCTGGAGAGGCAGAGCAGAGAGTTGGTGGCTGACAGTCACGGCTCTCTGCTCAGAGCGGAGGGGGGGGGCTGAGCAGTCAACTGTGTTTGATCTTCAGTCCTCAGTGCAGAGGCAGCGGGGGACAAATGCTGCATCCACCTAGATGAATATAAATAAATAAATATATATATGTATGTATATATATATATATATATACATATATACATATATATATATATATATATATATATATATATATATATATATATATATATATATATGTGTGTGTGTATATATATATATATATATATATATATATATATATATATATATATATATATATATCAGTATATACAATTTATAAAAAAATTTGGAAGCCCAAACTTCTCTTTTAATAAAGGAGTAGAGCATATTCACATTGCAAAGGGAGTTTTCACTTAGCTTCGTGAATGAGGTAAAACTGTGGTCATTCTGGATATCATGAGGAAAATTAAAAAAAAAAAAAAAAAACAGAATTTTTGCTTGCATATTGATTGGATGATTGCAGTCATTAAAGATTCACCACATTTAATAAGTTACGTCAACATCCACTTTACAACGTGAAAATTCACTTTGGTCAGTGAAACTATACAGTTTTTTTTTTTATTATTTTTCTTGCACATGGGTTAATTTTCACTTTGCCTCACCTCAATAACTAAATCTATTGAACATTAACTTAAGAGGTCCACGCACACTGGGCTTAAAAAAAACACTGCTTCTACAGGAGTTTTACGTTATTTTTTTTCTCCTGCCTGTAGAAGCAGCTCAATGTTATCCTATGTGTCCATGCACATTATGGCTTTTGGAGACATATTTCAAGGGGAGAGTTTAGAGGCAGAAAAAAAAAACATCACAAGTGCGTTTTTGAGAGGTGTTTTCTGGCAGAAAATGCTAAATGTTCATAAACATGCCTAAGGCTCCATGCACGTTAGCTTAAAATAATGGCAGTGCTCTTGGCAAGAAAATTCTAATATTGAATGTTATTTGTACTAGAGTTTAGGAGCAGTTAGCATTTATTTTCTGCCAGAATAACACTCTCAAAAACGCAAAAAAGAAGGTTATTTATTTATTTATTTTTTTCCTCCAAATGCTGAGCTTAAAAAAGCGCCTCTAGATGACCTGATGTGCATAGACACATAGGATAACATTAATTGCTATTGCTTCTACATGAAAAAGGGTAAACTTTTTTAAGCTAGTGTGCATGGATCCTACACGCACGTTTAGGAGCACTCAGCGTTTTCAAGTGTGCATTGATTATAGTGACAAGTGAGCAAATGGGGAATGTTTTGGGGGAAAAAAGCTCTTAAAAACAAATCCCCATAGACTCTCCTAAAAGTCTTGTGCAATATGAGCCACCGTGAACATTTTTTTGCCAGAGGTTCTGGCATTTTTTTTTTCTGCTCCTAGTGTGCATACTCTTCTGAGAAGGCTTTCCACAAGTGTGTGTATGGGAATTTGGGCTCATTTGACCAAAAGCGCATTTGTATTCCTGTGCTTTTGTGTCACCTACTCCACTGGGCTTGCTGTCCGAACTCCGACTATACTGCAGAAGTGCTGAAGAGGAAGAGTTTCAGGAGGCATAGTCACTGCAGGAAACACACCACATGTCATCACTGCTTGTAGGCAAAACGGATATGTAGTGCTTAGAAAGTGAAAGGAGAGAAATGAGCAGAAGTGGCTTCAATCCAGGAAGGTATCGCAAGAGATGGGCAACAGATAAGCAAGCACTCACAACATAAATTGGAATGCCAAAAAAAACAATTTTTTGCATTACTGAGGTTATAAAATAAAAGCATATGCTGTGACTTGTGTCACTGGTGTAAGGCCTAAATGCTGCAGGTGGGTGGGCCTTATTGCCAAGCTTCTGCACATATGCGGTAATGTGGCTCCAAGATTCTGTTATGAGAGCACTCACAGCACACTGGCTGAGCTATCACTGACAGCTGCTGGTCACTTTGGTCAGGAACCAGCGGACCAGCGGGACTGGCTCCTGAACATGTGACAGCCTATCACAGTGATCACCTGATCAGGAAGGCACCTACACCCCCCCCCCCCCCCGGTGTTGGCACCCACTGTTGGACAAGGGGTTATGGTTGAAAGTACGCAATTGTCTAAAATGTATTTTATGTTGTAGCATTAACAGTACAGCACACTGAAAAAAACACCTGAGCTTTATCATTTAGAGGAATGTCCACATACTTACTTAAAGAGGTTGTAAACCTCCGAAAAAACGAAACAAACAAAAAAAAAAAACCTGCAAGACAAAAGCATAATGAGCTAGTATGCATCGCATACTAGCTCATTATGAAATACTTTCCTTAGATTAATGCCTTGCAGTGCCGCCCGCACTCCGCTCCCTTGGCCGACATCTTTCACCGGAGTTGCTTCCGGGTTCGTGCGGGAGCCGCAGCTTACGGCACAAGTTCTGAAGAAACTGCACCAGCGGGCCATTTCTTCAGTGCACATGCGCGGATGACATCGGCAGCAGTGTATATAGTGAATATCTCTTAAACTGTGCAAGTGAACTCTGATAGACTATATAGAAGAATATAGATTTTTTTTCAAATGCATGAAAAGTAGGGTCCCCTTTAGTGAGAAAACAGTTGGAGAAAAGATTGGGGATGGAGAAGAGACCTCTTAAAGTAAAATGGCAGCAGAAAAGACAGGGCTGTACTGTGTGAAAGAGCTGTGTAGATCTCAGAACTGGATAGACAGAAACACAATTTCCATTGGCAGCTTTGAGCATTGCACTGGCTTATTTACAATGCCTACATCGAAAACAATAGAAATATGAAAGTGGACTGTGGAGCTCCCAGGAATTTTTTCTTTTTTTTTTTTTTTTTTTTGTGACTTTAGGTGTGTACAAAATTATATAACAATTACCCCCCCGAGGAAATACTAAGGGACTTTTGAGGCAACTAATCAGCAAATTTTTAGAAAAAAAATATAGAAATGTATTAATGTAAAATATATGGTGCATACAACACCAACAGTAAATTGCACAATACGACATAAACAGAATCATATAACAAATATAAAGATGCAGATCCTTCAATGTTAAGCCCAACACGTTTCTGCAGAGTCCTTTCTCCAAGGACATTTCATACAAGGTAGTGCTGCTATACTTATACTCTGCAATGAAACAAAGTCACACATCAGATACATATTCGAGGTCAGAGGAATGAGCATCATTGAAGTCAAGTAAAAACAAACATACCAGTCAAATAGAAAAAAATGCAACAAAAAACTGCTACATGTGGTGTGGCCGAAGGTAGAAACAAGCACGGCTGCTGCAAAAAGGTCTTGGGTAGGTACAGGGCCTAAGAAAAAATTTTAAAAGATAGTAGGGGGAAAAAACGCTATTGCACCCACAGTGGAGACCCGAACAGTGCTGCTGTGTGATGATGGTATCAATCAGTGCCCTTAGGGGAGAGCAGGGACCCTAAGAGAAAGCACAAATATATTTCATAAATACAATGCCTGTAAATATGTAACCATACAAGCAAACCAAGACAATATTAACATAGGAAAAGCATTTGGTGCTCATTGATTAAGAGTACCATGCATATTTGCTTTAGAGTCAAGGTAAGTGAATTTGAATGGTATATATAATAATCCGAGGGTCATACAAAAGATGAAAGTTCCCCTAATGCCGCGTACACACGAGCGGACTTTACGGCGGACGGGATTTCGTCGGACAATTCAATCGTGTGTGGGCTCCAGCGGACTTTGTTTTCTCAAAAGTTGGACGGACTTAGATTTGAAACATGTTTTAAATCAATCCGTCGAACTCGAGTCCGGTCGAAAAGTCTGCTTGTCTGTATGCTAGTTCGACGGACAAAAAGCCACGCTAGGACAGCTATTGGCTACTGGCTATGAACTTCCTTGTTTTAGTCCGGTCGTACGTCATCACGTACGAATTCGACGGACTTTGGTGAATTGTGTGTAGGCAAGTCCGTTTATTCGGAAAGTCCGTTGAAAAGTCCGCCGGGCAAAGTCTGCCGTAAAGTCCGCTCGTGTGTACGCGGCATTAGGGTAAACAGGCAGAAGCTCTAAGTGTGACAGCTAATTTTTCTTAGGATGCAGCATTGCATCCCAGAGCTGTGAAAAACATGTACGTAGTGGGGCTATACTAACCTTTTTTTTATATAATATTGTTCAATTTGGGATGTTGGCAACAGATGGGGCTTATCGGTTGGATTTCTATAAACTGAGGTGTTTACAAACAAATGATCTCCTAATATTGCTTATACCAGGTCTAGATCGCTGTGGTGTAAGGTAAAAATACTATGTTAATTCATGGCGAAAGTACAGCTGGTGCTGACATGACACGGACATGAACGTTCCTTTAAAATGTATTTTACTACTATAGTAGAATGCACAATACTTTGGTTTGCTCTATGAAGGAATGCTTGTGAGTTCATGATTCTTGTTTTGTGTTTTGCAGAGATAGATGAGGGACCGTCATCGTACACAGCTGACATGAGGTGAGAAATCAAACTCCTAAAGTAAGCCTGTCCCTCCAGGTATTGAATGCAATCTGTGGTTTCTTTTGCGCAAGTTGGGTTTACAATGTTTTAGATTGTTTTGTAAGCATGCAGATCCAGTGATAAAAAGGGTTGTCTCTCTGAGGATTTATTGACAAAACATTATATATTAAGTTGTTGCATATTTTTAGCCTTATACAGCCCATGCATGCAACCATCAGATATGATGCGCCGACTCAGAATCGCTTGCTATGACACTTGTATAATCAAACATAAATAGATTTTTTTATTCTGAATTATATACGGAAGTACAACATATTGGGATTTTTATGAACGTCTTATGAACATTTTTTGAACTACCCAAGCTACACAAGTGTATCTTCACATTTTATCCAGTGGGTAGAAGCTAAGTCATGTGGATGGTGCATTAGCATTTGTTTGCGCCACAATTTCAATTGTTGTTTGTGCATGCAGCTGTCCTCACTATCAGGAACCATGAATCAGACCGAGACAGAAGTATAGTTAAATTACACTTGTTTAATAGTAATAATAAAAAGGTAAACAGAGTAAGCGTGGTCAAAACAAGCCAGAGTTCAGTAACCGGATCGGGTAGTCAGCCAAGGCAATGTCAGAGAGCCAGAGATGAATGTAGTAGTATAGCAAGCAGGATCAGGAACCGAAGGGACTTCAGCCAAGTAAGTCTTCAACAGGAACGCAGGAGAAAGTCTCTGTTATGTTGACAAAGGCGAAGGCAGAGATCAAGTGAGCTGGACGGCTTTAAGTAGGCAGGACTAACGAGCAGAATCAACAACAGCTGGGGAACTGTGGAGAGAGATGGGAGCTGGCAATTAGCCGACAGCTGAGCGGCCAGCTCAGAGAAGAAAGGGCTGAGCCCAGCCCTGACACTCACACCAGCTCTAAGGCTGAGAACTGAGCAATTATCCAGTTCAACCTGAGTGAGTGTGGGTAGGTGTCTACAATTGTCCCTATCCATGTACATTGTATCCCATTAAGATGCTCATCTATTATATGATTATTTATTTAAGGTACCCATATAGTGCCGTCAATTTTACGCAGCACAGCACACCTACATCGCACACTCACATCGGTCCCTACCCTCAAGGAGCCCATAATCCAAGGTCCCCAACTCACATTCATATACTAGGGCCAATTTTGGACAGAAGCCAATAAACCTACCAGCATGTCTTTGGAGTGTGGGAGGAAACCGGAGTACCCGGGGGAAACCCACACAGGCACAGGGAGAACATGCAAACTCCAGGCAGGTAGTGTTGTGGTTGGGATTCAAACCAGCGACCCTTTTTACTGCTGGGCGAGAGTGCTACCCACTACACCACTGTGCCATTGGAGCGCCGGGCTGGAGATGAGGCGGCACAGCTGGCTTCAGCTCTCCAGCTGTCAATCAGGCAGTTAGGTGTATCCCAACAGTATGGTTGGGATCCTTCCAGAGCCTGGAGTGGCTGCCACTTTAGCTGATTACAGACCATTGTTGGTCAAATCTGGATCACGGGAGCACTCCAGTGACCCACAAGACCCAAAAAAAGCTTTGGCCATACTTCTCTTTTAACAATTGTTAATGGATTTTGATTATTTTATTGAATGCATTGCAAAATTTTAGCAGTGCAAACAAGCTATGTGTGTATATTGAAACAGAGCTCACTCCCACATACGTGACTTCCCTTGTCAGTTCTCCTAATAAAATTTGTATCAAAATAAATTAAATTACAATTCATCAACCAATTAATAGCAACATAAATGAATAAAAAAGTATATATAAATTATTCCAGTCCATCCACTGAGACTTTCTATATCACATGCAGAGATGCAGTGATTATAATTAAAAAAGCATAAAAGTGCAGTCTTTGATGCTTAGCAACTTCTCACCATGTTCCCATGTGGCCAGGCACTTACTAGGTGATAAGGACCTCTACATATATAGAAGGTCTAAAGCACACTCTTGAGAGAGCCTCTAATGAGGAAACACTGTAAGTGGAGGGGGGTCAATGACATCATCACGCTGCATTTATATGTACTCGTGTAGTCTGCAGTTTTGGAGATCTGGAAGTTAATGGGAATAGATAGTTTGCTAAGGAGCAAGGAGCAATAGTATGAGTAGTAGTATATCTAAGCTCACATACAGTATGTAGGAGTGAATGCTGTCACATTGTTTGTTTTCACTTATTTGATTCACGAACACAGCAGCTTTTTGATCGTGTTTTACATTTTTTTTTTTTTGTTGGGACAAATTTAGAGAAGGATATGTATGAGCACAGAATTGGGATTATTTTTATATAAAATTGTACAATCATTTCACTAAGTGTGCAGTTCTTTCCTCTTCATCCACCTCCTTGTCCTTTCCTCCTTACCTCAGTGAGACAGAAGACCAGGAGGAAGACATCTTAATAAGTGAGGAAGACGTTCCATTCAAGGATGACCCCACTGATGAGACATACAGGCCTCCTCAGTTAGAAAGGTATGGTATGTCCCATTCATTTCGTATCACTCTTTCTTCCATCTCCTCCTGTTTGCATCTTCCTTCATTTTAGGGAAGCAGATAGTACCTTTTTTAAACCTATATTCGTATATGTGCATTTTTTAGGTGAAATAAACAATGGCGTGTCAACATCAATTAAAACATGTTAGAACATCTTTCAGATTTTTATTGCTAAATTAGGTTGGAAGTGAAGCTGGATCTGAAAAAGCTTTGTGTTCAGAACGCAGGTGCCCACCATACAGTAGGGGCACCTTAGATAAGGACTTGAAGTACAACAAAGTGACAAATGAAACAATTCATAAATATGGCAATTCTTTATTAAAAAAAATATATATATAGTGGATATAAAAAGTCTACACACCCCTGTTAAAATGTCAGGTTTCTGTGATGTAAAAATATGAGACAAAGATTAATAATTTCAGAACGTTTTCCACCTTTTAATGTGACCTATAAACTGTACAACTCAATTGAAAAACAAACGGAAATCTTTTAGGAGGGGAAGTAAAAATAAAAAATAAAATAATGTGGTTGCATAAGTGTGCACACCCTCTTATAACTGGGGATGTAGCTGTATTCAGAATTAAGCAATCACACCTGCCATCATTTAAAGTGCCTCTGATTTACCCCAAATAAAGTTCAGCTGTTCTAGTAGGTCTTTCCTGACATTTTCTTAGTCACATCCTACAGCAAAAGTCATGGTCTTCAGAGAGCTTTTGAAGCTTCAGAGGGATCTCATTGTTAAAAGGTATCAGTCAGGAGAAGGGTACAAAATAATTTCCAAGGCGTTTGATATACCATGGAACGCAGTGAAGACAGTCATCATCAAGTGAAGAAATTATGGCACAACAGTGACATTACCAAGAACTGGACGTCCCTCCAAAATTTATAAAAAGACAAGAAGAAAACTGGTCAGGGAGGTTGCCAAGAGGCCTACAGCAACATTAAAGGAGCTTTAGGAATATCTGGCAAGTACTGGCTGTGTGGTACATGTGACAACAATCTCCCATATTTTTCATATGTCTGGGCTAGAGGTAGAGTGGCAAGAAGGAAGCCTTTTCTTACAAAGAAAAACATCCAAGCCCGGATAAATTTTGCAAAAACATATCTGAAGTCTCCCAAAAGCATGTCAGAAAATGTATTATGGTCTGTTGAAACCAAGCTTGAAATTTTTGGCTATAATTCCAAAAGATGTTTGGCGCAAAAGCAACACTGCACATCACCAACAGAACACCATACCCACCGTGAACCATGGTGGTGGCAGCATCATGCTTTGGGGCTGTTTTTCTTCAGCTGGACCAGGGGCCTTAGTCAAGGTAGAGGGAATTATGAACAGTTCCAAATATCAGTCAATATTGGCACAAAACCTATAGGCTTCTGCTAGAAAGCTGAACATGAAATGGAACGTCATCTTTCAGCATGACAACGATCCAAAGCATACATCCAAATCAACAAAGGAATGGCTTCACCAGAAGAAGATTCAAATTTTGGAATGGCCCAGCCAGAGCCCAGACCTGAATCCCATTGAAAATCTGTGGGACGATCTGACGAGGGCTGTGCACACAATCTGACAGATTTGGAGTGTTTTTGCAAAGAAGAGTGTGCAAATATTGATGAGTCAAGATGTGCCATGCTGATAGATCAATACCCAAAAAATACTGAGTGGTGTAATAAAATCAAAAGGTGCTTCAGTAAAGTATTAGTTTAAGGGTGTGCACACTTATGCAACCATATTACCATAGCCACCTGCGATCGCTCCACAGAGAGTCAGAACGGGGATCTGTCAATGTAAACAAACTGATCCCCGTTTTATCAGGGGAGTACAGTGTGATCATCTGTTCTTAGTGATTAGGAACAGTGATCTCTCTCTACTCCCTGTCAGTCTCCTCCCCCCACAGTTAGAAACACCTCCCAGGAAACACATTTAACCCCTTGATCGCCCCTAGTGTTAACCCCTTCCCCGCCAGTGTCATTTCTACAGTAATCAGTGCATTTTTATAGCACTGATCACTGTATAAATGTCACTGGTCCCAACAAAGTGTCATAAGTGTCCGATCTGTCTGCCGAAATGTCGCAGTCTCACTAAAAATCGCTGATCACTGCCATTACTAGTAAAAAAAAAAAAAAAAAATTATAATAAAAATGCCATAAATATATCCCCTATTTTGTAGATGCCATAACCTTTGCGCAAACTAATCAATATACGCTTATTGCGATTTTTTTTATTTTTTTTTTTTACCAAGAATATGTAGAAGAATACATATTGGCCTAAACTGATTTCAAAATTGTCTATCTTTTTTTAGTTTGATAGCGCAAAGAATAAAAACCGCAGAGGTGATCAAATACCACCAAAATAAAGCTCTATTTGTGGGGAAAAAAGGACGTCAATTTTATTTCGGTACAGCGTCGCACGACCACGCAATTGTCGCACTGCTGTATCGCAAAAAATTGCCTGGTCATTGGGGGGGTAAATCTTCCAGGGGTGAGGTGCTTAAAAACGAATTTGGTGGGGTTCTACTTTAACCATCTCAAAAATAAATAAATAAATATAAATATATATATATAGAAAATCCCCAGTACTACTGTTTTTTTCTGGAGGCGATTCTCTGTTATGTAAAAGTGATCTGAGTGGCTATACAGCCACTGGATCACTTCAACAGGTGGCAGAAGGAGGTCTACCCCCCCCCCCCCCTTCCTGCTGCCACCACCTTTACCAGGCTTTCCCATCAGGAAACCTGGTAACTATGTGACCAGTTTGGTTGCATACCCTGGTAAGAATGGCGGGAACAGATGTTCCCGCCCCTGTTCTGTGACTTTCGGTTTGGGTTTGTTTGTTGACAAGCCTGTCATGGCCCATGCTATCACAGGGGATGTTGTTCATTCCTTATGATAAAGTTAATACAAAAAATATATAAATAAATGAAGGCACAGTGTAAAAATAAATAATATATATATTTTTTTTTAATGTGACGTTCCCCAATCCCCCTGTGCTCATGCATGAATCGTAAATGCATATGTAAATGGCGATCGCACCACACGAAGTATAATTACAAACGTCCATGCAAAAGCAATAATTCTAGCACCAGACCTCCCTGTGTATAGCTAAACTGGTAACCTGTAAAGGCTTTTAAAGCTTTGCCTATGAAGATTTTTAGGTACTGTACTTTAGCGCTGTACCACGAGTGTGCGCAGTTTTAAAGCATGACATGTTTGGTACAGTTAAACTTTGGTTTGAGAATAACTTGGTTTAAGAGCATTTTGCAAGACAAGAACATTTTTTTAATCAATTTTGACTTGATATACAAGTGATGTCTTGATATACAAGTAGAGTCATGTCACAACTGAGTATAAAAGAGGAGAGAGGCGCCTCTAAGTGTAGCAATATGGTTACATTTAATGAAGGCACAACATTTAGCAACTCACATGGTTGATGATTAAAAGAGGCACATCTAAGTATGCAGGCATCCGGGGTAAAGCTGTCCACATAGACCGTCCTCCTCACCGCCATCGACGTCATCCCTTCCACACTGTGCTGTACGAGCGTTTCAAGCCTTGCTTTCAGATCGCTCTACTGCAGGGTAGTCTTCCCGGCCACGATTGCAGACTTACAGCGGTGAGAAATAGTGGTGCGGAGGATGACCTATGTGGACAGCTTTACCCCGGATGCCTGCATACTTACATGTGCTTCTTTTTTAATCATCAACCATGTGAGTTACTAAATGTTGTACCTTCATTAAATGTAACCATATTGGTACACTTAGAGGCACCTCTCTCCTCTTTTATACTCTGTAGCTCCTGCTGGATTTTGCTTCTAATCCCCTTGTGGAGGCTTCCATTTGTGGATGGACATTTTATGGTTACACAACCTGGTCACATTGCTATAATCTTTTTATATGGACCTTAAACTGAAGGACCTATGAATAAATGGTTGTGGAACGAATAATTTGAGTTTCCATTATTTCTTATGGGAAAATTTTCTTTGATATAAGAGGGCTTTGGATTACAAGCATGTTTCTGGAAGGAATTATGCTCGCAATCCAAGGTTTTATTGTATCTATTTACTTGCCGTAACATCATCTGTTATATTTTTTCCAAAACAATTGGGTATTGTGTATGTGTTCACTAAAATGCATTAAAGTGTATTTCTTCCAGAAAATTTGCGTTTGAATAACCGCTGCGCAAATATCATGCATCATAAACAATTGCAACAGCCACCATTTTATTCTCTAGGGCCTCTGCGTAAAAAATATATATTATGTTTGGGGGTTCTGAGTAATTTTCTAGATTTTTCCATGTAGAAGAGAAATATCAGAAGTGGTTAAAGTCCAGAAAAATACGCAGCTGCAGTTGGAGCCTCCCTGCACTGCAAGGGTTAAAAGCTCGATAAGTATAGGGGTAGAGGTATAGGCTGTAATACTTATCTTATTCCTCGCTCCAGCAGGCTTCCTCCATGCTTGGCAGCTGCACTCTGACGTTATTACATACAATGCAGGATATATAGTCCTGCATTGTATGTGAGGATGGCGAGGGCCCACCCACAACTTGAATCGTCAGAGAGAAGAGGAGAAAGCCGGAAGCCTGCCGGAGTAAGGAAAAAGGTAAATATTTGTAAAAAGTATTACATCTTATTCCTCTACGCTGCACGGGTACTTTTTTTTTTTTAAACCGAGTTCGGCTTTAATAACCTAAAATATTTGTCTTTATAATTGAGCACTCCAGTTTTAGCTACCCCTTGGTGCTATGGAGTTCATCTTAAGGTATGTTCAAGCACCTGCAGATGCTCACATGTATATTTTATTGTCTTTCTTATTTACTGTAAATTGAGAACCGGTACAGGTTCACTTAATTTGTACCACCCCAGATGCACGTATTCTTTCCTTTGCTCTCCTACTTTTCCATTCAGCCATCGGGAGCAACACGAGAAAGCTCTGTAAATTAGAGCATTCACAGGGTTGCGCACGTTCTCCCCATTGGAGGTCTTGGTGGCCAAACACTATGTATGTTTAACCTACTAGGTACAGAGTGGTGATAATCCCAATTTCCCTTTAATGGAGAACCACCAAAAACACTTGTAAAATAAAATATAATAAACTGAAGATACGTCTGAATAGTTGAGGTAACAGGTTCCCTCTTTGAATATTTAGCGCCAGGCATTTTATAAATTAATCTCTAAATTGACAGGGCCTTTTTTGGTCCTTTCCACCCCTTTCACTTTGCTTCTTTTCTCTCCTTTGCTCCTCCTCAGTGAGGATGAAGAAGACGATGAGGATATCTTTAGTGAGGAAGAAATTTATAAAGACGACCCCAGAGACAAGAGCTACAGACCCCAGATGAACAGGTAGAGTGCTCATGTGTTCATCTTTTACTGCTTCCCAAAGAGAACCTGTTAGGATCATCCTGGCTTTACTTCTTAGTGACACATGGATCGGATATGAAGATTGGCAGTTTAGGCTTTGCAGGCTGCTTGTTCCAGGTCAATGAAGCCAGGATCAGGAAGATGGCCCTGCTGCATGTTCATAAACAAGTTAGCACTGGCAGCTGGTATAATATCCTGACAGGTTCTCTTTATAGCGTTTCTTCAGAAAGAGTAAAGTAAGCTTTCCACTTGATGTGGGTACATAGAGAAGCCTCTGTGTCAGCAGCGTAACCCAGCAGATTAGCTATTCACCTAGCACTGCACAATTGAGACTGCCAGCATTTGGCAGCACTGCTGAGCATCTTTAGGACGTAACAGACCCCTTTTCGAAATGCATTGGTTGCCAGCATGGAAAAAAGTGTCAGATGGGATCATTTAAGCCTAGGAACTCATCTACTGTAAATGTAATGGGATCTCAAGTGCATAAAAAGAAAGATTATTGATCTTAAATGGTTACTAAACCCACAACAGATAAATTGATCTGTATATGCAGTAAAGCATGCTTGTTATACTCACTGTAGAACCTAAGGGGCTAATCCTGTGCATTGTGTAAAAAGCCTGTTTGATCCTGTCTACTCTGATCCTCCCCTTCTTTCACCATCTACAATTGATCTGCTGATAGAACAGAGCCCTGGAGGCACTCTGCACATGCTCAGTTTGGTGTATTTTGCTCAAGTGTTTTTTGTTTTTTTTGGGAGGGTGTATGTGATCAGCACATGGCCAATCAGCACTGTCTAGACAGAAAGTCAGGGGTCATGCAGCCTCATAGGTTGCTTGGTTGCAAATCCTTTGCAGTCAATTACAGCCTGAAGTCTGGAACGCATAGACATCACCAGACGCTGGGTTTCATCCCTGGTGATGCTCTGCCAGGCCTCTAATGCAACTGTCTTCAGTTCCTGCTTGTTCTTGGGGCATTTTCCCTTCAGGTAAGTGTATGTGTGTCAAAGTCAACAATCAAGAGAAGACTTCCCCAGAATGAATACAGAGGGTTCACCACAAGATGTAAACCATTGGTGAGCCTGAAAAACAGAAAGGCCAGATTAGAGTTTGCCAAACAACATCTAAAAAAGCCTTCAAAGTTCTGGAACAACATCCTATGGACAGATGAGACCAAGATCAGCTTGTGCCATAGTTATGAGAAGAGAAGAGTATGGAGAAGGAAAGGAACTGCTCATGATCCAAAGCATACCACCTCATCAGTGAAGCATGGTGGTGATAGTGTCATGGTGTGGGCATGTATGGCTGCCAATAGAACTGGTTCTCTTGTATTTATTGATGATGTGACTGCTGACAAAAGCAGCAGAATGAATTATGAAGTGTTTCGGGCAATATTATCTGCTCATATTCAACAAAATGCTTCAGAACTCATTGAACGGCGCTTCACAGTGCAGATGGACAATGACCAGAAGCATACTGCGAAAGCAACCAAAGAGTTTTTTAAGGGAAAGAAATGTAATGTTATGCAATGGCCAAGTCAATCACCTGACCTGAATCTGATTGACCATGCATTTCACTTGCTGAAGACAAAACTGAAGGGAAAATGCCCCGAGAACAAGCAGGAACTGAAGACAGTTGCAGTAGAGGCCTGGCAGAGCATCACCAGGGATGAAACCCAACGTCTGGTGATGTCTATGTGTTCCAGACTTCAGGCTGTAATTGACTGCAAAGGATTTGCCAATAAGTATTAAAAAGTGAAAGTTTGATGAATGATTGTTAATCTGTCCCATTACTTTTGGTCCCTTAAAAAGTGGGAGGCACATATACAAACTGTTGTAATTCCTACACTGTTCACCTGATTTGGATGTAAATACCCTCAAATTAAAGCTGAAAGTCTGCAGTTGTTTGTTTCATTTCAAATCCATTGTGGTGGTGTATAGAGCCAAAAAGATTAGAATTGTGTCGATGTCCCAATATTTATGGAAATAACTGTATATACTGCTGATGAGAAAAGGTATTTAGCTACTTATATTTCCGAAAATAATTGCATGTTCTGTGTACTGTAGGAGACCAGATATAGTGAATGCGGGCTCCAGGGTTTAGTAACACTTTAAGAGCATACAATGAAAACATATGGGTCGTCAGTGCTGGTATAGGTAGGTATTCTGAGTAGGACAGTCCATTCAATTGGCAGCCAGGGTTGAAAGAAGCAGAAAATGTTTTTTAATCAAGAGGAAACCTCTAATGGGACAAGTGTTCAGTGATAAGCAGCCCTCTGTTTATTTATAACAGACATACGCAGACTTTTGTTGCTGATCATCATCTGAAAATACAAATTGCCCTGCTACTATGCTAATCCTCTTGGGCGGGGGGGGGGGGGTTATGAAATAGGCAGCTGAAAAATTAAGCATTCCTTTGCAAAACTGAGCTCTGCATGTTAATCTCCTGAATACATGGTATTACATAGGCAGGATTTTAGCAAAAGTCATTAAGGTGGACAAACCCTCTAACCAGTTCTTGCCACGGTTTATTTTAGATCTGGTTTTAGAAATCATAGAGCCCCGAGTTTGTCCCATGAAAGGTAAAGCAGTATTAAACCCAAAAACAAAAAATTATTAAAGCACAACTAAACCCTCCTATCCTTTTAAGCCAAGGAAGCTACCATTTTAGTCTGTGTTTGATCTGCAAATACCATGAAGCTGCACATGTGATCAGTTATGACTCCAGCCATTTGATGATTTGACAGTTTGCTTGAGAGCATAAGCAAATGTGACTATTACATTCCCGTCATGTGGAAATGTAACTGTGCTTTGAAACCATTGAAAAGATGGGTTTAGTTCCACTTTAAATTGCAGCTTACCAATTCAAAGATGTGGTGGCTGCATTAGCTTTCTTTTTTTGGGAGTTGTGATGGACCCGTCCCACACTCTGCTTGAGTGCTTCCGTCAGTATACCGCTTCCTCCTGTCTGAACATAGATATCAGATATTCTATTTGCATATTGCAACCAAGAACTGGGCAGGACTCGTTTGGCTGCAAAACTGGAACTTTTATTGCGCAAACGTACACATAATATACAGTTGTGTGAAAAAGTATTTGCCCCCTTTCTGATTTTTTTTTTTTTTGCATATTTGTCACACTTGAATGACATAGATCATCAAAAAAATGTTATTATTACACAAAGTACCCTGAGCAAATACAAAATGCAGTTTTTAAATGTAAAACGTGAAGTACTAATGCGCCACTAAACGTATAAACAATATAAGTGGTAAAGTGCCCAAGTGCAGCAGATAAATATAAAGCAGCTGACATCTGAAGTGTTGCCAGCACCAAAGGTAAATGTAATTTGTGGTGAAGCAGCGCTAAATACCTCTACAAAAATAATAAATAAAAAATTACTAATAATGATAAAGTGCTAATACTATTCCCGAGTATCTCTGGACCAATCTTACAGTTTAAAGTGCTAATAATAAAGTGCTTATATCAATCTCACTTCTCAATATGCAAAAAAAATGCAATAATAGTGACATCAAAACAATATACTGTATATACTCGAGTATAAGCCGACCCAAATATAAGCCGAGGCACCTAATTTTACCACAAAAAACTGGGAAAACTTATTGACCCGAGTATAAGACGAGGGTGAGAAAAGCGCAGCTACTGTAAGTGCAAAAGAGGGTCAACAATGCCCATTTGCAGCCTCACTGTGCCCATTTGCAGCCATAGGTCCCCCGAACTTCAAACTCAGTAGTTAAGGGTTCCTAGATGCCCCCTAGCTGCAGCCAAAATTTGGGGTCTCTGGACCCAAAGGGTCCCGAAATGACATTGCTGCAGATGGACACAGTTGACCGATTTTATTTTCATATCTCGGGGCCACTTGGTGCTAGGAGCCCCAAATTTGGTGTGCAAACCCAGGGGAACTAGCACTACAACATATCCAGCTGGGGTTCCTAGCACCAAGTGGCCCCGAGATACAGGGCCCCAAATTCAGTTCGGAAAATGTCATTCTCTGCTGCAGAAAAGTGCTTGACATTTTCCGAACGGACTTTGGGGCCCTGCATCTCAGGGCCACTTGGTGCTAGGAACCCCAGCTTTGGATATGTTGTAGTGCTAGTTCCACTGGGTTTGCTTTGCACACCAAATTTGGGGTTCCTAGCCCCAATAGGCCCCGGGATATGGGGGCCCAAAGTCGGTTCGGAAAATGTCATTCTATGCTGCAGAAAAGTGCTTGACTCGAGTATAAGCCGAGGGGGGCATTTTCAGCACAAAAAAATGTGCTGAATAACTCGGCTTATACTCGAATGTATATACAGTATATAAAATTCACAGGGATGACTAATGTGACTTCAAATGCTAAGCAATAGTCTCTATAGGAGTAAGTGCAGCAAAGAAAGGAAAAAGTCCAAATGCAGATAGTATAATAACATGTAGAAATCCTTTTAACCACTTGCCGACCGCTGCACGCCGATGTACGTCCAAAGTTTGCCGGCGGATATCGTTGTTATGGCAGCAGCTAGCTGCCATAATCCCGGTATCCCCGTTTTCGTGCGGCGGTTGGCTTTCAGATAAAAGTGGTCTCTGCGGAGGATTCATCACATTCAATCACTTTTATCGGTGGCGGGAGAGGGCCGCCGCGATCCGGTGCCCTCCGCCGCTTACGGGAGCCGTCGGTAGCGGCGGAGGCGATCGCATCCTTCTCCGTGCTGTGCCTGGAGACGAGTGAGGCTAAGATGGCGCCCACTCGTCTCCATGACACTGCTGGGCGGAAGCGACGTCAAAACGTCACTTCCGCCCATACGTCTTAAAGGCACATTTTTTTCAATGTTTCTTTTTTTTTTTATTGCATTTTAGTGTAAATATGAGATCTGAGGACTTTTTGACCCCAGATCTCATATTTAAGAGTTCCTGTCATGCTTTTTTCTATTACAAGGGATGTTTACATTCCTTGTAATAGGAATAAAAGTGACACAATTTTTTTTTTTATAAAAAAATGTAAAATAAATAATAAAAATAAATTTAAAAAAAAAAAAAAACCCCTGTCCCGACAAGCTCGCACGCAGAAGCGAACGCATACATGAGTAGCGCCCGCATATGAAAACGGTGGTCAAACCACACATGTGAGGTATCGCCGCAATCGTTAGAGTGAGAGCAATAATTCTAGCACTAGACCTCCTCTGTAACGCAAAACATGCAAACTGTAGAATTTTTTAAACGCCGCCTATGGAGATTTTTGAGGGTAAAAGTTTGACGCCATTCCACGAGCGGGCGCAATTTTGAAGCATGACATGTTGGGTATCAATTTACTCGGCGTAACATTATCTTTCACAATAGAAAAAAAAATTGGGCTAACTTTACTGTTGTCTTATTTTTCTATTCAAAAAAGTGAATTTTTTTCCAAAAAAAGCGCGCTTGTAAGAACGCTGCGCAAATACGGTGTGAAAAAAAGTATTGCAATGACCGCCATTTTATTCTCTAGGGTGTTAGAAAAAAAACAATACATAATGTTTGGGGGGTTTCTAGCAAAAAAACCTGTTTTAAAAATGTAAACACCTAAATTCCAAAACGAGGCTGGTCCTTAAGTGGTTAAATGATGTTTCATTTATTAAGGCAAAAAAGCTGTCCAAACCTGCCTGGCTTTTTATGTGAAAAAGTAATTGCCCTCTAAACCTAATAACTGGTTGTGCCACCCCTTGGCAGCAACAACTGCAATCAAGCGTTTGCGATAACTAGTAATGAGTCTTTCACATTGCTCTGGAGCAATTGGTTTAGATCAAAGCATATTCATATGTTAGAATGACCCAGTCAAAGTCCAGACCTAAATCCAATTGAGAATCTGTGGCAAGACTTGAAACTTGCTGTTCACAGACACTCTCCATGCAATCTGACAGAGCTGGAGCTATTTTGAGCTATTTTGCAAAGAAGAATGGGCCAAAAATGTCCCTCTCTAGATGTGCAAAGCTGGTAGAGACATCCCCAAAAAGACTTGCAGCTGTAGTTACAGTGAAAGGTGATTCTACAAAGTTTTGACTGAATACAAATGCACGCCACACTCTTCAGATTTTTATTTGTAAAAAATTTTGAAAAACATTTATAATTTTCCTTCCACTTCACAATTATGTGCCACTTTGTGTTGATCACATAACATTCCAATAAAATACATTTACGTTTTTGGTTGTAACATGACAAAATGTGGAATATTTCAAGGGGTATGAATACTTTTTCAAGGCCCTGTACACCTTGCCTATACCCAGCAGCTTCCTCAAAGCCTCTTTACACAGGGTGACTGGTCCCTGTAGGCTGTAAAGGGTGAGCCTGCTGGGTTCCTGTTATAACTCTACTTTCTGCACAGACTATGTGCAGCACAATGATGATGTCACTGCTATTAATAACAAGGTAATATCTAGGTTTGCAAAGTCATTGGGTGCGCACAAAGCGGGTTTATATCTTTTTGAAAATATTTAAATAAAAGCTTTTTTGTTCTGAGTTCCGCATACGTGTTAAACTTCACTTAAATTCTAGGAATTCATTTTTAAAGGTTAGGGTCGGACTAATGACTAGAAGTACTGGAGAGTTTAGGAACATTTTGAGACCGCTTCGTTTTGGATGCTGAAATATCAGCGCCATACTCCCAGTGCCAAAAACAAAGACACGGGCCGCAATGAATACTGTGCCAACGATTACACCTGAACCTTGCAAAGGTGACCTGAAGCAGAAAAGTTACCCTGCATTCTCTTCTGCTTCTTTGGTTCTTTCTGGCTGTCCTAGTAACATTTATGTATTCTCTTAGGTCATCTGGAGGACCCAGGCGCAGAGGTCCACGCAGCAGGAAAGAGTCGGGTACTGTGGAAGTGAAGATGGAAGTGAAGGAGGAGAATCCAGTTCCAGGCCCAGAAGCACCTAGAAAGTGAGTGGTTTAAAGCCCATTTCATAGGGAGGAACCTTTTAATGTTAGAATGATGTGAGAAAACTGTAAAGCCTACTGGATGGAAAGGAGCAAATGTTATGGATGGATATGGATGTTTTAGTGTTGCATTTTGCACTCATGGTTATAAAAAAGAGTGGAGTGTTTTTATAGGAATTGGTTGGGCTTTATTGGCAGTAGTTTTTTTGGAAAAATGTCAACCAAGTTAAAGTGTTTGTAATCCTTTAGATTCTTTTTGTTTTAATAAAAAAAACCAAACCTGCTGTGAGCAGCCCCGATCCTCCTCTTCTGGGGTCCCCAACGGCGCTCTAGGCCCTTCCTCTCCAATGGGTGCCCCCATGGGCTCGCTCCTGAGCCCTTGCATCCTTTGACGGGGACTCACCCCCGTTTCACAGGATTTGATTGGCTCCTGCTGCTATTAATCTGTTCAATGAGGAGAGAGACAGCAGGTGGAGTTGCTGTGCTTGTGCACATCACTGGATCGAATCAGGCTCAGGTAAGAAAAATGGGGGTCTGGGGGGGAGCTGCAGCACAGAAGGTTTTTCACCCTAATGCATAGAATGCATTAAGGTATAAAACCTTGAGGCTCCGTTCACATCTAGGCATTTTTCTGCTGTAAGCCTCAGCTCTAAAAACACCTAACAAGATAAATCCCATTCATTTCAATGGTCCCTATTCATATCTGAGCGTTCTGTCACCTGAAGCAAAACGCCCATCGCTCAAAAAAGTAGAGGAGCTTCTCTTTTGGCAGATTACAGGCGTTTTACTGCTTTTACATTGACGATCTTTTAACCTTGAAAACGCCTGTACAAAAACACTGCAAAACTGCAAAAATGCCTGTAAAATAGCAATGCCTAGATGTGAACAGAGCCATAGACTGTACAACCACTTTAAGGAGGGTGTCCTAGTGGGTTGTGGACATAGAGATGTACAGCACTTCACAAATGTCTGTATGGTAGAGGGGGTACGTTACATGCAGATTGTACAACTTATTGGTTTGACATGTGTGCACAGGCAGGATCAAAATAATACGTGATGTAAAATAAGAAAGCCCTGTAGCTTGAAGTGCTTTTGAAGCCATTGCTTTACTACTACTAAACAGATCCTGCTAGAAACATAGGGGAAATGTCACTTTTTGGCCTACACATTTGCTGTTGTACTACAAGACTATGTGATGACTCCAACAGGTAAACCTATGCAACTTTATGATGCTGCTACTGCTCACCCACTGCCCTGGCAAGGCTAAGCACCAAGAGAGAAGAAATGGTCACGTGACCGCTTGCCAGTAAGAAAAGAATGTTTATGGCAATTTTAAAGCTAGAACAATTACTCTGGGATCCATTCTACCTCAGCACAGCTGAATTCAGAGCAGGTTTAGCCCTTGGAGCCATCATACTGCCTTCAGTTGTCCAGGGGAAGTAAACCACTGGTCCTCTGCCATGCCTACCCATTCCTCACACCAACTTCTACATCACCACTGTGTCCTGTAGCGACATGGGAATCAGTGAGAGGAACCATAGCACGCATCAGGGTCTACAGAAGATGGACATTCCTGGAAGTGTTGCTTTCTGTAACAAGACTTCACAGGAAAGATTTTCAGATCGGCGGTGGAGGGGTTGGCAGGAAAGGTTAGTTTATGCTTTTTTCCACTTGTACAACATTAAAGTGGTTCTAAAGTCAAACATTTTTTGTTTATGCGTTAAGGTAAAAAAAAATCTTTCCCTAGCTGCTCCTCCCCTTCTTCTTACAGGAAACACAGGCAGCAGTGGGAGTCATTGGCTCCTGCTGCAGTCAGTTAAATACTGTGAAGGGGGACGTGGCCAAGCCGCGCTCTGTGTGTCTATGGGCGCATGCAACCTGGCTCAGAAGCGTGCCCACATAGGTGCCCCCTTAGCACAGCACGTTGGGGGGGCTCTTGGAAAAGAGGAGGAGTGGACAGCACTGGCAGGGGACCACAGAAAAGGAGATAAGAGACTACTCTGTGCAATATCCTTGCACAGAGCAGATAAGTATAACGTGTTTTTATTTTAGGGGAAAAAAAAGACTTTAGTATCACTTTAGAAAGCTTTTGTAGGTGTCAAGACTTTAGTGTTTACCTGCATCCTAAAGTCTTTTTATATTGGTAATTCAAATTTTCTTTATCCTGCATCCCTTCTCACAGGAGGGGGCGCAAGCGCAAGGATGACAAAACTCCAAAGCTCCCAAAGAGGAGGTGAGTAGATGCTTGTGTGGGAAAATGAACTGAACTGCAGTTTTAGTATGCCATGGCACACACGCTGTGCTTCCTGAGACTTCACAGACCTACATAGTTAGGTCTGGTTCACCCTACTGCAGGGGCCACACTTTGCACAGGGAAAAGGTCCATGCATCATTTTTTAAATCGCAGCCTGCATGGAAGCCACAAGTGCAGTGCAGTTTCCAGAGCAGGAAGCAGCTGCTGCGATTTCCAGTAGGATTATTGGCACCCATGTGCATCTCCTGCATTTTTCTGTGCGGGTGGTTGCAGCTGCATAAACAGGTGTGGACCCGCAGCAGGAATCACCCACAGATGTGTGAACCATACCTTAATCTGGTTGAAAAGGAGACACAGGTCCATCCAGTTCACCCCACAGAGAAAAAAAAATTGTGATAGGTCTGTCACAGAAAAATGTTTTAGCTGACCTTGTGTATAAAAAGCATGCAAGAAAATACCACACCGTCAAAATGTATCATTTACACAGCCCTTAGTGTGAATAAAACAGAACTTATGGGAATTTTAGAGACAATGTCACAGTGTGCTAAATCCTCCACATGCAGAGACATGCGACACGCACTTCAGGTTTTAATTCTGCTTAAAAAAAAAAGTATTAACTAGAAGTAAAACTTTATTGACTAGTTGACTAGAAATCAATGTCATTGCGACTAAACTCTTTTTTGCAGAGGTAAACACATTAGAGGGAGGAGCCTAGGCAGGCTGAGTTTTGACTCCTAGTCAGTAAGCTTTTTTGTTTCTTGTCTGTTGAGGGACACAGGAAGTTACATAGTTACATAGTAGGTGAGATTGAAAAAAGACACAAGTCCATCAAGTCCAACCTATGTGTGTGATTATATGTCAGTATTACATTGTATATCCCTGTATGTTGCGGTTGTTCAGGTGCTTATCTAATAGTTTTTTTAAACTATCGATGCTCCCCGCTGAGACCACCGCCTGTGGAAGGGAATTCCACAACCTTGCCGCTCTTACAGTAAAGAACCCTCTATGTAGTTTAAGGTTAAACCTCTTTTCTTCTAATTTTAATGAGTGGCCACGTGTCTTGTTAAACTCCCTTCTGCGAAAATTTTTTATCCCTATTGTGGGGTCACCAGTACGGTATTTATAAATTAAAATCATATCCCCTCTCAAGTGTCTCCTCTCCAGAGAGAATGTCTTTCACCTTCATTATATGCTGCCACCTAAAGAAGGATTGAACATTGTCAAACAAAAAATGAAAAACCTGCCTAGTATAACGTGCTTATGACATAAACGTGCTTTTAGTTGCATAGTCTGGTTGAAAAAAAGACACAAGTCCATCTAGTTCAACCGATAAAAGGAAAAAAAAATACAATCCTTTATACACAATCCTGTATACACAATCCTATACACATAATCGATCCAGAGGAAGGTGAAAAACCCCAGCAAAGCATGATCCAATTTGCTTCAGCAGGGGAAAAAAATTCTTCCTGACCCCCCGAGAGGCACTCGGATATTCCCTGGATCAACTTTACCTATAAATGTTAGTATCCAGGTATATTATGTACATTTAGGAAAGAATCTTTTTTTAAAGCAATTACCGAGCTGGCCAGAACCAGCTATTGAGGGAGTCTATTCCACATTTTTACAGCTCTTACTGTGAAGAAACCTTGGAAAAGTCCAAGGTAAAGAGTGAATGCTTATACAAAGCATTGTGTGTGTATTAAAGGATAAGTTCACCTGCATGTTATATTGGTATTTAGGATGTAACCTGTAGCATGTCTAGTACCTTGGGGGTGCAATGCTTTACATGCTCCTGTGGGAAAAATAATAAATGCAATTTTTTTTTCCTGCATAAATATGTGCGTTTATTTTTTAGCCCTTAGGCTGCTTTGCCAGCGTTCTTCTTTTAACACAGATTTTTTTTTTTTTATTTCCTTTTTGCCCTGTTTAGAAAGAAGCCCCCTCTTCAGTATGTGCGCTGTGAGATGGAAGGATGTGGCACAGTTCTGGCACACCCTAGATACTTACAGGTAAGTAGATGCTCTTCACAGAGTAATAATTAAGCGATTCTGTCACAAAAATAAATCTTTCTAATTAAAGTGCCCCCTGCAAATAATACATAGAATTCTCACCTCTTCTGCTGCCTGTGCCACTGATCTCTGCAGTAGCAGAGAGAAACTGGCGACTGAAGATCCTGCAAAATACCAACATTCTTGTAGTGTTGATTTTGCACACCATTAGCTTCTTCCCCAATCAGGAGTGACAGCAGAAAACAGAAATGTATTTCTTTTCAGATTTTTACATTCTGCATATTATGTCCATTTCAAATCTGACAGGTGCTGCAGGGAAGAAGAACCTCTGCAAGCTGTTGGGGTAGGGTGGTTGCTGTCTGCATGGCACCGTGTTACACCCTAAATATGGGTGTAACATGGTTTTAAAGGTAGATTTAGGCAAGCCATAGATTATACAATTTTCGCTTGATTTAACGTTGATGGGGTGGAATCTCTCCCACAGCGCTGTTGTGTTCTGCTTGCGAGACGCCTTTCCTGCCAGTCTAACACACTGATCACTCCTGGCTGCTTTAGCCACAAACAATGATTGTATGAAAAAAAAAAGCAGGTTGGTTGTACTGAAGTCGATCCATGGATTGACTTAATTATAAACGGCCTGCCCATAAATGGATCGAATCTCAGCCGATCCCTGCTGAACTGACCGAGATTCTATCCATCTATGGTCAGCCTAAACCTTTAACTGCTCAGGTATTATTCTGAAAAGAAAAGGTTAGCAATGACAGCCACCATGCTTTCTTAGTACAGGATTCCCTTAAGCCCCTCCTAAACCTATTTAAAGTAGAAGTAAACCTTCCTTTCCTTTACAACCGAGGAGGGCGCCACCTGAGCTTTTATTCAGACTGCAGTTTGCCATGGTGCTGCACATGCGATCGGTTTTGACATCAGCCATTTGAGGGCTTAAAGTTTGTTTGAGAGATGACAGAAGTGTACCGGCGACTGTGATAGTTATTACCAGAGGCATGCAAAGCAGTGCGTGAATGAGGTTTAGAGGTTTAAACAGATAATGGCAGAACTAGATGATTTCTTGTGATTTTCCTGGATGTGTTGCTGATTCTCTGGCTCCAGTATTTTCTGTTTGGTGACAAAGGTTTCAGTTACCCGGATCATGAGGGAGGTAGGTAGGTCTCTAAATGGGAGTAGACGATGGAATTATATGCTCCAGCCACAACAGGGTTTTTCCAACTTCACACATGTGTAACTCAAAGAGTTTTTTTTTTTTTTTTTACACCACCCCCAGACCTTACTGATGCCATACAATGATTGGCTACCTTTTAACAGCGGTTCCAGCCCCACGTCAACCCCTATTTGCTTGAATACTGACATCTGTGATTGCGCTGCTTCCACTGTTTTGATGTAATTTCTGCTGGAATAGCGGTGGGCCCAGGACTACGGTCATAAGGATGGCCAGATGTATTGTATGTGATTTGAGGTGTCTTGAGGGACAGGTTATAGTGTGTCATAACCAGGAATGAACATGGGAAACAAATTTGTTATTATAGTGAGCCCCATTGAGCAGAACAAGGAAGATACTCAAAGTGTTACGAAACCCACAACAGTAAAATCAGTCTGTATATGCAGAATAGCATGCTTGTTATACTCACTGTGGAACTTAAAGTGGTTGTAAACCCTTACAGACCACTTTCTTTATCGTACATCACAGGACACAGATCCATAGTATTAACTATATGGTTATATATGCACCTTCAGGTCATGGACACTGGCACACTCAAGACAGGAAGTTCACTCCCTATATAATCCCTCCTCCTACCAGGAGTACCACAGTTTTTTCGCCAGTGTCTAAGGTGTTGGTCACGAGTGTAGATTTTCTCTGATGAGCTCCGCTGGAGTGCTCTCTATTGGATTTAAACAGCCTCCACTGACCGGATCCATCCAAAGTGCCACTGAGGCCAAGGTGGATGGTTCCCGGACTTCGTATAAGAAGAACAAGGTTTTGCCTGTAACTGGACCCCGGGACCCAGTGCTTTGGTCATTCTCACATTACCATAAGTTTTTCCTGGTGGGGTGCTATACGGGTCCAAGGGAGTGGTACCCCAATAAAAAGGGACCCGGTCCTTGAAAGTTTGCTAAACACAGCCCGCCGTGATGGGTGAAGATTGGATCTGTCTGATATCAGCAGAAATCCTGCGGCGGGGATAAGGTAAGGGAAGAAGCTTAGGAACTGTAAAAAGTGCACCTATGGTTTTTCTTCCTTGGGTAAAATGTTGTCATGCCTTAAAGTCTCCACTAGAGGGAGTAAATGCACATACCTTAGTAAGTTGTCTCTCAGTTCAGCTCAGTGTCACAGATGATAGCATGTGTGTGGGCTCGGCCAGTAGCATTTCTCAGGGGGGTTTCCTCATTCAGGGAAAAGATTTGCTTGGGGGGACTAAGGGGCTGGGAGGTTCAACAGTAGTTGGTACTCCCCCTACAACCCCCCCCTCCCGCAGGGGGTGCGGCGGCTTCCCCTTGCTCTATATTTCCCCACACAGGTCATGTAAGACCATAAGGCCGGCCTCTCCTCCCTCCCCGCCTGCTGGGTCTGCCATTGGCAGTCCCGAATGTTGCACGTACAAGCTATTTTGACCTTTAAGCAGGAGAGAGGGCGGGTGACGAATGGGGGGGGCGTGGCCTAGGCGCGGCGCCGTGTGCGGGACATAGCGTCCACGAAGACACACGGTGCAAGAGCGGGGGAAGCGGAGCCCAGAAAGCAGACTCTCCTCAGCTAGCAGCTGGAGAGTACAGATGTTAATCACACAGGAGCGTAGGGGGCACATAAGGCACTGCATGCAGGCATTCCCAAATTGAGGAAAACGAATTTTACTCAGCACCAGGCTGAACTTTTATTAGTGTCATTCTATTGCTAGACTATAGTTCAGCAAGTAGTGCATTGTCAGGTCACCTGTATCCAGGAGACAGATGCACCCCGTTGGGGTCAGGAGTGCACAGCTATGATAGTGGCCTAAGGCTGACTGCTGCGGACGGAACTCGGGGTGGTTCAGGAAGGCAGGTCCCCTGGAGCACCAACACGGATCCCACAGTGAGTTAGAGCATAGATTCCCCAGGGCGTGGAGTCTAAGAGCCACCAGGTGTTCACCAGAGCCTCTAGTGGTGAGGATGGACTGGGCTGCAACTTTCTCCAGGTCGCGGCCCCCAGGGTCTCCCAGCTCACGCTCACGGTAGGCTACAGGAGGATGGAGAGGAAACAGCAGCCCAGGACAGCAAGGGATAGTAAGGAGGTAGCCAAATGTCGGGGCGACTAGAAGACAAGGATAACAGAGAACACGCCAAAAGTCAGGGTCACAGGCAAACAGGGATAGTCGAGAACGCGCCAAAGGTCAGGGTCACAAGCAGACAGGGATAGTCGGGAACACGCCAAGATCGGTAACAGAGACAAACTCAGATCACACGGCAAACAGGAAGCCAAACACACAATATTGCACGGCAAGGCAGGCTTGGAGAATACGGTGTTAAATAGTGGTTCCTGTTGAGTCTAGGGTGGAGCCACACAGAGGGAAGATTACTTAAGCATGCAGGTGTGAGAGTACAAGCCTCAAGGCTGATACACAGACCAGGTAAGAGACAGACAGGTCATGAATGTATTACTGCAAGGTCATGACATGCATTTACTTAGTGCCTCTGCTTTTGTGCTTAGGACTATGCCTCCCAAAAAGGTCAGTGCAAACACCTCAAAAAAGGTTCTTAAATCATTACCCCTAGGCGCTGAGGACTTTAATCATGTCTCCACATTGTCTTCTGAAATACCAGAAGTGGCTAGCCAGGGTGAGTCATTGGAACCTGTGGGTGTTGCAGCTGCTTCTAACATCTCAGCCCCTGTATACGTGACTGAAGATGCGTTTTCCTCCGCCCTGTTAGGGCTAGAGGAAAGACTAGCGGCTTTAATCGCATCCTCCATCCCTCTCCCCCAACTCAGACCCTTTATCAAGGGAACAGTGGGTTGAGGATGAGGTATTACCCTCAGGGGATCAGGAGGAAAGGCAATCCAATGACTCCTCTTCGGAAGGAAACAAGGGTGGATGAACCCTTTTCAGCCTCGCAACTGCTGCCCCTAACTGAGTCAGCTGAAAGTTCCGTTTCTTCTTTGGGTTCCTTAAAACCTCAGCAGACTTTGCATGCGTTTCCCGTCCATGCATTACTAGAACAGCTTATTTATGCTGAATGGGATCATCTGGGTAAGCATTTTCTCCCTCCAAAGAGATTTGCAGTACTTTATCCCATGGAGGAGAAATTCACCAAAAGATGGAATGTACCGGCAGTTGACGCTGCTATATCCAGTATGAATAAAAGTCTAACTTGTCTAATAGACAATGCTCAAATGCTTAAGGATCCAACAGATAAAAGGTTGGAATTCCTGTTAAAATACTCTTTTTCTTTGGCAGGTGCAGTTACTCAGCCTGTAGTCGCTGCAATAGGCATCTGTCAATCCCTAAAGGACCGGTTTAGACAAGCCCTTAAGGAGGTTCCTGTACAACAAGCCCGGGATTTGGCCGAACTGCCAAGAGCATTATGTTTTGCTATAGACGCCATTAAAGATTCTATTCACCAGGCGTCTCGCATTGCGCTTGTGCTAGTACACATGCGTAGGATCCTGTGGTTGAAAAATTGGTTAGCTGAAGCACCATGCATAAGGCTCCTGACTGGTTTTCCTTTTCATGGGGATCAGCTATTTGGGGATGATTTGGACAAATACATCCAAAAGATTTCAAGTGGGAAGAGTACTCTTTTACCAGTCAAAAGAAGGAATAAACGCCCTTCATTTAAGCGGGCTCTTTCTCCAGCGCCAGGGACATCTGCCTGTAGGCAGTCGCGACGGCATCTGCTGTCAGAGTTTAGAGGAAAGCCTCAGGGTCAGGCCCAGGAACAAAAGAAGTCCTGGGGGCGGAAACCTGCAAAACAGAATTCTAAAGCCTCATTATGAAGGGGCACCCCCGCTCGTCAGGGTGGGGGGAAGTTCTCAGAAGTCTGGCAGGAGGAAATTCAGGACAGATGGGTCATCTCCACGATAGCTCTAGGGTACAAACTGGAGTTTTGGGAATTTCCACTGCCTCGTTTTCTGAGGTCAAACGTTCCCAAAGATCCAGGGAAAAGGCAATCTCTGTTTCTGGCATTAGACCGATTTCTGGCTCAAGGGTTGATCATGCAGATCCCCACAGAAGAGCAAGGGTTGGGGTTCTATTCAAACCTCTTCACGGTACCAAAACCGAATGGAGATGTCAGACCAATTCTAGATCTGAAAGATCTAAATCAATTCCTGAAGGTACGCTCTTTTTGCATGGAGTCGATCAGGTCGGTGGTTTCTATCCTACAAGGAGGAGAACTTCTATCGACATCAGGAATGCATACCTGCATGTTCCTATATTCCCCGCTCACCAAAGGTTTCTGCGGTTCGAGGTAGAACAGCATCATTTTCAGTTTGTAGCCTTGCCCTTCGACTGGCTACAGCACCCCGGGTATTTACAAAGGTTCTGGCTCCTCCTCTAACAAGGCTAAGGGCGCAGGGCATTTCAATCCTGGCATACCTGGATGATCTATTGCTAATAGACCAGTCGGTGGCCCGTTTGGAGCCAAGTGTGCCCATTACAACCAAATACCTGAAAAATCTAGGTTGGATTCTCAACCTAGAGAAGTCTTCCTTAAAACCACTAAAAAGGCTGGAGTACTTGGGTCTGATTATAGACACAGCCCAGAAAAAAGTGTTCTTGCCACAGGCAAACATCAACGCCATAAGAGAGCTGGTGCAGATGTTTAGGTCGAAAAGAGATCCCTCCATTCGCCTTTGCATGAGGTTGTTAGGAAAGATTGTGGCTTCATTCGAAGCGGTCCCCTATGCCCAGTTCGATTTGAGACTGTTGCAAAACAGTATCCTGTCTGTTTGGAACAAAGCAGTTCAAGTGCTAGATTTGCCAATGCGGCTGTCCCCAAAGGTGTCCCAGAGCCTCAGCTGACAAGGAAGTTGGTGTTCTTGGTTGCTATGTCCTCAGCAAGGAGGGTTTCGGAATTGGCTGCTCTTTCTTGTAAAAAGCCATATTTGATTATTTACGAGGACAGGGTCATGTTACGTCCTCGTCCAAGTTTTCTGCCGTATAGGTCCTAAAGCCTGGGGGTGCCCTGCCGGTTGTGTCTCCCTCCCCTCAAATAGCATTGCTATGGGACGTTCCATATAATTAATACTATGGCTCTGTGTCCCGTGATGTACGATAAAGAAAATCTGATTTTTATAACAGCTTACCTGTAAAATCCTTTTCTTGGAGTACATCACGGGACACAGAGGTCCCTCCGCTCTTTTGGGATTTGTGTGTATTGCTTTGCCACAAAAACTGAGGTACTCCTGGTAGGAGGAGGGGTTATATAGGGAGTGAACTTCCTGTCTTGGGTGTGCCAGTGTCCATCATCTGAAGGTGCCTATATACCCATATAGTTAATATTATGGCTCTGTGTCCCGTGATGTACTTCAAGAAAAGGATTTTACAGGTAAGCTGTTGTAAACATCCTATTTTTTGCTACAGGTAAGCCTATAATAAGGCTTACCTGTAGCTACCCAGGATATCTCCTAAACCTGCACGGTTTAGGAGATATCCCCTGTATTTGCATGTGCCGACGTCATCTGTACATGCGCACAGACACAAACTGAAGCAACTATGTGCCGTTGCTTCAGTGAGTGTGCCGTTACCGCGTGCACGTGCGGGAGTGACGTCATTGCGGCTCCGGCCAATCACAGCGCCGGAGCCGCGATACCCAGAAGTTACCCTCAGGAGTGATGATGGCCGCCGGAGCAGTGTACGGGCACCGCAGATTGGGCTTTGATCTCAGGTGAGTATTGCATAATGAGCTAGTATGCTGTGCATACTAGCTCATTGCGCTTTTGTCTTGCAGGTGTTAGTTTTTTTTCTTTTTTCAAAGTGGGTTTACAACCACTTTAAGGGGTTAATCCTCTGCATTGTGTAAAAAGGCTGTTTTATCTTGTATGCACAGATCCTTCCCTCCTGCACTATCTGGGGAAGGCCAGCTAACACAGGCAGGGTAGCCGACCTGCACATGCTCAGTTGTGTCTTTTATGCTGGAAAGAACATTTACTTCTCAGAGCTAGCCAGGTCACATGATATTGACATCACATATGTGGGTGTGTATACAGGCTGTAGTGGAAATCCCCTCCTACTTGAACTCTCAGCACTGGAGAAACTGTGCAGTTAATCACCGTGGTATACGGATCATCCAAAAGGTATATAGTGGCAGTATTTTAATATAAAAAGATTTATAAGCTGTGGGCACTGTGGGGGTGGATGAACTATTTTCATATTACTGGGTTTAGTAACACTTGTAAAACCTCACATATACCCAGTGAAGTGAACAGCCTGAGATGATACACTGAGATGAAAAAAATCTCCCTATATATACATTTTACATGTATATCTGCTGTCTTCAGCTTGCTATATTCCAGTGCACATCATGTTAGAATTTTTCTTCCTGTTCCAGAGGGGGAAGGGGAGTCTTGGCATACACTGTGTGTGAGCTGATTAGAGGAAAGGCACCTGCCCCCCCCCCCCCCCCCCCCAATCACATAGGCAGAGGAACGAGGAATCATGCAGAGCTGTGCTGTAAATAGACAAGCTCTCTGCTAATCTATTTATAGCACCCACCCCGACACAAATTTCCAGCTGCTTTTATCTCCTGTGTCAGAGAACTTGTCAGAAGTTATCATGCTGATAACAGAGGAACAGAGCAGAAGCAAGACACAGTGCTTTGGCGAGAGATAAGTAAACACTACAAATATATGTGCCTAGGTCAAATTTCATGAATCGGGTTTACATCCACTTTAAGGGTGGCGTGTAAGGTACTTTCCTGGCAGGCTTAGGTAAATGTCACAGCACCCTGCCTCATATCTTCTTTCAATAGCATTATCTGAAAGAACACATTCTTGCCATCCCTTCTTTAGACATGCATATCCCTCTCTGCTGGCCAGTTTGGTGCTGCAGAGTTTAGCTGTGCAATCTGCTGATCAGCTGCACATACACATCTGAAGGGATGTCTGGATTTGTTCTTAATGCTCAGGAAATGATTGATTTTAGAGAAAGCTAATAGCTGTGAGAGGCAGTCAGTGAGAGTGTGGTTCAGTAGGAGGGCAGAATGATTGCTTAAAGTGATTGTAAAGTCTATTAACCCTTTCATGACTAAGCCTATTTTTGAAATTTGGTGTTTACAAGTTAAAATTCGTATTTTTTGCTAGAAAATTACTTAGAGTTCCCAAACATTATATATATATTTTTAGCAGAGAATCTAGAGAATAAAATGGAGATTGTTGCAATATTTTATATCACACGGTATTTGTGCAGCGGTGTTTTAAACGCAATTTTTTGGAAAAGGGACACTTTCATGAATTTTAAAAAATCCAAACAGTAAAGTTACCCCAATTTTTTTGTATAATGTGAAAGATGATGTTACGCTGAGTAAATAGATACCAAACATGTCACCCTTTATAATTGCACGCACTCGTGGAATGGCAACAAACTACGGTACCTATGAATTTCCATAGGCGACGCTTTAAATTTTTTTTACGGTTACCAGGTTTGAGTTACAGAGGAGGTCTAGGGCTAGAATTATTGCTCTCGCTCTGACGATCGCGGCGATATCTCACATGTGTGATTTGAACACCGTTTACATATGCGGGCGCGACTTCCGTATGCGTTTTCTTCGCTGCGCGGGGACGGGGGCGCATTAAAAAAAAATTTTTTTAATTTATTTTTATACTTATAAATTGTGTTTAAAAAATTTTTTTTTTTTTTTTACTTTTATTGCTGTCACAAGGAATGTAAACATCCCTTGTGACAGTAATACATGATGACAGGTACTCTTTATGAAGGGATCGGGGGTCTAAAAGACCCCCGATCCCTCCTTTGCACTTCAAAGTATTCAGATCGCCGAAAACGGCGATTCTGAACACTGTATATTTTTTTAAAACTGGCGCCATTGGCAGCCGAGTAAACGGGAAGTGACGTCATGACGTTGCTTCCGCGTTTACAATGAGTAGGCTGGAACGAAGCCGCCCACAGCTTCATTCCAGCCCGCCCCCAGCCGCCGAAGGCAGCCGATTGGACACCGGGCCTCCCGATCGCACGGGAGGCCCGGTAAGAGCGGCGGGAGGGGGGATGTCCCCTCCCGCTCCTCCGGTATAACAGCCGAGTGGCTTTTAGCCGCATCGGTTGTTGTACTCGGGTAGCCGATCGCCGGCTCTAAACAACGGTACCGAGATGATGCCTGCAGCTGCAGGCATCATCCCGGTATAACCCCGGAAAGCCAAGTACGCACATCTGCGTACGGTCGGCGGGAAGGGGTTAAAATAACAAACATGTTATACTTGCCTGCTCTGTGCAGTTGGTTTTGCACAGGGCAGCCCAGATCCTCCTCCTCTCAGGTCCCTGGATGGAGCTCCTGACCCCTCACTCCTGTTGAGTGCCCCCACAGCAAGCAGCTTGCTATTGGGACACCCCAGCCGAGCTGCAGCTCCGTGTATCCATTCAGACACAAAGCTGCGGTTCAGCCCTGTCCCCTCTCTCTCCTGATTGACAGCAGCAGGAGCCAATGACGCCACTGCTGTGTCTCGGCCAATCAGAAGGGAGAGTCCCGGACGGCTGAGGCACTTGTAGACATCGCTGGATAGAGAAGGGGCTCAGGTAAGTATTTTGGGGGGGGGGGGGCTGCTGCACACAGAAGTTTTTTATCTTAATGCATAGAATGCATTAAGATAAAAAAACCTTCTGCCTTTACAATCACTTTAACGTAATTCAAACAGAAAATTAAGCCATGTTCAAAATAGCTACTACAGCTTCAAGGGGGTTATATTGTGGAGATGCAAGTTTCCAGGGAAATGAGAGCAAACAGTTTCAACACAGGAAAAGACTTGCGATAAATGCTTAGTGGCCCCTGCTCAGGCTAACAAGGTCCCGTGAGTTGGATGCAGCTGACTAGTAAGGGTGCAGGCTGGGGAAAGGTTCATCCAGACCCAAAGCACGCTGCAGAAATAGGAAGAGATAGCCCGGCCACCACACACCTCGTCCGAGTGTTTAGCAGGTAAAAGCAGCCTCAGCTCGATTTATCCAAGCCATGCCCCCAACATGTTTCGCCCTGCCCCTGGGGCTTAATCATGGGGGGGCAGGGGAAAAACATATTGGGGAGCATGGCTTGAATGAATCAAGCTGAGGCTGCTTTTAACCACCCGGCTTGGGCGAGGTGTGCGGTAGCTAGGCTATCTCTTCCTACTTTTACACAGGATATGACTTGCTACAAATGTGGCGGAAAAAGGTAGGGCTGGAGTTCAGCTTTAATTAGCTTTTCTTACGTGAAAGTGTAAACCACCTGTAAGTAGTTATGGGGGATTGGATGAATCACTGGGGAAATTGGAGAGGACTTTGAACATGACACTGTTGCCTTTTTGTCTTTAGCACCATATTAAATATCAGCACCTTTTAAAGAAGAAATATGTGTGTCCGCATCCCTCCTGTGGGAGGCTGTTCCGTCTGCAGAAGCAGCTGATGCGCCACGCAAAGCACCACACAGGTAAATATTACACATTTTGCATATGAAAAGAAGACTGGAGGTGAACAAACTTACAGAGCTTAAGAATCATTCTTTCTTGGAGCTATTTTTAAAGTAAATTTACTTGGGCTGAAAAGTACCCAATCTAAAGCTGAAATTTGGGCAGTTTGGCAGGGAGTGGCTAAATTTTGATCAGTGTTTGGCTATCCCTGCTCTACAGAAGTTAATCATTTGATCGGCTGCAGCTGCTGATCAGTGTATTCTGACAGCAGTTGGTGCAGCTATCAGAACACAATGTCTCAGTTGGGGGGGGGGGATTCCTCCATCCAAAATCAGAGGAATAGTAAAAACGTGTCACTAAGAAAGGCGGCACCAATAGGAGAATATTAATAAAGTCCACTAGATCACTGATATACATTGTGGATCTAGTACCTAAAGTAGAACTGTGTACAAACAGGGAAAGATCCTGAAAAAAGAGGGACTCTAATAGATCCAGGTAGTTTGACTAAAAAATTAAGAGCGGTGAAGAGCCACAAGCAGAAGAGCGATTTTAGCATGAAAGCGGTTCATACATAGACTGCAGCATAATTATCCACCCTGTGTTAGACCGTGTAAGGATAGCCCTGTCAGAGCTGTATTAAGTAAAGAGTTCCACTGATGTGGCTACCGCCACGTGCATAGGTAACATGAAGTAAACATACACGGCTCCAGAATGTAATACTGGGAGGCTAATGTAGTAAAGAGACCTCAGGATGATGTATAGATGAAATTATCTTACAGATTTGTTGCCTCTACCAGTATGCTCAGGGGAACTCTCAATCGGGCGGTCTTGCTCTCGCTCCTACTCTCACTCCTGCCAACACCAGCTCTCCGAAGCCTGGATGTGAGTGCCGACCACACTTATGAGGTGGCGCCGCTCCGGATCTGTTAGCAGCAGTCAAAAGAGCAGTCCAACCATCCGGATTAGATGACACTGTAGCCTAGCTTCAACACATTTCGCCTTCACTGTTAACAATGGCTTCTTCAGGACTTCCTGAAGAAGCCTGCGTTAACTGTGCAGGCGAAATGGTATCACTGACAACGTTGCCATTGCCATTTATGGTGTTGGGTGGATGTTTTTGCAAAATTGGCATTTGCTACTTTGCATTTATCATTTAACCATTTTTTATTTAATACTGTTTTAATAAAGTAATGTTTTAGTCAAACTACCTGGATCTATTAGAGTACCTCTCTTTTTCAGGATCCTTCCCTGTTTGGATTCCTCCATCCACCTTGTTTGTGTGGATGGTGGAATCTTTATGTTTTTTTTAGTTTGACCCACTGACTGAATGACCCCCCCCCAAAAAAAAAAAACAACAACAACAGTGTGTGGCCAGCTTTGCACCACAGCTGAAATACAGGAATCTTGTACTGCTTACCTTAATCATTATATCTAAGTCGCACACCCTTATGCTATGACCCTTCCCCTGTCAGTGAACTGTCAAGTGGCAGAGCCTCTCCTTGCCACTGATGAGATGATCTGCCATTTGATGACTCTGTAACAGGGAAGGTGCTTTGTCGCCACTAGGCCAGAAGTTGGGGCCCTGCGTACAGGCTGTACCTAGAATACAGGCCCCTTCCCAGACACAGAAGTTGATCTGCAGATTAAAGTTGGAAAATAGAGGAAGTGGAAGAAGCAGTATTGTAGTACTTTTATGGGAACGCAATGTTGTTATAACAGTTCTTTTGCTGGAAAATTTTGGATATATCCTAAATCTTCACACCTAAGCCTGATTTTGGACACCTGGGTGGCCAGGGTATTTATTTTACCAGAGAAACTTCAGAAGCTTTGGCATCATGTTCTCTATGGATGGTCTTCCTCCACTGGCATATGAGGGTTCTGGTCGTCTTCAGGAGATTCTGACCAAATGGAACAAGGCGTCAGGGTCTGTTGACAGGATCATTTATCTGTCTCATTTATCAATCGCGTCTTTAACTTGGTGGCTTCACATCCCTTTCTCCTGTCCGAAAAGTCCTTTCTTCCCATGTGTTGAAAAATTATCACGACATGCGTCTTTTCAGCTGTGGGGGGGTGATGGGTTATCTGTCGGTTTAGGCCCGTGGTGCCTGGAGGAGAGTAGACTTTCTATCAACTCCTGGAACTCAGTGATTCCACTCTTTCTCCCATTAGACCAGGTTACCTGATCTAGGTCCAGTCAGACAACGCCATGGCTGTGGCCTACATCAATCACCAGGGTGGTAAAAAGATTTTGGCGGGTGCGCTTGAGGTAGCTCAGATCCTTAATTGGACAAACTCCATGCCCAGCCTTGTTCTCTTCACATTTCGGAAGTAGACAGTTGGCAGGCGGACTACTTCAGTCGTCAATGTCTGGATCGGGGAAGTGGTCTCTACACCTGGATTGACTGGATGTGTCAATGCTGGGGCAAGACAGATGTGAATGTCTCTGCATCCAGACTCAATCAGAAAGTTCCAAGGTTTGTGGGCAGGATGAGGAATGTCTGGTTGTATGTGCTGGTGGCTCCATGGGACAGGTACTAAAGGATCTATGCCTTCCCTCCCCTGAAGCTCCTACCCCAGTTGTTGGAGGATAAAGCGAGAAGACATTCCTGTCATTCTAGGGGCCCTGGCTTAACCACTTAATAAAGAAAGTTCCTGGGGGAAAACGTGCTTCTACCCCACTAGAAGAAGACTATGTCTCCTACTCCTACAGCTACTACCTCTGCTCAGCAAAGGGATAACACAAGTGGACCTTAAAATCCAAAAAGCATCCCTCTGGACACTTTTGCAGGTAGCCTCTTTTGAGACAGCTCTCTTTACTCAGTTTCACCTTGGGACATTTCAGCTCAACATTCCCGCACTATGGAACAAGTAGATCCACTCTCTGGATTATTTTATGAGTCTATAGAGCCAAATGGCTTCCTGGCTTGGTGGATCTCCAACTCTGCCCTGGAGTTGGGAAAGTTGTTCCTACCCATGGCCTGGAAGTTGGTGACCATGGATGCCAGCTTTAAAGGCTGGAGGGAGAGTTACTAAACCCACAATAGTAAAATTAGTCTGAATATGTAGTAAAACATGCTTGTTAATACTCACTGTGTAACCTAAGGGGTTAATCCTCTGCATTGCGTAAAAAGGCGGTTTGATCCTGTCTTCTCTGATCCTCCCCTTCATTTATTGTCCCCAATCCATCTCCTGATAGCACAGAACCTTTGGAGTCACTCTGCACATGCTCAGTTTGGTGTGTATTGCTAGAGAGTTTTTCTTTGGAGAGGTGCATATGATCCATGCAGGGCCAATCAGCATTGTCCAGACAGAGGGTCAGGGGTCCTGCAGCCTCATAGGACAGTCGGAGTAGAATGAAAACTCCTACAAGCTTTAATCAGACAACTGAAGTCACAATACTTCTATATACTGCTGATGACATAAGGTATTTTAGCAGTTTATCTTTACTAAAATAATTGCATTTTCGTTTACTGTGTACTGGTCCTCAGAAGAGTCAAGACTCCCCATCAACATTCTGGAACTTAGAGACATCAAATTAACTCCACAACACTGGACCTTTCTACAAGATTAACCAGTCAGGGCGCAGTTCGACAGTGCCATCAGGGAGGCATCAGAAGTGGAGAGAACTATTAAAATTGACTTGATACTTTCCTGGGTGGACATTTACATTCCAGCCTCCTCTGCCATCCACATTTCTGGTGTTGACAATTGGCAGGTGGACTTTCTGTGCTGCCAATGCCTAGACTCAGGGGAGTGGTATCTGCACCTGAGATATTCCAGAATCTCTGTCAAAGGTGGGGGAAGCCTATTGTCATCCCGACCTCTAGGTTCAACAACAAGCTGAACAGATTTAAAGCAAGTACTGGGGATATTTTGGCCTTCACAGTAGATGCCCTGGTGATTCCTTGGACTCTATTCCAGCTGATATATGGCTTTGCTCTTAAAAAAATTCTCCCTTGACCACTACACAAAATGTAGAGGAAAAGGTTCCAGTGATCCTCATTGCATTGAATAGGCCCAGAAAGATGCACACAGAAATGCTCAGACTGGCAGGTGAGCCTTGGCCACAAGACCCCCTGTTCCACCCTGCTTCTCTGTCGGTCACCTTAACAGTATGGCGTTTGAAACCGAGGTTCTGAAGGATAGGGGTATCTCAGGAGTACCCTTAAAGTGGTATTAAAACCAAAATAGTCAAGGCTTTTCTCCAGGGAATTGCTCATATAAATCTTTTGATTCAGCCCCCTGTGTTGCCATGGGATCTTAACCTTGTGCTCTTTGGATTTCAGAGATGCCCCCTTTGAGGCAATTAACGATATCCCATTGGAAGACCTCACATGTAAGGTTTTCCTTGTGATGTCCATTACAGTTGTTAGGTGTGTTTCTGAGCTGGCAGCTCTTACATGTAAAGAGCTTTTTCTCAGTTTGCACAGGGCAAGGTGGTTCTGAGACCAAGACCTTCTTTACCATTCTAGGTGGTCTCTGTCTTCCACCTCCATGAGGACATTGGGATTGATTCACTAAAATTGGAGAGTACAAAATTTTGTGCAGCTGTGCATGGGAGTTAGCTAGCTAGTCAGCTTATACAATTAAAGTGGATGTAAACCCTCACATATACTCAGTGAAGTGAACAGCCTCAGATGATACACAGGGATGAAACAAATCTCCCTACATAAGTTTTACATGTCTATCTGCTGTCTTCAGCTTTATATACTGTTTAGAAAGTTCAGATCCTGTTAGATTTTCTCTCCCTGGTTAGCACTGCAGTGAAGCCTGGGCATACAGCCAAGATAGCTGATATGTTCCCAGCTCAAAACACTGACGGAGGGGCACAGGGTTAGGGGGGTGCACACGCGGTCGTGGAGGAACTTGACCACCTGCGACCAGTATTCCTGAAGATGAGGGCAAGTCCACAGTAGGTAGTAAAATTTACCACTGGGTCCCCACACTTGGGGCAGGTTGGGCTGTAGTCAGGTTTACATTTAGAGAGATGAATCGGGGTAAGGTAAGATCTATGAAGGATATAGTGGTATGTGAGTCAGTCTGATAGTTTAGGGGGAAACCGTCCTACAGGAGGCCAGCGGATCCTCCCAGTCCTCGTCTTCCACAACCCCAGGTCTGTCTCCCATTTGGATTTCAGTTGGTAAGCATGGGAAGTGGCCGTAGGTAGCATGAGGTGATTATAGAAAGAGGAGATCAACTTCTTGGGGTCCTGACCAAGAACCACATCCATCAGGAATATCGACTCCAGTTTGGGAATGGAGTCTCCAAATTGGGAATTAAGGGCATGACGGAGCTGGAGGTAGCGGAAAAACATGCGATTAGGTAGACCAAAATCATCCTGGCTTGGGATGACCTAACCGTACCACTGTCCAGGACCTGTGAGACAAACAAGACCCCCTTGGCAATACAAAGATTATGGTCAGGGATGGTAAGCAGTTCGGGCAGTTGGGAATTGTTCCACAATGGTGTGTGGAGTGCAGGGGCCTTGGTGATATCCATGGCAAGCTGCCATACCTTGCAGTGATGGAACGCCATATGGCTTCTAGTGCCCACCTGTAGGGACCAGTGGGTGCTATTCAGTAGAACCTGAAACAGATGGGTAACCAAGCTAGTAACAGAGGAGCATACCAGAGTAGAATACCGATCTCTATCTACTTGATTATAGTAGTAAAAGTGGGGCAGCTGCGAGGCAATATAATAGAGGGCAAGGTCGGGAAGGGCAGTACCGCCCAGATGGACAGGGCATTTCAGAGTTCGCCACAAAAGTTTATGACGGGAGGAGCCCCACACAAATGTATTAAGAAAAGATTCCAGACTTGGAGACACGGGAGGGGATGTATTAAGGGGCGTGCCAGAACAGGTAGAGCAACTTGGGGAGGAGAATCATTTTTACTAAATTAATACGGCCCATAATTCCAAGGGGAGGTCGGGACCAGACCTGGGTCTTGGTTTTAAGAAGGTCAAAGAGGGGCTCTAAATTTAGGCCTATGTAGTCCGTGGGGGTTCTTGAGCATTGCACACCCAGATATTTGATCCGGCTTGCTCTGACCAGGGGGAGTGCATTTACATCCAATGAGAGGATTTGTGATTTAGACCAGTTGATCTGCAGTCCAGAATATTCTACAAACTGCTTTGTCAACTGTAGAGCCACCACAAGGGAAGGGCAGGCATCCTCAAGGGAGAGAAGCATGTCGTCCGCATAGAGACTGAGAACCTCGGTCATCTGTCCCATGCGGAGGCCTTTAATGTGGGGGGTGTGCCCTAATGACAATGGCGAGAGGTTCCACAGCTAGGGCATACAGTAGGGGGGGATATAGGGCAACCCTGGCAGGTACCTCTAGATAGCACAAATGAGTCAGATATCCTACCAATAACTTGGAACCGGGCAGTGGGGGCCTGGTAAAGGAGTTGGAGCCATTTGACAAATTTTGGGCCAAAGCCAAACCTGCGGAGGCACTCCCACAGTTAGTTCCACTCCACTGAGTCAAACGCCTTGGCGGCATCCAGGCTTACCATTACCCTGGATCCAATGGATCCAGTGCGGCCTGTAAATTCATAAAGGGTCTTCAGAGATTGAATGCTGTGTTCTTGTTGGGCATGAACCCGGTCTGATCTGAGTGAATTAAACTAAGTATCACTTTATTTAGCCGCAGGGCGAAGATTTTAGCAAGGATTTTAACGTTTAATTGTAGGAGAGAGATAGGGCGGTATGATTCTGGGAAGAGAGGGTCTTTGCCGAGTTTGGGTATTAGGACAATGAGAGCTTCACCCATGGATGATGGGAGTGTAGCAGAATCGAAGATGTGGGTGTACAGAGCTTGTAATTTGGGGATAAGGACCTCCTGGAATTGGTTATAAAACTCTAGGGGGGGGATCGTTAGAACCAGGTGTCTTTGAGGGTGGGAGGTGCGCCAATGCCTCTACTATGCAGTCTGTGGTGATAGGCGCTTCTAGTTGAGCAGTTTGAGAATGGGTGAGAGTAGGGAAGTCTATGTCCTGGAGGAACAGGGTCAGTACCTCTTGTGTGTGACCAGCAGTGGAAGTGTATAAGTCGGTGTAAAACCGCCTGAATTCGTCCGCCACCTGGACAGGGTCTGTGATCGTATCTCCAGAGGCTGATTGGAGCTGAACCATGACCAGGGGCCTATGGTCAAGGTGGGCCATATAGGCAAGCAATTTACCTGCGCGTTCGCCATGTTCGAAAATGCGCTGCTTGCTAAAAAAAGATTCCCTGCTTCGCGAGGAATACCTATTCGAGGGAGCTCAGATGCTCCTCAGCCTGTTGTAGTACAAGTTTGGATGAGGCTTTATGTCTGTTAAAGCGTGCAGATAGGATCATGCGGGCATGTAACCTGAAAGCCTCCCACACCGCCCCGATCGACGCCGAGTTCAGATTGGAGTGAAAAAAGACCCATTCCCGCTGGATAGCATCCAGGTCCGACATGATGGTGAACTAAAACGGGTTCAGTCGCCACATGCCGACCAAGGGGACGGCTGGTATGTGTAGAGTCACCCAGTAAGGGGTGTGATCAGAGAGCACCCTAACGCCGAACCCCACATCCAGGAGGTCGGGCACTAGGACGGGGGAGATCAACAGCAGGTCAATGCGGGACATGGCAGAGTGTGAGAGAGTAAAGCAGGAGTAGGCTATCGTGGTTGGATGTTTGTGTCTCCAAGTGTCTATCATGGCGAACTCTGAGAGAAACCTCCCAAATCTGATGAGGGATAGCTGGGATGACATCTGGGCAGATGAGCTAAGTCTATCAAGGCTGGGGTTAATCGTCATATTAAAATCACCCATCCAGATAGTGGGCACTGTGGGATGTTTGGCCATGAAGGCTATTCCCTCCTGCAAGATAGCAAACTGAAACAGAGGTGGGATATAAAATGCCATAATGAGAACCTCCAAGCCACCCATGTGGCGCAAAGAAATAGAGACCGACCCTGTGGATCCGACTGCAGATAGTGGAGTTGGAACTGCACTGATTTAGCGATCAGAGTAGCGAGTAGCTACTCCGTGGGAATTAGAGGTGTAGGGGGCATGATAAAGCCAGCCGACCCAGGGTTTTTTGAGCGCCATCTGCATCTATCCTGTGATTTGAATCTCAACAAGGACATAGACGTCCGCGCGCAAAGGTTTGAGGTGGGAAAGGACAAATATGCGTTTGGGTTTAGCGCGTAGTCCGCGCACGTTCCACTAATAACTAACTTGAGAGAACTAATTTGAGAGAAGCCATGGCAGTTTCGGAGGTATTTGGGCATGCAGTCAGACCCACAGGGAGCAGCCTCCTATAGAGCAGTCAAACATTTCAAATACAGTGCACAACAGCATGCAGTACAAGAAAAAAAGCATTAGATATGCAAGTGCGGCCGGTCTGTGCAAGCAGACGACAGGGGCCAAAGGTCTGTTAGTACTGGTTGCACAGAGAGCCAAGGAGGGTAGTAAATGACCACGAGAATTCAGTATATAGTGGATACAGTGAGGTTAAGGTATGAGGTAAGTCACATGTAAGTAACTTAAAACACAGAACACATGAACTTTGCCTACACTGGACCAGCGTGGCAGAATAAACAAACGACTATTAGCCACGGCCGTGGGGTATCGGCTGGCCAGGGAAACAAAACTTGAAAAAGCTTCAGTATTCCCCAGGTCAGAAAAAGGAAACATGAATTTAAGTGTGACCTTAGGGGGGTGGCTAGTAACTGAAAAGCGCACAACGGTGTGGGATGGAAGGTTTACCGACAGTTCAGGTGGGTGCAGACGGTGCGTCTGAGGACAGTTAGGATCAATAGAGTAGGGAGTAGAAGGGGATGGGGTGGTGATCCAGATTACAACACTGGCACAAGATAGCTTCAGGACTGGCCGAGAAGGATCAAAATGGGCACGGGGGGAGAAATAACAGGCAGTGCCTGACTCACGGTTCGTGGATAATTGACCGGCCCGGAGCCGAAACTGTGGGGCCATAATCGAGAGGACCTGTTCATATGCGGAGGAAGAGGGAAGTTGATTGGAGACCTAGGCAGCTGCAGGGCCAGCCGCGTTGCGATGTTCCAGCAATGACAGGACTGCAGTGTGATCTTCAAAGAATTGGGCCTTGCCGTCACAGACTACGCGGAGCCTTGCTGGAAACAGCATTGCATAGGTTAGGTGGTGGATGCGGAGTTGTCAATTAGCCACTGTGAACTGTGCCCTCTTCTTTTGTACTTCGGCGGAGAAATCCGGGAACACAGCGACAGTCACGTTGCCGAATGGGATGTTGCCCTCTCTCGCGGGTTAGATGCAGAACAGTGTCTAGGTCACGGTAGTTTAGAAGCTTTCAAAATAAAGGTGATCGGCGGGGCGCCAGACGGCGGAGGGCGAGCGGCCAGACGATGAGCACGCTCCACCACGAACGCTGTAGAGAAGGCCTCTCTGCTGAAAGTTTTTATAAGCAGGTTCTCAAGAAATGTGGGGGGTTCAGAGCCCTCTGCTCTCTCGGGCAGACCCACAAAGCGGAGATTGCATCTGCGGAGTCTGTTCTCTATGTTGTCCTGCTTACTTAGGACGACACTGAGCTGATGCTGCAGCCGTTCAGTGGTCACTTGCAATGGTGGGATTTTAGCCTCCATGCAACCTACCCTGCGTTCAGTCTGTCGCTCTCTCCCTCAATTTGTGGATGTCCTGGTGGATGAGAGAGATGTCGACCTTTACCTCCTTTATTTTAAAAGTGAGGGTAGTTTGGCACAGGGAGAAACCCTCAAGGATTCTGGCCGTGTCTCCGGAGGGTAGCTCTTCTGCTTCCTGAATGGGAGCGACGCCATCTTCCTCCGCCTGTTCTCGTCCCTCATGGCGATATTTATCCAGCTTGGCCAGAGCTTCGGAGACCCGCTTCGGAGGTGACATGAGAGCAGGGAGACACTACGGGCAGCCTGTCAGTGTATTAAAGGGAGAATTACCCAACAGGATCAATGTAAAGGATGATTTCTCAGACGGAGCTCTCACTCTGCACGCCCTACGTCATGCATCTCCAGGCCACGCCCCCCTGTATCCCAGATTTTTAAGGCTTTCCACCTGGTCCCTCTGTTCACACGTTTCCAGGTTCTACAATGTGGCGTTTCGGGCTTTGGCTGATGCAAGCTTAGGCACAAGGGTGCTTCAAGCTGTCATCAGAGTGTTTTCAGGTTCCTTGACCTTTTTTTTGGGGGGGGGGGGGCCTGTTTTCAGTTTTGTTTGCTTTGTTATTGCCCAACCGTGGGTTTATTGCTAGGGTACATCCCATGGTCTATGAATGCAATGCCTGTGTCCTGTACTGTTCCAAGATAAGGAATTGAATTCAAATTCCATTTTTTAAATTATTTTTACATGGCTAACGTGTTTTGTTTTGTTTTTTAAGGGGAAAAGTCAATCACGCTATCATAAACATGGCATGTAGAATAGCACTTTGAGCCAACATTTCATTAAAGTTGAAACTTCAAGTTCTATACATTGTGGTGGATGCCTTTAATTTGAACTTTGAACATTTGTCCTAGGAAAAGCAGTGTGTTATATACATGAGAAAAATGATTCGGCTTACAGTAAGTCCCATCTGCAAATTCAGTATTATTGCAAGGAAGAGACTGGTGTAGTAGTTATATATGCTACATCTGTAAAGTGGCATTTTCCTTTAACCACTTAAGCCCCGGACCATTTGGCTGGCCAAAGACCAGAGCACTTTTTGCGATTCGGCACTGCGTTGCTTTAACTGACAATTGCACAGTCGTGTGACGTGGCTCTCAAACAAAATTTACGCCCTTTTTTCCCCACAAATAGAGCTTTCTTTTGGTGGTATTTGATCATCTCTGCGGTTTTTCTTGTTTGCGCTATAAACAAAAAAATAGCGACAATTTTGATAAAAGCACATTATGTTTTAGTGTTTGCTATAATAAATATCCCCAAAAAATATTTTTTTACTAGTAATGGTGGCGATCTGTGATTTTTATCGGGACTGCAACATTATGGCAATCACATCGGACATTTTTGACACATTTTTGGGACCATTGTCATTTATACAGCAATCAGTGCTATACAAATGCATTGATTCCTGTGTAAATGACAGTGAAGGGGTTAACCACTAGGGGGCAGTGTAGGGGTTAAGTGTGTCCTAGGGAGTGATTCTAACTGTGGGGGGCGTGGCTATGTAATTCAAATGTAATTCATCATGCAACTGTGATCTGTGAGAATTGAAATATAAGCAAGTTCATCAAAGGCAATTGATTGGACATTTAGACCTGGATTAACACAAACAGACGCTATTTATTGCTTTTTTTTTTCTTTCCGTCTACATATATCTAGGGATGTGTGTTCCCTTATATGTTTTTTGATGCATCTACTTGCATTTATTCACTTTATTGATTGATATATTTATTTGCACCTATTCACTTTACTGATTGTGATATAAGGGTATATGTTTTTTGATGCATTTTTTTTTGCATCTATTCACTTTATTGATTGATTATTTATTTGCACTTATTCACTTTACTGATTATGATATCAGGGTATTCTTATGTTTAGGATTTTATATATAAGCACCACTCCAACAGATGGGGATAGTTTGATAAGCGCATCAACATATTCTATATTGACATATTTAAAATACTATAGACATAAAGGGATAGCTGTACCTTTAAACCACATAAGATTTTACTAATCTACTCAGGGATACCAAGCAGGTGTCTCTTGTCTGTTTGTTGGAGAGACCACTTTAATTTCTGTTTCTATCTTTGTTCTTAGACCAGCGAGATTATATCTGTGAATACTGCGCCCGAGCATTTAAGAGCTCTCACAACCTGGCTGTGCACCGCATGATCCATACAGGAGAAAAGCCCTTACAGTGAGTGCTGAAATCCCCTCTTGATGTGTTGCAGTTTTGCATACTTCCCTCGGCTTGCACTTACCAATCTTTTTTTGCTCCTTCCCCTAATTCTAGATGTGAGTTCTGCGGGTTCACTTGCAGACAGAAGGCCTCCCTGAATTGGCACATGAAGAAACATGACGCTGATTCCTTCTATCAGTTCTCCTGTGGCATCTGCGGGAAGAAGTTTGAGAAGAAGGACAGTGTTGTTGCCCACAAGGCCAAGAGCCATCCTGAGATCCTATTAGCCGAAGCCTTGGCGGCCAACTCTGGCGCTCTCATCACCGCCAACAATGAACTGCTGCTGCCAGAGAACCCGGCTGCCTTGGTTCCTGGGGCTCCCATGGCTCTTGATGCCCCCATGGCTCTTGTGGCTTCTGTCGCTTCCGATGCAGCCACCACAGAGGCCCAGGAAGAGCCAGCACCACCCCAGACCATCTACACCACCTCCAGCTCTAAGATTTTAGTGGCTTGCTCTACGCAGTCAGCAGGAGGACTGGCTTCTAACACACAGGTTCCTATTGAGGATGCGGACTCTGCAGGACCTTAGAAGGGAGAATCTGATCCCTCTGCACAGCACCTAGACTGTTTCCTTGTTCCCCTCCCAGCTGGCTGGCTGTCTCACTCTACCAATGCTTTCTCTCTCTTTCCTTGTAATATCAGCATAGGCTATGACCAGGCACAAAGATCTGACCCATCTGGGGCCATCAACATTTTTCTTTGACTTCTCTGACTTTCTTTCATAATTCTGACCATTAACCAGTTATGCTTTCCTCTAAATCATGTTTTTTTTAATCTATTCAGTCCTTTGTTACCTCTTTTTTTTGTTTGTTTAATTTCCTTTTTCTCTATGCCCCATCATGTCTCCTTTTCCTCTCTTTGGGTGCTGTGCCCTGCACTTTCACTGTATATAATATGTTTAAAGAATAAAACTGAGCTGTTCTGTCTCATATGGAACCCTGTCCCCCAAGCAAAGCTGCTGGTGTTACTTGGAGCGCTGCTTGCGGTCTCTCTTGTAATATGTGAATTACCAGCCCTTCCCACTTCTTAAAGGATGAGTTCACCTTTGGGAACATGTTGCATATTCCACCCGTTTTTGGGGTGGAACATGTTCCCACTCTTGCTGCCGCTCTCCGTTCCTCCCCCTCCTTATGACAGCGGGCAGGGGATCTTTTCCCCACACCTGCTGTCACTATTTGAAATGAGAGTTCTGTCAATGAATGAACTACACAAAAACAACAGCCTTTGCTGCTGACTGCTTGTAGTCTTCAATGAACTGCCAGGGCACTGTTGAGAGCTCTAGGTAGTTCATTGATTCTTTCTGTCATTGTGTAACTGCCTGCCCCTACAAGGTACGAGCCGACAGTTTACACTGACAGTCTATAGGAGCTCGGCATTGCACTCGCAATCTTCTAATCACAGGTGCAATTCTTTCCAGGCTCCTTCAAAAAAATAGTAAATGCAATTTTTTTACCTGCAAAAAAAATGTGCGTTTATAATTTTTTATCAAGGTGAACTTATCCTTTAAAGGGATATTCCAGGTTGTAATAATAAAAAAAAGTGGACCCTTCCATGTAGTAAGATAAAGGGACCACCCTGTACTTCGTTCCATCCCAACATTTTACCCTAAAATGGTCAGAGCCTCTTGACGACCAGCAGCGTGTTGTTGAAAAGTTGGCACGTGTCAGTAGATCTGGGGGTATTGAGTGATCAGGAATTGGGTATGTCTTTGGCTTTAGAGAGATATATTTCCCCTTCTGCACCTCTTAAGAACAAAATAGGGTCGCCTTAACTTGGTATTTATATCTACAGGGTATAATAATGCTGCTTGAGCTCAGTAGTTGGCCATGAAAATCAGTTGATTCTTAGAAAAGAGGAGTTAAAATGAAGGTAACCTACTGTCCATGGAGTCTCCAACAGAGGTCAAGTTTTAGTTTACTCTGGAATACCCCATTAGAGGAGAGCTCAACCCAAAACTCATAATTTAGTTCTAAGCAGAAGGTAATGGGATCATGTGGTGGAGGTTTTTCCCTCTAAACCGCACTGCTCTCTAACGTTTGTTTTTCTGACTTCCTTTCCCCAATGCTGTTTTCACTGTGTCTGGCAGACCTGTGTGAGGACTTTTGACTTCAGTAATAAACATTCTGTTGCTCTGTCAGGTGAAGAAGATTACAGAAGTAATATTGCGGTGGCAAATTATTAGTGTAATGCAGAGCTGGATCAAGCGTCATAGGCAGGAGACTAGGGCCTGGCTTGTAGGCAGTTGGTGTCTGATGGGGCATGCCAGTACAGGGGATGTAGATGAGGGGGCTTTTTCTGGGTCTATTGCAGTCCTTATCAAAGTCCATTAAAGGGATGGGGGTTGCAAAGCTTCTACTTTGCGCCATTCTACTATAATCTGTCTCTGATGCTATGAAGACTGGTATGATTTTATGCCTTTAAAGTCTAACAACCTTTGATTTATAATTGATCTGAATAGCACAAACCGCCCAAGGGGACAATATATACTCCCAGTGCCTCCAAGTTGGGTGAGACTGACCAGTGATTACCTCCCCTTTGACCACAGCAGGCTATAAGACCCAACTCCAGCCAAAAGTTTTTATTTTGGTTTGGATAAAGTTAGAAAGGGTTAGAACCTCTGTCAGGATTTTGTTGTCACTTGTCCCCTTACAGTGGGGAGAGTCCGCCTTACTTTTTATTAGGACAGGAAGTGATTGGAAGATTCTCTAATGGGGACGCAGATAAAACAACATATCTTATGCCCTATATACACGGTCGGATTTTCCTACGGAAAAAGTGCGATCGGATTGTGTTGTGGGAAATTCTGATCGTGTGTGGGCTCCATCTGACTTTTTCCGTCGGAATTTCCGACACACAAAGTTTGAGAGCAGGATATAAAATTTTCCGAGAACAAAATCCGATCGGTTAAATTCCGATCGTGTGTACACAAATCCGACGCACAAAGTACCACGCATGCTCAGAATAAATTAAGAGACGAAAGCTATTGGCTACTGCCCCGTATATAGTCCCGACGTACGTGTCTTGCATCACCGCATTCAGAACGATTGGATTTTCTGACAACTTTGTGCGACCATGTGTATGCAAGACAAGTTTGGCCCAAAATCCGATGGATTTTGTTGTCGGAATGTCCAATCAATGTCCGATCGTGTGTACAGGACATTAGTCTTACAGTAAAGTACAGAACAAAGGCTGAGTATTCATAGACCCTGGCTTATAGGCTGGTACCTTCAGGTAATTAGATACTGGAAAAGCTTTGACATGACCCTGGGGTGTTCCCCCTATAATCCTACCCCATTCTGTGAGTCCTTCGTTTTTTTACTAGTGTCCTATCAATTATAGAAACAGTATATCCAGATGAGTGCAAACTTGGTAATACAATGGAAGCCATATTTCGACCGCACTCTGTGGGGAAGGGCTTTAATATGGTTTTGGACACTGAATCCTGTGTGGGCACTCGCCTTGGCTCTTTATGCAATGCATGTAGTTAGCTGCAGGGTGCTATATAGGTCTAGGACCATGGTCCATCCCTATGGAACCCAGACCCTGAAGACCTCTCCGGGAGGGTATGCCCACTATGGTGGACGAAGCCTGGACCCTATACAGATCCAGCAACATGTAGTGAGAAGACAGGGTCAAAAAAACTTGACCGCTCAACCACTCAGAGCTTAGTCTCAGGTGGATGACCAGATGTTAGATCACTCTACAGGTGGTATACTTTTTTAAACAAAACACAAAAGAAGAGAGCGCAAAGCTGCCCTAGTGTAACTTGGCTTTAATATGGTAAAGTTAAAAATACTACAATGGTCAAACTCACATTGTGTGAAGATAGATACAGCATAAGGATTCCACTGTGGATGCGCATTAGGATCTGCACGTCGAGCGTGCTGGTGGATAGCCTTCGATGTGCTGCCAGGATCCAGGCAGCTAGGTTAAAGTCCACGGCTTCCCCTTCCCTTGTCGGGATCTTGAGGTGTTTATATGAGTGCGGCAAGAGTGGAATCATTTTGCTGTATCTATCGTCACACAATGTGAGTTTGACCATTGTGTTTTTAACTCTACCACATTAAAGCCAAGTTACTTTAGGGCGGCTTTGCGCTCTCTTCTTTTGTGTTTTGTCTAGATGTGTTCCTGCCACCCAGAGGATCCATAGAGAGCAGTAGCACCCTTTGACTTGTCTATAACCAATAGCCAGCTGGAGGGCTATACCAAGCTGTTGATCAGCGCACCTGCTATTTTTGTTCTTTTGTGTGTATTTTTTGTCTTGGTATACTTTTTTACCAGGTGGGTGTCCAATCTTCTGCAGACACAGCTTTTGGTAAAAAGGTTCCTGTAGCAGCACTCTGAAGTTGGGTCGCTTGACCCGTGCTTTTGGGTCTGTTGGCACAATTTTGTTTGCCTAGTTGTTGCCCTCATATATTGTTTGGTTATGTCCCAGGGTCTATGAATACTCAGCTACTCATGGAATGATGTAGGGTATAGGAGGGATGCCCAGTGGGCGTGTCCTCAAAGCTACGCCAATGTCCAATAACCTGCAAGTATCAGCCTATAACCCAGGGTCTATGAATACTTGCTTAACCACTTAAGGGCCGAGCCTCTTTCTGAAATTTGTTGTTTACAAGTTAAAAACATGTTTTTTTGCTAGAAAATTACTTAGAACCCGTAAACATTATACATTTTTTTCTCTAACACCCTACAGAATAAAATGGCGGTCATTGCAATACTTTCTGTCACACCGTATTTGCGCAGCGGTCTTACAAGTGCACTTTTTTTTTGAAAAAAATACACTTTTTTGAATTTCAAAATAAGACAACAGTAAAGTTAGTAAACAGTAAAGCCCACTTTTTTTTATATTGTGAAAGATAATGTTACGCCAAGTAAATTGATACCCAACATGTCACGCTTCAAAATTGCGCCCGCTCGTGGAATGGCGACAAACATTTACCCTTAAAAATCTCCATAGGCGACGTTTATAAAATTCTACAGGTTGCATGTTTTACGTTACAGAGGAGGTCTAGGGCTATTGCTCTTGCTCTACCGATCGCCGCGATACCTCACATGTGTGGTTTGAACACCGTTTTCATATGCAGGCGCTACTCACGTATGCGTTCACTTCTGCACACGAGCTCGTCGGAACGAGGCGTGTTTAAAATGTATTTAATTTTTTTTCTTATTTATTTTACCTTTTATTTTTTATTTTTACACTGTTCTTTAAAAAAAAAAAATGTCACTTTTATTCCAATTACAAGGAATGTAAACATCCCTTGTAATATAAAAAAAGCATGACAGGACCTCTTAAATATGAGATCTGGGGTCAAAAAGACCTCATATTTACACTAAAATGCAATAAAAAAAAAAAACGACATTTAAAAAAATACAAAAAAAAAAATGGCCCTTTAAGAGCTATGGGCGGAAGGGACGTTTTGACGTCGCTTCCGACCTGCAATGATATGGAGACGGGTGGGGGCCATTTTCCCCTCACTCGTCTCCATGTCAGGCTAGGGAAAGGATCCGATCACCTCCGTCGCTGCCGACAGCTCCGGTAGGCACTGGAGCGCAGCAGGAGGGCCTCTCCCGCCGCTGTTAAAAGTGATCTCAGAGACCACTTTTACCTTGAAGCTGACCGCTCACTAAAGAAGAGAATACCGGGGTTATCGCAGCTGGCTGCTGCCATAACAGCGATAATCCTCTTCAAAGTATCGACGTATAACGACGGCGGGCGGTCCGGAAGTGGTTAACCTGTGTCCTGTACTGTACTCCAGGATATCAACCTTTTACAGGTTAAGTCAAAATTCTTTCTATGACTATTTGAGAGATACAAACGTTAGAACCTCTGACATTTTTATTGCTGTCGTTGCCAGTGACAACCACCCAAACCCCTCCTGTTTCTTTGATGTGTGTCACAAGGGAAAAAAACCCTAAAAGGGTCACATGCAGAAAAAAAAAAACCTGACCGAAAAATAAAATTTTTACCTAAACTGTCCTAAAGGGAAAAAGTCGTCCTGAGTACACCCAGATGGAGAGCAGACAGCCAGTGTTCTCTGTCCTAACTGATGTACACCTGAGCAATGGGAGCATATGTCGTCTCCATCCAAGATCTGTGTTAGAGAAGGGAAGTTTGATGCAGTGGGGCCATATAGCATGTTTATTCTTTAATCCTCCTCCTCTTAGAACTAAGTTGGTAGTTTTGGGTGAGTAAATCTTTGCACTTTAGAGTGATGTTCAGAGGGCAGTTTAATATCTAAAATTGTTTTCTTTCAGCTTGTGTCCAGTCACTAAATGCTCTGTTTGCTTGCTTCCACCTGTAATTGTTGGTTGACTTTCACTTGTTTGCACCAGCCCCCACCGTACGCTAAGCACTCTCCTGTCCTTCACAAATACAGCTGTTATTGTGCAGTGCTCATAGCTCAGGACATCATGGGCCTCTTGCTCTAAAAGGGAAAAAGCCTTGTATTTTCAGTGGGTACAAATTTTACCACCTCCTTGTAACATTTACCTGAAAGTTATTTTTGATTAGACTTGTTTTCACATGCTTGCTGTTTTTATATTTTGCATTTCATGCGCAGGTTTGTAGGTTTCTACCTCTAGCAGCTACCTGTATAGGAGCCCAGTTAGCTATCATGTTCCATGACTGCTGAGATAAGATCCATTAACTGCACAAAGCCTGTCGTTTCTCATCAGTCTGAGCGGACTGATGCACTTTTATTGAGAGCGAGGGACAGTAGAGCGCAATCACTGTTTAGTATTATGAAGCAAAAACATCTGAACATCTCTATGTAAAAAAAAAAAATACATAAGAGGCAAAGTTTTTGAAATAATATGAATTTTAAGCAGATCATATTCAGATGTATATTAAATATAAAATGTTTAAAAGTTGATTCCATGAAGGGGTCAGTCCATCCAGTAAAATATATATATATATATTAATTTTGAGCAGGTACTAGCTGGTTAAATCCCCCATCAGCCTCTTATATATATCCTGGGTATTTTAGTGGCGAAAGCTTACTATTAAATTTAAAACGCAGTAGCGCCACTGGCGAGAGTCTTGTTGCCTACTTTGTTTTTTTATGATGTCAGATAAACAGGAAAACCTCCACTGCCTTGTAGTCCAGGCAGTGCAATTCTTGCAGGTGGGAGGAGCTGGGAACCCAGGTACAGCAAGTTCACTTCCTGAATTTAACTAGTAGTTCTTTCATGAGTTTTAGGAGGACTAGGCCTCTGAAGTACCTGAAGAGTTGTTTTGCCCACAGCACCCAATTTGACATCTATAATTCATTGTTTTATAGCAGATTAACAAAAATCAAAAGCTAAGCAGTTGGCAAGGGCGCCGCTTTTTCTTTTAGATCATTTCAGACATCTTGCCCTTACAACTCCCATTGCACTGTAACAGTCAGCCATGTGCTTTTCTTTTGTACACCTGCTCTTTGCATCTTGTTTTGCACGAATAGTGATCATAGGATTTGCAGTCCTTTTTGTTTTGCACTATGCACTGTTATCACTCTACACGTGACCTCTTGCACTTATTCTTCCTGTTCACTTTTTAAACTTGAAAAAAAATTAGATTTGTTTTCCTTGTTTTGAATGTTTTACTTGCTGGTAGAGAGAGACTGACTTTACTTGTTTTCCTGTAGATATTGTTCAACGTGAGCTCTGTGTGAGAATTTATTATGGAACGATACAAGGTTCTGGAACTTGCTATAAAGTGAATCTGGCAAAAGAAACAGGTTCACTTTAATGCCCCTGTCCCCAGCAGAACATGCTTCACCCCACCTTACTCCATTCAGCTCCTGGAATCAAGAAAAGCAGGCTCTTTGTAATGCTGGGTACACACAGGATATTTTTTTTTTTCTCATTCATTTCAGCGGGGTGAATGAAAAAAAAAAAAAAAAAACAGATCGCCGTATTAACACATCTGATGTTTGTGCGGCGGATCTCTCCATTGAGCTATTGTGTTCTGACAGCGGGACTGCCTCCCCCCGTTCAACCACTTCTGTTGGATGAGGAGCTGTACACACGGGGTGAAGGTTGGCCGGTTCCTGACGAACTGACTGTTTTCGGCTGATTTATAGCCCGTGGGTACCCAGCTTAAACTCCAAGTCACTTCAATCATACACACACAGGGCTGTGTAGCCTTCCCATTCCTATGTGACAGCACTAGGCCAATCCCCAAGCACTAGTGTTGTCACATGACAGGCAGAATAACAAGTCACTGACTCTCCCATATCCAGTTGAAAAAGGTGATAACTCCTGGTGGTTGAACAGAATTAATAAAAGTGAAGTATGTGTTTCTTGGGAGAGGACCCCAAAGCATATCTAAACTTAAAAGCAAAAAATGTATATATTTCAGGTTACCAATCCATAAAGGTAGTGGCTGCATTACTTATTCTTTTTTAGGATTTGTTTCTTTTTACATAGTGATCCAGCCAATAAGTCTGTTATTTTTCAACCTCCTCTTAGACCCCTTTTACACTGGGGCGCTTTGCAGGCGCTACATCGCTAAAAATAGTGCCTGCAAAGTGCCCTCAAACAGCCGCTGCAGTCTCTCCAATGTGAAAGCCCCGAGGGCTTTCACACTGGAGCGGTGCGCTGGCATGAAGCTGAAAAAAGTCCTGCTAGCAGCATCTTTGGAGCGGTGAAGGAGCGCTCCTGCCCATTGAAATCAATGGGGCGGCGCGGCTATACCGCCGGCATAGCGCTGCTGCAGTGGTGCTTTGCGGGCAGTTTTAACCCTTTTTCGGCTGCTAGCGGGGGTTAAAACTGCCCCGCTAGTGGCCGAATACCGCCGCTAAAACTAAATAGCACCATTTTACCACAGACGCCGCCCCCACCCCAGTGTGAAAGGGGCCTAACAGACCAGGCTGTCCAGCAAAAGTGGCAGTTACAGAGTTGAGACAAATTATTCAACACTGACGGCTTTTGAACTTTTGCTACTGAATCTAACACTACCCTCTCCACCACTTGCCACTGAATCTAACACTACCTTCTACACCGTTTTCTACTCAATCTAACACTACCCTCTCTGTCCTTTGAAAATGCTTCTGTCCAAGGGTGGCTCAGTTGCCCCTCCATAGAGTTTAGCCAAGACAGGAAGTTTTTTACTAGCTTGGTCATCAGGTCAAAATAAAGGGAGGGGAAAGCCTAAAAATATAAAACTGATGCAGTCACATCTAAGGATTTTTAAGCTGCAATAAATTACATTTTTAGGAGGGTTTAGATGTGCTTTAAAGATAACTTTCTGCTTTTGATCTGCATGGGCCCAGCACAGGTAAAGCCCAAATTTAGGCAAAACTAATTTTACTTTTGAAGACAATGGTGAAGGGTTAGAAGCACTGTCATGTATTAAATGCTGTCTGATCTGGAAAGATTTTCTTAACAAGTCACTTCAACAGAAGGTCGATTCTTTGATCCACTTCTGTTGAATAGGGATGGCCACACACTGATCGAAATTCAGCTAGTCCCTACTGAACCGACTGAATTTCGATCAGTATCTGGCCAGCTTTACAACCACAACTGTGTTCCCAGCTCTGCCCATTATACAGCAGCCTCTTCCTGTAGACCTTTTCCATGATTGCTTCAAAGTGTAAATGGAAGGAAGATACATAAAGAGCCACTGTCACTTTGCCCGTTCAAGACAGTGCCACCCCAGAAAGGTATACTCTTCCATCCACACTTCCTCACCTTCTCACTACTCCATTGCTTTAAGGGTGTGAAGGATTCTGGGAATAACGAAGTATGTGACCCATGTACCAGTGCTTGGGCTTGGTCAGCCAATCACCAGGTATGAACATTGTCAAGTGGGGGACAGTGATATCATAAACTCCAGGAAAGCCTGGTAGCTTGCCAAAGTGGACACTAGATTGGGGGTAGAGTTGTGGATTCAGAAAGAGGGTCACAGCAACAAATACCCTGAGAGAGATATGTTTATACTCACCAGCATCCATTGAAATATGTGTTAGGTGAGCTTTCCATTTAATCTTATTTTCCCTAAAGGCCTTTTCATTACCTTTTTAAAGTAAACCTTTCCAAAGTGAAATAGAAGTACTCCCATTGCTGACCATCTGAAAATGCTAATTGCCTGACTTATGTTAATCCTTTGGTTTCAAAACTGACTTACTGAGCTGAACAAGTATTCTTAAAAGTCAGAGTAAAGCCAGTTGTCGTAATCTAAATACCTGTTTTGGGTTGATAAAGCCAGAGCTTCAGCATAACATTCAGAATACTTGCATTTGTAGAATGAGACCTATGGCAGCTTTAATGTTTCCTCTCAGGAATATTTCTCTATAACCTTGGAATTGTGGTCTTTGTAAAAATTGCTCTCATTTGTCTTGTTTGGGGCACCTGCAAGAATAACATCTGTGTATATCTTGTGTATTATAAGCACACAATGTAAAAAAAGAGGCTGTTGCAGCAATATTTTTGTAAGTAGATTTATATAGCATCCTAATAGGCCTAGGGTAGTGACGGAGTCCCTTTAACATAAATCTGGACAAAAATTATTAATCATGTTGCTTTCAGTAAGAACCAAACTACTTTTAACCACTTTATTACAGGGCACTTATACCCCCTTCCTGCCCAGAGCAATTTTCAGCTTTCAGTGATCTCATACTTTGAATGACAATTACTCAGTGTACCCAAACAAAATTTTTATCATTTTTTTCACACAAATAGAGCTTTTTTGGTGGTATTTAATCACCGCTGGGTTTTTGTTTTTTTTTTGCAAAATAATCGAAAAAAGCAAACGTTTTTCGAAAAAATAAAAAACACTTTTTTGTTTATATTATACAATTCTGCAAATAAGTCATTTTTCTTCATAAATTTTGGGCCAAAATTTATACTGCTACATATTTTTGGTAAAAATAGCCCAAATTAGTGTATATTATTTAGTCTGTGTGAAAGTTATAGAGTCTACAAGCTATGGTGCCAATCATTGAAAATTGATCACACCTGATGTACTGATGGCCTATCTCATTTCTTGAGACACTAACAAGCCAGGACAGTACAAATACTCCCTGAAATGACCCTTTTTTGGAAAGTAGACAATCCAAGGTATTTAGTAAGAGGCATGGTGAGTTTTTTGAAGTTGTCATTTTTTTCCCACAATTCTTGGGAAAATAAAGAAATTTTTTTTTTTTTACACAAAATTGTCATATTAACAAGTTATTTCTCACACACAGCATATGCATACTTGCAATTACACCCCAAAATACATTCTGCTACTCCTCCTGAGTATGGTGATGCCACATGTGTGAGACTTTTACACAGCCTGGCCACATATACCACATGTGTGAGACTTTTACACAACCTGGCCACATACAGAGGCCCAAAATCCAAGTAGCACCTCCAGGCGTTCTAGGAGCATAAATTACACATCTAATTTCATGATGACCTATCACACTTTTGAAGGCCCTGGAGCACCAGGACAATGGAAACACCCACAAAATGACCCCGTTTTGGAAAGCAAGCACCCCAACGTATATTTTATGAGGCGCTATGAGTCTTTTTAACATGTTTTCATTTTCTTTCCAAGTTTTCCAAAAACTTGTGGGAAAAAATTGCATCTTTTTTTTTAAACAAAGTTGTCAATTTATATGATATTTCTAACACATAGCATGTACTTAGCAAAAATTACACCCCAAAATACATTCTACTCCTGAGTATGGCGATACCACATTTGTGAGACTTTTACACAGCCTGGCTACATACAGAGGCCCAACATCCAAGTAAGTAGCACCTCAAGACATTCTAGGAGCATACATTACACATCTAATTTCATTAAGACCTATCACACTTTTTAAGGCCCTGGAGCACCAGAACAATAGAAACGCCCACAAAATGACCCTATTTTGGAAAGCAAACACCCCAACGTATATTCTATGAGGCATTATGTCATTTTTTTCCACTCATGCTTGGAAAAAAAATTTCTTTAAACAAAGTTGTCAATTTATACGATATTTCTAACACATAGCATGTACACAGCATAAATTACACCCCAAAATACATTCTGCTACTCCTTAGTATGGCGATACCCCGTGTGTGAGACTTTTGAACAGCCTGGCCACATACAGAGGCCCAACATCCAAGTAGCCACCTTCAGACGTTCTAAGAGCATAAATTATACATCTAATTTCCTGACAACCTATTGCATTTTTGAAGGCCCTTCATATTTCTAACACATAGCATGTACATACCAATTACACCCCAAAATACATTCTGCTGAGCAAAGGGTAAACAAAAGATTACCTGTGGTTTTAGTAGTGCAGTGGTCCACAGAGGAAAGCATCGGTCCAGGCAGCGGGCAGGGATGTGGTCAGTGACAGCTAAAGCAATCGTCCAGGCAGGAATACTGTCCATAGTCCGTACAGGCAGAGATACTGTCAGCACAGCCAAAGCTTTGGTTCAGGTAGCAGGCAGAGATGTGGTCAGCAGCAGCAAAAGGAATCCAGGCAGAAATACTGTCCATAATCAGTAGAGATATGGTCAGCACAGCCAAAGTATTGGTCCAGGCAGCAGGTAGGACCATCATGCTTAGGGCCTCTGTCAGGAAAGAATGGGGACAAGGGGTAGAGGCTTCTCCCACCCAAATCTCTTTGAAGCCTTCTGGCTCCAGATCCTGTTCTGGGAACACAGAAAACCAAAAAGTTTTTCTCTACTCAGAACACTGTTCTGCAGCCCCTCACATATGTGAGACCCCTGTGTACTAAAGTAGAAGGGTAAAAGATCAGTCCAAGTGGCAGGCAAAAAACATGGTCGATCAACAGGCCGAGGTCGGTGCACATGGAAGTCAGAAACGTGTTTGGAAAACGGCAGGCAAGCCCATCATCGGTAAACAGGCCAAGGTCAGTTAACATGAAAGGTAGAAATGTGGTAGTAGGCAAATAATCTGCACAGGTATTTGAAATGGGAAAATGTCAGTCTGTTAAAAATAAGGGGATCTTAATGGATTTGTGATAAATTCTGAAGCATTCTCCGATGCATAGGCCAGGTTGGGAGGGACATTGGGGACAATGATCACTAGTGTCTCTTCTAACTCCTCTGCTGCATAAACAACATTTCTTTTGGCATCTTCTTCCTGATTCTGTGAGGGGGAATGTTATAGGGAAAATTTGCTCATGAAGTCATCTCACACAATAATGCCCCGTACACACGGTCCGACATTGATCGGACATTCCGACAACAAAATCCTAGGATTTTTTTCTGACGGATGTTGGCTCAAACTTGTCTTGCATACACACGGTCACACAACGTTGTCGGAAAATCCGAACATTCTGAACGCGGTGACGTAAAACACATACGTCGGGACTATAAATGGGGCAGTAGCCAATAGCTTTCATCTCTTTATTTATTCTGAGCATGCGTGGCACTTTGTCCGTCGGATTTGTGTACACACGATCGGAATTTCCGACAACGGATTTTGTTGTCGGAAAATTTTATATCCTGCTCTCAAACTTTGTGTGTCGGAAAATCCGATGGAAAATGTGCGATGGAGCCCACAGACAGTCGAAATTTCCGACAACAAGGTCCTATCACACATTTTCCGTCGGAAAATCCGACCGTGTGTACGGGGCATTAGAGTGAATGCTTCCTGGGGTGGGTCCTTGCTGATAAATCAGGGTAGTGATGATATCTTCAATATATTTGAGGTAGGTGCTGGGTTGGCTTTCTGTTGACTTTTCATAGCAGATATACGATTTATACATGGCCATATGAGAGATTAAATGCAACTTTTTTACACCAGTAACAGGACTTTCAGGTTGATAAATGTGGTTGTAGCATCTGGTCGTTTAAATCAACCCCCCCATGAACTGATTATAATCGTGGACACATTCAGGCTTTACAATGGGGCTGCGTCTTCTGTGAATCTCTGCCAAGGTGTTATTGTGGATGGTGTACATAACGTAGCAAAATAGGTGAGTTGGAAGCTCTGGTGCGTGAGAATTATGATTGAATTGGTATTGCTGAAATCTTGGCTTCATTCTTCACATGATTGGGCTATTAATATTCTTGGATATGCTCTCTTTTGGAAAGACAGGGAAAAACAGAGGGTTGGTGGTGTCTGTCTCTATGTGAGAAGTTATCTCAAAGCAAGTGTGAAAGAGGACCTAGTTGATGGAGTGCGATGAGTCTGAAGCATTATGGCTGGAACTGTACATGGGTGTTCATCCTACAAAGGTTATTGGTGTTTGTTATAGACCTCCCAGTGTTAATGAGGGGGTGGAGACTGAGCTCCTTGCATAGATGGAAAGGGCTGGGACAGTGATAGTAATGGCACTTCTGGGACAGTTAAAGGGCAAAAATGTATAAACCTATTACAAGACCATTTTATGGTCCAGTTTATTGAGGCCCTGACTAGGAATGACGCTCTGCTGGACCTGGTAATCTCAAACCATGCAGCGCTTATTACCAATATTTATATAAAAGAACATCTGGGTAGCAGTGACCATAACCTGATTTAATTTAATGTTAGCTGTAAGCAACAAACACATACAGGAAAGGTAAAAACGCAACTTTGAGAGCAAATTTTCCAAGGATGAGGTCTGCTCTCCAAGACTGGGAGGGAATATTGGCATCGATGTACACAGAACAGAAATGGGAATTCATCAAAAAGACTGTATGTGAACTCACTGCAAAGTATATTCCCATGGGCAATAAGTTTAAAAGGATAAAAATAAAACCTACGTGGCTCATGGCCAAAGTTAAAAAAGCTATAAATAATAAGAAAAGAGCTTTTAAAAAATATAAAAATTAAGGAACGCCATCATCGTTTAAATGTTATAAAGAATATAACCAAATATGTAAAAAGGAAATTGAGGGCGCAAAAATTCAAATCGAACGACAGATTGCAAAGGATAGTAAGACAAACCCCCAAAAATTCAAACATATTAATAGTAAAAAGGTCAGGTCTGAGCATGTAGGCCCTTTAACCACTTGCCACCCATGCCAATTCTGACATTTCTCTCCTACATGTAAAAATCCTCATTTTTTTTTTGCTAGAAAATTACATAGAGCTTCCAAACATTATATATGTTTTTTAGCAGACACCCTAAAGAATAAGATGGCGTTTATTGCAACTTTTTATCTTGCACGGTATTGCGCAGCAATTTCTCAAACGTGTTTTTTTTGGGGAAAAAGCAGTTCCATGCTTTAAAAAAAACAAAACAGTAAAGTTAGCCCAATTTTTTTGCATAATGTGAAAGATGATGTTACGCCAAGTAAATAGATACCTAACATGTCACGCTTCAAAATTGCACATGCTTGTGGAATGGCGCCCAACTTCGGTACTTAAGAATCCCCATAGGCGACGCTTTAAATGTTTTTACTGGTTACATGTTTTGAGTTACAGAGGAGGTCTAGGGCTAGAATTATTGCTCTAGTTCTAACGTTCGCGGCGATACCTGTGTGATTTGAACACCGTTTACCTATGTGGGCACGACTTATGTATGCGTTCGCGTCGCGTGCGAGCACACGGGGACAGGGGCACTTTAAAAATATATATATATATATATATATATATATATATATATGTATTGTTAATTTTACGTTTATTTTTTTTTTTTATTTTACATTTTTATTTTATATTTTTTACATTTTTTTTTGATCACTTTTATTCCTATTACAAAGAATGTAAACATTTCTTGTAATGGGAATAAGCATGACAGGCCCTCTTTACAGTGAGATATGGGCTCAATAAGACCCCACATCTCACCTCTAGGCTGGAAAGCCTGAAATCAAAAAAGAAAAAGAGAAACGATCTCAGCTTCCCAGCCGAGGCGCCGCCGTTTTTTCGAATGCAGAGGCCGGGCGTGACGTCATAACATCGTGCCCGGCGTCCGAACAATCATAGAGACTCCGGGGACCATCTGGTCTGCCAGAAATCTCTATAGTCAACATCTGGCGGATACGTTATCCGGCTCACCGATGGCACCGGAGGGCAGTGGGATGGGGGACGTCCCCTCTCGCCGCTCGTAAGAAGGATCAAGCGGCTGAATAGCTGCTATGATCATTCTTATGGTGCTGGCGCTGGCTCTAAAAAGACGATATCTGAATGATGCCTGTAGCTGCAGGCATCATTCAGATATCCCCGCTCAAAGTCAAGGACGTCATATAATGGCCGGCGGGCGGGAAGTGGTTAAAAAAACTGCCTTCTCTTTGTCCCCAGTCACCCACTCCTGATTATTTTGTAAATACTTTTTTCAGCTCTGTGTATACAAAGGAGCATGGGGATGCTCATGCCCATAATGGGGGTGGTAGTGACACAGCCACAAATGATACACAATGGTTCAAAAGTGATATGGTCCAGAAATATTTAGACAGAATAAAGGTGGATAAAGCACCTGGACCAGATGGCATCCAACCACGTATCCTAAAAGAATTGAGCTCTGTCATTTCAAAGCCATTGTTTCTAATTTTTATGGACTCAATAATGACTGGATTAGTACCACTGGATTGGCGTAGGGCCAATGTGGTGCCCAAATTTTAAAAGGGATCAAAGTCTTTACCAAGTAACTATAGACCTCTTAGTTTAACTTCTATAGTCGGGAAGATACTGGAGAGTTTAATAAAATACCACATAGATGAGTTCTTGCTAGGAAAGGTAGTCTACAGGCTTGGAAAGATCAGTTTTAAATGGATAGAAAACTGGCTAAAAAAAAAAAACGAATAGTGGTTAATGATTCTTACTCTGAATGGTCTAGACTCTAAGGTTATGTGAGGTGCCCCAAGGTTCAGTGTTGGGACCCTTACTTTTTAATATTTAATATCTTTATAAATTATATAGGGTCTGGGATTAAAAATACCATTTCAGTATTTGCAGATGACACCAAGCTATGGAGCGGAATAACGTCCTTACAGGATGTCTTCAACTTACAAACTGAGCTTAATGCACTGTTTAATTGGGCAACTGTGTGGCAAATTAGGTTTATTGTTGATAAATATAAGGTTATGCACTTGGGGGCTAAGAATATGCATGCAATCATACATACTAGGGGGAGTACAACTGGGGGAATCCATAATGGAGAAGGATCTTGGGGTCTTGATAGATCATAAGCTTAATAATAGCATGCAATGCCAAGCCGCGGTTTCCAAAGCGCGCAAAGTCCTTTCTTGTAGTAGGAGAGGTATAGACTCCAGAGAGAGAGATATCATTTTGCCCCTGTACAAATCATTAGTAAGACCTCATCTGGAATATGCAGTTCAGTTTTGGGCACCAGTTCTCAAAAAGGATATCTGGGAACTGGAGAAAGTGCAGAGAAGGGCAACCAAATTGATAGGAGGCATGGAGGAACTCGGCTGTTAGGAAAGAGACTGAATTTATTCTCTCTTGAGAAGAGGAGATTGGGGGGGGATATGATCAACATGAACAAATACATAAAGGGGGCCTTATAGTGAACTTGGTGTGGAGTTATTCACTTTAAGGTCATCACAGAGGACAAGGGGGCACTCTTTACATCTAGAGGAAAAAAGATTTAATCCCCAAATAAGGAAAGGTTGCTTCACAGTAAGAGCTGTGAAAATGTGGAATATACTCCCTCCAGAGGTGGTTCTGGGCAGCTCAGTAGATTGCTTTAAAAAAAGGCCTGGATTCTTTCCGTAATGTACATAATATAACTGAGTCCTAACATTTAAAGGTGAAGTTGATCCAGGGAAAGTCAGATTGCCTTTCGGGGGATCAGGAAGCAAATTGTTGTAGCAAATTGGTTCATGCTTTGTTGGGGTTTTTGGCCTTCCTCTGGATCAACTGTAGGTGAAGGATTGTGTATATGGGATTGTATTATTTTTATTTTTTATTGGTTGAACTAGATGGACTTGTGTCTTTTTTCAACCTGACTAACTATGTAACTATATAGTGCAGCGCAACAAATGTGTGTATATATATATATATATATATATATATATATACACAAGTACATTCTCTTGCAAATAAATAAATAATATAGATTATAGATTACAACAACATCTAAATCTCGTCTTCCACCAACAGTGTTCAGTGATAAACCCTTCCTTTTGTGTTGCATGTGCTCCCAACACCAGGTGAAAAACCTGCTCACCTCAAAATATAAATAATCAGACCCGTCATCAAATATCACTCTGCTCCTGGGGAGAACTGCTGTCTTTCCTCTTGAGTCTCGGTTATCTCTCACCCTTGTGTTCACGTTCAACAACCAGACCATAGGAAACAAAGAGGCAGGTACTTAGGGCTTTCCCGTTTTTAACTATTTATTGAAACTCCCAATGGAATACACTTACAAGATAAAAGAGTAAAAAGCACTTGTAACAAATCTACAATTAGCTAGCTCACCACTCTCCTCGTACACATCGGTGGCAGCGCGATGTCATAGACTCGGATTCTCCTTCCTAGATGCATAGCACTCTCCAATAGGCTACCTCCTACTGAGGAAGCTGTAAAGTTTTATTCCTTCTGTGGTATATATGATTAAGGTGAATCTAGAGGAAACTGCAGTACTGGCCCTGGATGTGGTTCACCGAGGAAACAAGTGTATTGGGCGTTGGGATTGGCATGTGGAAGAGATTGGTTATTGAAACTTTGCACGAGATTGGAGGACAACAAAAGCACTTTATTAATTTAGTCACTGTGGACACTTTATTTTGGAAGCACTTTATTCTTGTTGTGGGCACGATATTGTTGAATGCACTTCATACAACTGCTTATTGTGTTCAAAATTTTTTTATTGAACATTACAGATTTTTACAGAAAATTTAGTACATCCAAAAAACCCAATATCCTTTTCCACAAAATTTCACACAACTTTCCAGGGCACAGGAAAGTGTCCTGCAACAAAAAAATAATACTAAAACCTAAACTAAAAATGTATGTAAATATTCAGCGCAAACAAACCTGAGACATATAAATTCAAGTTGAACACTTAAAGAAGAAGTAAACCCATCCATAAAACATTTTTATTTACGGCACGTGCCGGAAATGTAACACTCCCATTGGTTGTGCTCTCAACCAAACTGTCAAATCATCCAATGGCTGGGGTCATAACTGATCACATGTGCAGCATCATGGCAGTTGTAAATTAAACAGAGGCAAAGATTGCAGCTTCAATGGCTGAAAATGATAGGGGGGGTTTACTTACACTTCAAGGCCAAAACACAACACTTTAAAAAGGAACACTCAAACAATAGTGTAGCGCAATAAAATTCAGATTAAAAATCCATAGCTAAAAAGTCCACATAAAGTCTATTTCTGAAGAAACCACGGAGATAACAGCTGCTGTGAAGATGTGCATTCCACTCTCTCATGCTGGTGTCAATAACCAGTACACTACCTCCACCAGGAACAAGGTCTATCTCATCTCCTTTGTAGGGAAAAAAAACGCTTATTGACCATCCTGTTACACAGGGGTCATATTGATGAGGTGAGCGGCCAATCTTATCCTTTACGTGAATGAATTGTTGAGCAATTATTCAGTTCACACATCAGGGGAATCTGTTACGTTCTTGGTCCCACTTTGTGCCATGTAAGCTGGGTCGTGGTCTTTCTGGAGTGGGGCAAAGTACATGAACTTCAACTTCAGATGGTTGCAGAACTTTACCACCACTGTTTTGTATAATAAATCCCACAAATACCTGGAAAAAATATACATCTATTCATCTAATATATATAACAAGCACAGAAATAATGTGCTGCAGAGTAGGTGCAGCATAGAAAGAGTGGAAGCCCTGAACAAATGGTCAGAATCAGAGCTGCACTGCAGTTAAATTATATCCTATTATACTATATATAAATGAAAAATACTTTTAAAAAAAAAATTAACTAAAATACATAAACTACCAGTCTGGCTGTTTATTCATTTTTGTTACAAGAGAATAAAATATTGAACTGAATTGGTTAATGGAGTAAAAACATCACTTTGGTTTCGTTTTCTCTTCGCCAACTTTACCCAATATACAGTGCCCTCGGAAAGTATTCTTAGCGCTTCACTTTTTCCACATTTTGTTATGTTACAGCCTTATTCCAAAATTGATTAATTTAATTATTTTCCACAAATTTCTACAAACAAAACCCAATAATGACAATGTGAAAGAAGTTTGTTTGAATTTTTTGCAAATTTATTAAAAATGGAAAAATTCCCTTATACATAAGTATTCACAGCCTTTGCTCAATACTTTGTTGAAGCACCTTTGGCACCAATTACAGCCTCAAGTCTTTTTGACTATGATGCTACAAGCTTGGCACACCTATTTTTGGTCAGTTTCTCCCATTCTTCTTTTGCAGGACCTCTCAAGCTCCATCAGATTGGATGGGGAGCATCGGTTCACAGCCATTTTCAGATCTCTCCCAGTTCCTGCCACTGAAAAACATACACACAACATGATGCTGCCACCACCATGCTTCACTGTAGAGATGGTATTGGCCAGGTGATGAGCGGTGCCTGGTTTTCTCCAGATATGACCCTTGACATTCACGCCATCTTTGTTTCATCGGACCAGAGATTTTGTTTCTCATGGTCTGAGAATCCTTCAGGTGCCTTTTGGCAAATTCCAAGTGGGCTGTCATGTGCCTTTTACTGAAGAGTGGTTTCCGTCTGGCCACTCTACCATACAGGTCTAATTGTTGGAGTGCTGCAGAGATGGTTTCTCTTCTGGAAGGTTCTCCTCTCACCACAGAAAAATGCTGGAGCCCAGGCAGAGTGACCATCAGGTTCTTGTTCACCTCCCTGACTAAGGCTTTTCTCCCCTGATCACTCAGTTTGGCCAGGTGGCCCACTCTAGGAAGAGTCCTGGTGGTTCCAACATCTTCCATTTATGAATGACGGAGGCCACTGTGCTCATTGGGACCTTCAGTGCTGCAGAAATGGTTCTGTACCCTTCCTTAGATCTGTGCCACAATACAAGCCTGTCTCAGAGGTCTACAGACAATTCTTTGGACTTCATGGCGTGGTTTGTGCTCTGACATACACTGTTAACTGTGGGACCTTATATAGACAGGTGTGTGCCTTTTCAAATTATGTCCAATCAACTGCATTTACCACAGGTGGACTCCAATTAAGTTGTGGAATTATCTCAAGGATGATCAGTGGAAACAGGATGCACCTGAGCTCAATTTTGAGTGTCATGGCAAAGGCTGTGAATACTTACAGTGCCCTAAAAAAGTATTCAGCGATTGAACAGTGCTCCGTGAGATGTTCAAAGCTTGGGATATTTTTTTATAACCGAACCCTGCTTTAAACTTCTCCACAACTTTATCCCTAATCTGTCTGGTGTGTTCCTTGGCCTTCATGACGCTGTTTGTTCACTAAGGTTCTCTAACAAACCTCTGAAGGTTTCACAGTACAGTTGTAATTATGCTGAGATTAAATTACACACAGGTGGATTCCATTTAATAATTAGATGACTTCTGAAGACAATTGGTTCCACTAAATTTTAGTTAGGGGCATCAGAGTAAAGGGGACTGAATAAAAATGCATGCCACACTTTTTTCACATATTTAATTGTAAAAAATTTTGAAAACCATTTATCATTTTCCTTCCACTGCACAATTAGACCAACTGGACACAATTAGACCAAGTGGCACATATCACATAAAATCCCAATGAAATACATTTACGGTAGTAACATGACAAAATCTGGAAAATTTCAAGGTGTTAAGAGTACTTTTTCAAGGCACTGTATGTACATGTGATTTTGTTTTTCATTTTTGAATAAAATTGCAAAGATTTCAAACAAACTTCTTTTACGTTGTCATTATGGGGTATTGTTTGTAGAATTTTTAGGAAAATAATGAATTTATTCCATTTTGGATTAATTTTCAACATAACAAAATGTGGTAAAAGTGAAGCGCTGTGAATGCTTTGCGGATGCCCTGTGTGTGTGTATACATAATTTATACAGCTCTTTAACAAGACTGTCTTTTGAATTTCTGCTTTTGTTTAGGTGTAGATGTATGCTGTATGGCTTTGCAAAAATGATCCCCTCTGTTGTGTTCAGCAGGCAGTACTGCCTGCTGAACATGACCCATTCAATTGAACGCGTTCAATGCCTGTGTTGCTGCGTAGCTTAAAGCGGAGTTTCACCCAAAAGTGGAGGAGGTGGGGAGTGGGTACCCGATTTTGACAGGTACCCGCTCCCACTGGAAGCAGAAGTTTTCCTTCCCCCCTCCCTCCCAAAGTCTTCTGTTACACGACAGGTCCTAGAAGACTTTGGGACCAGTCACAGAGCATAGCGCCACTCGCGCATGCACAGTGGGCACCCGGCTGTGAATCCGCAAGCTGTCACAGCTGGGTGCCTATAGTAAAGATGGTGGCACCCCCGAGGGAGGACACAAGGTGAAAACGACTGGGGTGAGTGCGCACCGCTGGATCGTGGGACAGGTGAGTGTGTGTTTATTAAAACCAAGTATATAGTGACAATCAGCACAATCAAAAATATCTCAACATATGTGAACTTAAAAAACTATATAACTCAGATAAGTAGCTCAAAATAATTTCAAAACTGTTGAAAGCTGAACACTTAGTGATCTCACAACACAAAACAATAATTTATACCTTCATAGTGCAGCACAACAAATGTGTATATATATATTAGTACATTCTTTTGCAAATAAATTAATATTATAGTGTGTCAGAACCCTGGTGAAGAAATACAGTGCCTTGATAAAGTTGCATAGTTACATAGGTTGGACTTGATGGACTTTTTTCTTTTTTCAACCTCGCCTACTATGTGTGTGATTTTATGTCAGTATTACATTGTATATCCCTGTATGTTGTAGTCGTTCAGGTGCTTATCTAATAGTTTTTTTAAATTATCGATGCCCCCCCACTGAGACCACCTCCTGTGGAAGAGAATTCCATATCCTATCCGCTCTTACAGTAAAGAACCCTCTACACAGTTTAAGATTAAACTGCTTTTCTTCTAATTTTAGTGAATGGCCGCGTGTCTTATTAAATTCCCTTTTGCGGAAAAGCTTTATCCCTATTGTGGGGTCACCGATACGGTATTTGTACATTGAAATCATATCCCCTCTCAAGCGTCTCTTCTCCAGAGAGAATAAGTTCAGTACTCGCAACCTTTCCTCATAACTAATATCCTCCAGACCCTTTGTTAGCTTTGTTGCCCTTCTTTGTACTCGCTCCATTTCCAGTACATCCTTCCTGAGGACTGGTGCCCAGAACTGGACAGCATACTCCAGGTGCGGCCGGACCAGAGTCTTGTAGAGTGGGAGAAATATTGTTTCATCTCTGGAGTTGATCCCCCTTTTAATGCATGCCAATATTCTGTTTGCTTTGCTTGCAGCAACTTGGCATCGCATGCCATTGCTGAGCCTGTCATCTACTAGGACCCCCAGGTCCTTTTTCCATCCTAGATTCCCCCAGAGGTTCTCCCTCTAGTGAGTAGATTGCATTCATATTTTTGCCACCCAAATGCATTATTTTACATTTTTCTACATTGAACCTCATTTGCCATGTGGTTGCCCACCCTATGAATTTGTTCAGATATTCTTGCAAAGTTTCCACATCCTGCGGAGAAGTTATTGCCCTGCTTAGCTTAGTATTGTCCACAAATACAGAGATTGAGCTGTTTACCCCATCCTCCAGGTCATTTATGAATAAATTAAATAGGATTGGTCCCAGGACAGAACCCTGGGGGACCCCACTTTCCACCCTGGACCATTCTGAGTACTCCCCATTTATCAGTACCCTTTTAACTCACCCCTGTAGCCAGTTTTCAATCCATGGACTCACCCTATGCTCCATGCCAACGGACCTTACTTTGTACAGTAAACGTTTATTGGGAACTGTATCAAATGCTTTTGCAAAATCCAGATACACCACGTCTACGGGCCTTCCTTTATCTAGATGGCAGCTCACCTCCTCATAGAAGGTTAATAGATTGGTTTGGCATGAACGATTCTTCATGAATCCATACTGCTTACTGCTGATGCCATTGTAATTACTAAAATCTTGTATATAGTCCCTTATCGTCCCCTCCAATAGCTTGCATACTATTGATGTTAGGCTAACTGGTCTGTAATTCCCAGGGATGTATCTCGGTCCTTTTTTAAATATTGGTGCTACATTGGCTTTTCTCCAATCAGCTGGTACCATTGCAGTCAGTAGAGTGTTCGCAAAAATTAGGAACAATGGTCTGGCAATTACTTGACTGAGTTCCCTAACCACTTCCCGCCTGGCATATTACAAAATGATGTGCGCAAAGTGGTTCAGTTATCCTGACCAGACGTCATATGACCTCGGTCAGGAAGCGCCGCAGTGATCGGAGATGACGCTTGTCCCTCGGACACAGCGCATCCCCAATCAGAGTAAACAGCCAATGAAATTGGCTGTTTACCAAGTGATCGGCTGTGTCCAATCACAGCCGGTCACATGTCAAAACAAAGAAGATGCGCGCGCAATGCGCACCGCCGGGGATCGCGCGTGTCCCTCGGACACAGTGTATTCCTGTTCAGGGTAAACAGCCAATTAAATTGGTTGATTACCACGTGATCGGCTGTGTCCAATCACAGCCGGTCACAAGTATAAACATTGTGCGCGGTTTCCAGGGATCTCTCCTTCTCTCTCCTCACACACCGATCCTGTGAGGAGAGAGAAGGAGAGATCTGTGATCTTTAAGTGAACATTTTTCCTACATTACTGTCTGTAACAGCCCATCTGTCACACAGGCCACCACCAGTATCGCCATCGGTACCGCCATCACCTGAATCTGTCACACAGGCTGCCATCAGTACCATCTGAATCTGTTACAGCCCATCTGTCACACCACCATCGGTACCGCCATCACTACCGTCACACAGGCCCATCATTAGTACTGCCATCAGTACTGCTGCACAGTCCCGCCATAAATACCGTCACACAGGCCATCAGTAACCTGTCAGTTCCGTCACACAGGCCTGCCATCAGTGAGCTGTTAGTAGCACCAGCAGTTCGTCACACAGGCCCGCCATCATGTCTCAGAGTTTATACAGCTGAGGAGGCATATAACATCCTTACCATGTCGAATGATGAGAGCAGTGGGGAGCTCCCATTATCTGCTTCTGGTTCGGAATACAAGCCAGTGGAGGGTAGTGGATCGGAGTCCAAGTCAGAGGAGGAAACCGTCCCTCCTAAGGCTCGATTCACACCTATGCATGTTGCTTTTGAGCGTTTTTGGAGGTTTTTTTTTCATGCTTGCCACGTTTTTGAGCCGCGTTTTTGCAGCGTTTTTGCGGCGTTTTTGCCGCGATTTGCGTTTTGCGTTTTTTTGTTTTTTTTTCATTTTTTTTTACAGTCTTAAAAAAAAATTACAAAAAAAAAAAAAAAAAAAAAAAAAAAACGGCAAAAACGCACCAAAAACGCATCAAAAACGCATCAAAAACGCAGCAAAAACGCAGCACTTGCGTTTTTGATGCTTGTCCATTGAAAACCATTACATGCAAAACGCTGCTTTTTGCATGAAAAAAAGTCCCCGACCCTTTCCAAAAACGCTGAGATACAAAAAAGCATTGATGTGAACATGTTCCATAGGAACCCATGTTAAAAAATTCCCGTGCATTTCTGCAAAATGCAAAATGCATCAAAAAACGCGCTAGTGTGAATGGGGCCTTAAAGAAAAAGAAGATCGGGACCAAGATCAGAAGACCTGCCTAACACCAGCAGCGCCAGACTCCAGGAAGAGGAGCCCAGTACCAGTACTGGAAGTACACGCCCAACCCGAAGAATTCAGGCCCAGTCCTACCTTCCCGATGCCCTGGCAAACCCCTTATGATTGCCTGCCAACTCAGGATCCGCTATAATCCCCCCTTTCACCGCACAACCAGGTGTGCAGCCCAACCGTTCAAATTTTTCACAATTTTTTTTTTTTTTCCCCTTAGATTTGTTGCAGTACATGGTGGACCAAACAAATCTCTATGCAGAGCCTTTTATTGCTGCCAACCCCAATTCGTCCTACGCCCGTATGTTCCATTTGCGACGTCTCACACTAGACGAATTCAAATTGTTTTTGGGCCTTAGATATAATATGGGGTTTACAAAGAAAAACGAACTGCTTGCCTATTGGTCCACCAACCCCATCCACCACATGCCGATATATTCTGCTGTCATGTCCAGGACACGGTACGACATGATTATGCGTTTTCTACACTTTAACGATAATTCATAGTGCCCTCCCTAAGATCATCCCAACCATGATAAATTGTATAAGATTTGCCCCCTAATAAATTCTTTTACCAAACGATTTTCTGAAGTGTTTATCCCCGACCAAAATATTTGTGTAGACTAATTCCTTATACATTTTACTGGCCAGCTGCAGTTCAAGCAGTATATCCTAAGTAAGAGAGCCAGGTATGGGTTGAAATTGAACAAATTGTGTGATCGAGCCACTGGGTAGGTTTACCCAGTTTTACAAAGACTCCCAGCCCCTTGAGTGCCCCACATATATAGGAACCAGTGGTTAAATTGTCTGGGACCTTGCATACCCCCTGTGGATACCACTTATATGTAGACAATTATTACAGCAGCTTGCCCCTTTTCCGTCACCTGTATCGTAAACAAACCCTGGCCTGCGGTACCTTCCAAAAAATAGGAAGGGCTTCCTACAGAGTTTACTATCAAAATGGCTACAAAAGGGGGAATTCATGAGGAATGGGGAGGTGTTGGCCATGATGGGACAAGAAAGATGTTCACATGATGACTACCATCCACAATGACACCTTGGTGGAGATTCAGAGAAGACGTGGCCCCATAGTAAAGCCTGAATGTGTCCATGACTACAATCTGTATGAGGGGGGGTGGATTTAAATGATCAGATGCTACAACCATATTTGTCAACCCACAAGTCCCGTTATTGGTATAAGAAAGTTGCATTTCATCTGTTTCATATGGCCCTGTTCAATTCGTTTGTCTGTTATCAAAAATCACCCGAAAACCAACCCACCACCTACCTCAAATATATTGAAGACATCGTCACTACCCTGATTTAACAGCAAGGACCCGCTCCAGGAAGCATTCGCTCTGATAGTGTGAGTCGACTCAGAGCGACATTTTCCCTATAACATTCCCCCCGCAGAATCCAGAAGAAGACACCAAAAGAGATGTCGTGTATGCACAAGTGGAGAAGTTAGAAGAGATACAAGTTATTATTGTCCCCAATGTCCCTCCCAACAAGGCTTGTGTATCGGTGATTGCTTCAAAAATTATCACACATCCATCAGATATTAGTTCCCCTTATTAGTAACAGACTGCCATTTCCCCATTTCAAATACCTGTGTGGAATCATTTCGCCTGCTACCATGTTTCTACCTACCATGTTAACTGACCCTGGTCTGTTTACCGACGATATCTTTGCCTGCCGTTTAAATCACGTTTCTAACTTCCATGTGCACCAACCTTAGCCTGTTTACCGACGATGCCTTTGCCTGCTGTTTCAACCACGTTTCTAACTTCCACGTGCACCGACTTTGGCCTATTAATTGACCATGTTTTTGCCTACTACTTGGACTGACCTTTTGCCCTTCTACTTTAGTACACAGGGGTCTCACATATGTGAGGGGCTCCAGAATAGCGTTCTGAGTAGAAAAAATTTGTTTTTGGTTTTCTGTGCTCCCAGAACAGGGTCTGAGGCTTCAAAGAGATTTGGGTGGGAGAAGACTCTACCCCTGTCCCCCTGGCCCTAAGCTTGATGGTCCTTCCTGCTGCCTAGACCAATACTTTGGCTGTGCTGACCATATCGCTGCCTGTAATGACCCAGGACTTTATGGACTGTTTCTTCCTGCTGCCTGGACCAATACTTTGGCTATGCTGACCATATCGCTGTAAGTAATGACCCAGGACTTTATGGACTATGTTTCTTCCTGCTGCCTGGACCAATACTTTGGCTGTGTTGACCATATCTCTGTCTGCTGCCTCAACAGAATATGGACAGTATTTCTGCCTGGATATCTCTGCCTGCTACCTGGACCAATGCTTTGGCTGTGCTGACAGTATCTCTGCCTATACTAACTATGGACATAGTTATTCCTGCCTGCTGCCTGTATGATTGCTTTTGCTGTCGCTGACCACATCCCTGCCTGTTGCCTGGACCGATGCTCTCCTCTGTGGACCTGTGCACTACTAAAACCACAGGTAATCTTTTGTTATTTGGTATATACATGCCCTGTGTTAGAAATATGCAGGGCCTTCAAAAATGTGATCGGTAGTCAGGAAATTATATGTGTAATTTATGCTCCTAGAATGCCTGAAGGTGCTACTTGAATGTTGAGCCTCTGTATATGGCCAGGCTGTGTAAAAGTCTCACACACGTGAAATTGCTATATTCAGGAGGAGTAGCAGAATGTATTTTAGGGTGTAATTTTTGCTATGTACATGCTATGTTTTGGAAATATCTTATAAATGAACAACTTTGTGTAAAAAAAAAAATGCGTTTTCATTTTTTTCCCATGTTTTCCGAAAACTTCTGGAAAAAAATGAAACGTTGAAAAGACTCAATATGCCACATAGATTATATGTTGGGGTGTTTGCTTTCCAAAATGGGGTCATTTTGTGGGCGTTTCTATTATCCTGATGCTCCAGGGTCTTCAAAAGTTTAAAAGGGGGTTGAGAAATTAGATGTGTAATTTATGCTTGTAGAACGCCTGAAGGTGCTACTTCAATGTTGGGCCTCTGTATGTGTCCAGGCTGTGTAAAAGCATCACACATGTGAGAGGAGTAGTAGAATGAATTTTGGGGTGTAGTTGCAAGCATGCATATGCTGGGTTCAAGAAATAACCTGTCAATACAATAAGTTTGTGTAAAAAAAACAAAAACAAAATATATATTTCTTAATTTTCCCAAGAATTGTGGGAAAAAATTTCAACTTCAAAAAACTCACCATGGCTCTTACTAAATACCTTGGACTGTCTACTTTCCAAAAAAGGGGTAATTTGGGGGTATTTGTAGTTTCCTGGATTGTTAGTTTCTCAAGAAATGAGATAGGCCTTCAGTACATCAGGTGTGATCAGATGTGATCAAGAATTTTCAGTGATTTGCACCATAACTTGTAGACTCTTTCACTTGTAGACTCTATAACTTTTACGCAGACTAAATAATATCCACTATTTTGGGTTTTTATACCAAAGATTCGTAGCAGTATACATTTTGGCCCAAATTTATGAAGAAAAATTACGTATTTGCTAAATTTTACAATAGAAACTAAAAAAAACTAGTCTTTTAAAAAATGTCGCTCTTTATTTTCGCTTATATCGCAAAAAATACAAAACCCAGCGGTGATAAAATACCACCAAAAGAAATCTCTATTTGTGAGAAAAAAAATTATAAAAATGTTGTTTGGATACAGTGTAGCATGACTGAGTAATTGTCATTCAAATTGTGAGAGCACTGAAAGCTGAAAATTGGTCTGGGCGGGAAGGTGTATAAGTGCCCTGTATTGAAGTGGTTAAGGACCCTCGGGTGCAAGCCATCTGGTCCCAGTGACTTATTAATGTTACGTTTTTCAAGTCTATTTCTAATTCTGTCCTCTGTTAGCCATGAGGGTGCTTCCTGTGACATGCCATGAGGATAAACATTGCAGTTTTGGTCACTGAAGCCCCCCGATTCCCTCGTGAAAACTGAGGAGAAGAATAAATTCAATACCTTCGCCATCTCTCCATCCTTAGTAACCAGATTCCCTTCATCATTCTTTATGCGACCAATATGATCTGACCTCCCTTTCTTACTATTTATGTACTTAAAGAATTTTGTGGGATTTTTTTTACTCTCCTCCGCTATGTGCAAGGATACACGTCTCCAAACAGAGTATAAAGAAAAAACCTTGGGTGATATTTACCAAACTGAAATACCTTCAATATACGTCTGTAAACAGAGAGAAGGGTCAACAACCTGATTTTCCATGTAAAATATCTGATAAATAACCTGTCCCTTTCCAAAAAAATTTAACTATCTGGTGATGAAACCCCCCAATTTATAACATAAAGCAATAAAACACTGCTCATTTTGATTGTCCTAAATGTTGCACTTTATTAAGATATACAGTATGTAATTAGTCCTGTATATATTTATGATGTATACATTTTGAGGTGTTTATTGACATCATAGGGTGTCTGACACAGCAGCTTTTATTAATTTATTTTACACTATTTTCATCAAGTACAGGTTAATAATCATTGTGACAGACCTAGTTGGGACAGAGGCTTTTGGAGAGGACTGAATACTAGCCTCTAGCCAATGTTACTTTGGATTCAAGTCCATGTCCCACCAAAACACAAAACTCTGGGAACCCTGTATATGCCATATTATAAATAGTGACTGATTCATAATGTTGGGGCTCATAGAAGATGCTGATGTCATCAACTCCAGCCACCTGTTGTCTGCTATAATGTATTTATTATAAATAAGGCTAGTGTGGGCTCTAAGAGTATTTCACCCATTGTTGTTTGTGTTAATTAACTCTGCTATTGTGTGAAGGTTTTCTGTGTTTCTATTTATGATAATGTTGATTGTGTCTTCTGAGCTAAAAGACGGCAAGTCTGTCCTAAAGTTCATGTCTCTGAGTCACCTGGGCTGTCTAAAGGATTAGATAATTGGCTCATGTTAATTAGGTTTCTGCTTACAGTTTGCATTGTCATCCTGCGGTATATATTTGTGTGAGATCTCAAATAAAAGGCTATTCCTGATGTACTCCAAGACTGGTTTTGTCTGGTTCTTGGGGGTTACTATAGCCAGATCCATTGGATTAGTGTTCCAGGACTTAGGAAGCGATCTACTGACGGAAGCACTCAAGCGGAGTGTGGGACATTACATCACAATTGGTGGCAAGCAGTGGGACGCTTTCTACAGTCTGGGATATCCAAACCTCCACCTGCATCCAAGATCAGGATAGCAGACTTCGGTCACCCCAGCGGAGATATGGACCTGACATCAGTGTTCCCGGGGCTGCTGCAGATCGTCCTTTCAGCATACACCAGGATTGTGTCTGAGGATGAATACCTGGAGCTCAGGCAGCAGATTTGGGTAAAGCTCTGGATTGGAGCCCTCCAGCTTGCTGGTATAAAACAGGGCAAGTGCTTTCCAACCCAAGAGCAACGGGCCAGTGACCAACAGGCATTGCGGATGGCATTCCTGGGAGAGTGGCCCCAGCAGCAATGGGTGACTGAGTTGGACAGGCTGGTCCAGCAGGAGGTAGAGCTGGACAATCATTAATCGGGCTCTGCAATGGCATGCAGAGCAGGGATATTTAGGGGAGACAACAGAACGCTCTCCAGAGGGATATGGCTTTGGAGGCCCTGGATTGCTGTGGGAGAGCCTTACAGATAGTTTTGTGTTTATCGATGAAGGTTAACTTACCCTTGAAGAGAGGCTATGCTCAGTCTTGCAGGGGTCTTAGAGCTTAAACCTGATCTGGACCATTTGTTAAGGAAGGAACAGCATCTGGAAAGGGCATACAGGAAACTGCTAGAACACGTTCAGCAGCATGCCAGAGAATCGGCAGTGGAAACTCCGGAGATTGCTGTCCGCAAACCTGAAGTACTGACAACAGGGCAAAGCTCTGCTAACCTCTGCCCAGCACCAACAGTGGCTTCGGCCTTCTTGAGAGAATTGGTAGTCGGCCTTTCTCCCACAACACTGACAGGGACATGTGATTTTCTGCCAGCAGCATCTATGGAGTTACAACAAACTTCTACAGCTGATGATCTGGTAACTGAACAGAGGGCCCAAGACCTCTGTCCCACACTTTTAGCAATTCCAGAGACTGGGGATTTTATAGACGTTTCGGTAGAGGTGGAACCACCTAGCAAACCCCCAGCAGAAGTTCTGGCAACCGGACAGAGGGTCCAAGACCTCTGCCCCACACCTGCAGCAATTCTGGAGGCCCAGGGTGAGGAGGTGGCAGTCTATCGCAAGCTGCAGAACAGGATGCAAGGAGAGAATGCAGTCGTCACCTGACAACTACAGCTTGATCTGGTGTCGGTGGATGGGCCTGTGGTCTTCACTAACAGAAGATCAGCAGAAGTGCTGGCAACCTCTGCCCAGTACCGGCAACAACTGCGGAGTTCCAGGGAGCTGGGGCAGTTGGCCTCTCTCCCCAACAGATAGCTGGAGCAGATGATGTAGGGAAGCTCCTACGCCCAGCTGAACTGCTGGCAACGGAACAGAGCGCTGCTGGCCTCTGCCCTCCACTAACGATGGATTTCCTGTAAAAGTGGATGGGACTTCAGTCTCCACCTGTCTACCCCAGGGATGCTGGGCAGTCGGCCCAGATCCCCAACAGCATGACGGATTGAGCCCAGTCACCCTGTCTTCTCTCCAGCAGCTGAAAGGACTCCAGGGAGAAGGGCCAGTCCAGGCCTGTCTCCAGAGGCAGGCATGTTCTCTCAGAGAGGCAGAGGTTGGCTGGGTAAGTAATGCTATGTTTGGGACAATTTGTTTGGGATACTGTGTGGGTACAGGCATTAGGGGACTGGAACTATGGACTAAATTCGGAGTCAACCTGTCTGGGGTCTCCTCCTGCGTTAGTCTCCTGCCAAAAGGGGAGATGTGTAACAGACCTAGCCGGAAACAGAGGCTTTTGGAGAGGACTGAATGCTAGCCTCTTGACTTCTGATTATGGGCCCTGGATTTTAAGGAAACCATACACTTTGCGAGCTGTATGCCTGGGGAACTTGAAGTAATGTTACTTTGGATTCAAGTCCATGTCCCCCCAAAACACAAAACTCTGGGAACCCTGTATATGCCATATTATAAATAGTGACTGATTCATAATGTTGGGGCTCATAGAAGATGCTGATGTCATCAACTCCAGCCACCTGTTGTCTGCTATAATGTGTTTATTGTAAATAAGGCTAGTGTGGGCTCTAAGACTATTTCACCCATTGTTGTTTGTGTTAATTAACTCTGCAATTGTGTGAAGGTTTACTGTGTTTCTACAGTGGCTTGCGAAAGTATTCGGCCCCCTTGAACTTTTCAACCTTTTGCCACATTTCAGGCTTCAAACATAAAGATATAAAATTTTTATTTTTTGTGAAGAATCACCAACAAGTGGGACACAATTGTGAAGTGGAACGAAATCTTTTGGATTTTTGAAACTTTTTTAACTAATAAAAAAATGAAAAGTGGGGCGTGCAAAATTATTCGGCCCCCTTGCGTTAATACTTTTTAGAGCCACCTTTTGCTGCGATTACAGCTGCAAGTCGCTTGGGGTATGTCTCTATCAGTTTTGCACATCGAGAGACTGAAATTCTTGCCCATTCTTCCTTGCAAAACAGCTCGAGCTCAGTGAGGTTGGATGGAGAGCGTTTGTGAACAGCAGTTTTCAGCTCTTTTCACAGATTCTCGATTGGATTCAGGTCTGGACTTTGACTTGGCCATTCTAACACCTGGATACGTTTATTTGTGAACCATTCCTTTGTAGATTTTGCTGTATGTTTGGGATCATTTTCTTGTTGGAAGATAAATCTCCGTCCCAGTTTCAGGTCTTTTGCAGACTCCAACAGGTTTTCATCCAGAATGGTCCTGTATTTGGCTGCATCCATCTTCCCCTCAATTTTAACCATCTTCCCTGTCCCTGCTGAAGAAAAGCAGGCCCAAACCATGATGCTGCCACCACCATGTTTGACAGTGGGGATGGTTTGTTGAGTGTGAAGAGCTGTGTTGCTTTTACGCCAAACATATAGTTTTGCATTGTGGCCAAAAAGTTCGATTTTGGTTTCATCGGACCAGAGCACCTTCTTCCACATGTTTGGTGTGTCTCCCAGGTGGCTTGTGGCAAACTTTAGACGAGACTTTTTATGGGTATCTTTGAGAAATGGCTTTCTTCTTGCCACTCTTCCATAAAGGCCAGATTTGTGCAGTGTACGGCTGATTGTTGTCCTATGGACAGACTCTCCCACCTCAGCTGTAGTTCTCTGCAGTTCATCCAGAGTGATCATGGGCCTCTTGGCTGCATCTCTGATCAGTCTTCTCCTTGTCTGAGCTGAAAGTTTAGAGGGACAGCCAGGTCTTGGTAGATTTGCAGTGGTCTGATACTCCTTCCATTTCAAAATGATCGCTTGCACAGTGCTCCTTGGGATGTTTAAAGTTTGGGAAATCTTTTTGCATCCAAATCTGGCTTTAAACTTCTCCACAACAGTATTACAGACCTGCCTGGTGTGTTCCCTGGTCTTCATGATGCTCTCTGCGCTTTCAATAGAACCCTGAGACTATCACAGAGCAGGTGCATTTATACAGAGACTTGATTACACACAGGTGGATTCTATTTATCACCATCAGTCATTTAGGACAACATTGGATCATTCAGAGATCCTCGCTGAACTTCTGGAGTGAGTTTGCTGCACTGAAAGTAAAGGGGCCGAATAATTTTGCACGCACCACTTTTCAGTTTTTTAATTGCTAAAAAAGTTTAAAATATCCAATAGATTTCATTCCACTTCACAATTGTGTCCCACTTGTTGGTGATTCTTCACAAAAAATTTAAATTTTATATCTTTATGTTTGAAGCCTGAAATGTGGCAAAAGGTTGAAAAGTTCAAGGGGGCCGAATACTTTCGCAAGCTACTGTATTTATGATAATGTTGATTGTGTCTTCTGAGCTAAAAGACGGCAAGTCTGTCCTAAAGTTCATGTCTCTGAGTCACCTGGGCTGTCTAAAGGATTATATAATTAGATCATGTTAATTAGGTTTCTGGTTACAGTTTGTATTGTCATCCTGCGGTATATATTTGTGTGAGATCTCAAATAAAAGGCTATTCCTGATGTACTCTAAGACTGGTTTTGTCTGGTTCTTGGGGGTTACTATAGATCTATTGGACTCATGTTCCAGGACTTAGGAAGCGATATACTGATGGAAGCACTCAAGCAGAGTGTGGGACATTCCATTACAATCATTATTTTTATAAACCCTGTTATTACCGTGTAAAAGTAGCTGTGACCCCATTATTGTGCTGTACATAACCTGTGCAGAGCGCAAGGCTGTGGGAGGGGTGCAGCAGGTCCTCCTACTACAGGCTGCCTGCAGAAAGCTACAGGAGGGGGCAGAGACAAGACCAGTCACCCTGCATAAGGAAAGAGCAGCACTGACCAGTCTTTATTGCAGGAAGTTCCTGCAAAACAGCAATGTTTTACACTCGATTACTGCACAGATCCTAAATGAAAACATAAAGCACACAAAGTTTCCATAGTACATACACTATCTTTGCTCCACCTCCTGACACACACCTAACCTCATTATCCACTTCTAGTTTCAGCATACATGCAGTTATACCCACTGTTCTGATTTTACATTTGCAGTTGCTGGAACAGAATAATGTCAGAATTCAAGAATTACCGTATATACTCGAGTATAAGCTGACTTTTTCTGCACATTTTTTATGCTGAAAAAGCCCCCCTATATTATACTTGAGTGAGGGTCTCCCACTGTGTCATGCAGTCTTAACTGTTCGGCGGCCATCCACTGTAACAAAGCCCCACCTCCTCCTCGTCGGTGATAGACGGAACACTGATACAATGCTGGGAAAACTGAATCAGTGTTCCGTCTATCACGGACGAGGAGGAGGCGGGGCTTTGTTACAATGGACGGCCGCCAACCAGACTGCAGTTGCATGACACAGCGGGACACACCCGCTGTGTGTAATCAAAGGTGAGGCTGCAGATGGGCACAGTGAGGCTGCAGATGGGCACTGATGATACAGGTGAGCACAGTGAGGCTGCAGATGGGCACAGAGGATACAGGTGGGCACAGTGAGGCTGCAGATGGGCACAGAGGATACAGGTGGGCACAGTGAGGCTGCAAATGGGCACAGTGAGGCTGCAGATGGGCATTGTTGACCAGTAGCTGCTGCATTTCCCATCCTAGGCTTATACTCGAGTCAATACGTTTTCCCAGTTTTTTGTGGTAAAATTAGGTGCCTTGGCTTATACTCGAGTATATACAAAATATAATAAATAATATATAAAATAAATATAGTATATATAAAATTAAAAAAACTATACAGAACAGGGAAAAATAATTTTTTTAGTGAACATATTTATTAACTAAATGAAAGTTCTTACTTTGCCTGGTGTTATCAATTATGGCAGAAAAAGCTGGTGTTAGTGATGCTAGTAGTATATTTCAAAGTACGTAAATATTTCAGTATTAACATATTGACTAAGATTTACAGGAAAAGGATAAAATTACATATGGATAAAATTATATACACATATTACAACACAAATTCCTACATTCCCACAGGATTGCATTTAGAGAATGAAGAAAGATGCCTCAAATTCATAACAGCATCAGTTCACAAAATAAAAATACATGCAGACGTTTCCTTACCATGTGATATTTGTTCATTTTAACAATCCCAATTTTACCTTTTTTTTTTTTTTTTATTCCATTTTATTTTTTATCAACCATATCTGCTGAATATAAGCCATGTATGTAGGTAAAATCAAATCACAAGGGTTAGCACCAAAGTATTGGCTCCTAACAATGTTGCTTCTTGTGATAACAGATATGTAAAGTATTTTTTTTGGATAAGGTTCGGACATGGTTAGGTTTTGTTTTTTTTTCTTTTTTGCTGTTTGTCTTGTCAGGGAGAGTTCCCTCCCTGCCCTAGAGAGTCACTAGGAAGTGAGGCCGTGAGTGTCAGAAATAGGGGATAAAACGGCTATATATGGAAAAGATAGACAATGTATATTTAACCCCAGGCACGAACCTGCGGCCGCACATGTACAACCGGCACTCAAAGATATCATGATAAACATATGTAAAATAATTCTATGTTGTCCAGCTTTGTAACAGTATATGGCACCATCCAGTGCGAGATTTGTCCTGTTTACCATTATGATTGAAAGTGAAATAACATTTTGGCTAGTCCCCAGAACAGTAATAGAGGAGAAATCTTCTAATTGGGACACTAGTTCTGGTGACCTAGGGGGGCCCCAACAGATTCTCTTAGTTTGCAGTTAATTTCTCTTTTTTTGGTTATGGGGAGGAAGTGAAGGAAAATCTCCCCAATAGGCCACAGATGCCAAAAAAAAATAAAAAATCTGTGGGGGTTATACCCTCCTTTACGCTATCCAAAAAAAAAAAAAGTTTTGCCTGTAGTTCCACTTTAGGATTGAACAGTTTCTCATCCAACTTTATACAGTCACCATTTAACCACTTAAGGACCGAGCCTCTTTCTGAGATTTGTTGTTTACAAGTTAAAAAAAAAATTTTTGCTAGAAAATTACTTAAAACCCCCAAACATTAAACATTTTTTTTCCCGAATACCCTAGAGAATAAAATGGCGGTTCTTGCGAAACTTTCTGTCACACCGTATTTGCGCAGCAGTCTTACAAGCGCATTTTTTTTTGAAAATACACAAATACATTTTTTGAATTAAAAAATAAGACAACGGTCAAGTTAGCCCAATTTTTTTTTATATTGTGAAAGATAATGTTACGCCAAGTAAATTGATACCCAACATGTCCCGCTTCAAAATTGCGCCCGCTCGTGGAATGGCGACAAACTTTTAGCCTTAAAAATCTCCATAGGCGACATCAGTGCTGCCTATCAGTGCCCATCAATTCTACATATCAGTGCCGCCTCACCAGTGCCCATCAGTGAAGGGGAAAACAAAATTTTATGGCAGAAACTAAGAAAAATGTTTGTGTTTTTTTCAAAAATGTTGGTCATTTTTAGTTTGTTTAAGAAAAAATAAAGACCCCAGAGGTGATCAAATACCATCAAAAGAAAGCTCTATTTGTGGGAAGAAAATAATAAAAATGTAGTTTGGGTACAGCGTTGCATGACCGCACAATTGTCATTCAAAGTGTGACAGCGCTAAAAGTTGAAAATTGTCCTGGGCAGGAAGGGGCCAAAGTGCCTGGTATTGAAGTGGTTAATATCTTTTTGGGCATCTCTCTGTTATTTTATCCACCTCCTGTGCATTGAAAAATGCTCTTTTTACAGGTTACCTTTCAAATTATTTCTGGGTCTACAGATTACAATTTTATCAGACCTATTAGTGACAAGTTACCTTATCCCAACATTGCCACTTCAGACCCCTAACCTAGAACGTCACACTTGCATGGTTGAAGTTGAGGAGGACAGTCTGTTGTTTCAAAGTCTTTGGGGAAAGAAAAGTAGAGAGACCGGTAAGAACCTAAATTCCATCAAATGTGACAGTCATGAAGAAAGAAAAATGCCTTATTTAAGTGTCAGTCCACCCCCAAATACAGTCTGTGGAAAACCTGTTATAGTTAGATCTTTTACAGCCGAATTAGCAGCTCAATCCAACTGCTACATTTTTAACAAGGAAGTCTCACTCAACCTGCTGGCTTTATGTTGGTGAATGGAGAGCTAAGAACTTCAGTAGGTAACACTTCTCTCCAGCATTTGCTAATAACTGCAAGACCAGATTTGGTTGAAATGATGTTTTAATATGACAGTCCAAAGAGTAGAAACTACAATTGACACTCTCCTATAGATATTAGTTCACTGGGGTGGAATTGGGAAAAGCTTCTGATAGCTCTTTAGAAAGCCCTATTCAATGACAGTGGTTGAGCACATCCTAAGTATTACAGGCTGTTAAAGAACATTTACAAAGCCCAGGGTCTTTCAGATGACACTTGCTTTTGGTAATTCTTCAGTGATTTTTTTGGAGGGATGAGAGTGTTACTAAGTCCTGGCTTTTTCCTCTTCCCCCTCTCAGCTTGTGTCTCTTGCCGCAATTCCTCTACACTTTGTACATCCCCCAGTTTTGAGCTGTCTCTGACCATCTCTGGAGCATCACCTCCGCTGCTAGGAAGTTCTCCTGGGCTCAACACTGTACCCCCTGGTGGCAAATCAGTTCCATGACTGTATTTGCATTTTGTTCCATATCGACACCGTCCATCTCTCTGGAAGGCCAAACAGGCTCCTTTTCCACCCTTTGCCCAGTTGCCGTCGCTCAGTTTGACATGACGTTCCAAGATACTCAGCTGGGCCCGTTCCTCATCCCGAAAGGGATTTGAAAACACTCCACTGGGGCTTACTTTGCTCTGAGTCCCAAGCCGTGGTGCAGGGAGGCGAGCAGAGAGTAGAGGAGAAGGAAGAGGTTCTGTGGGTTTCTCTAATTCTCTTTTACTGTCATCTTCATCTTCACTGCTGGAGGCTGCATCTGCAAAGAAGTTCATTTTGGATCGAGAGGGCCTAAAAAAAATAAAATAAAAAGCGACAGCAGAAGACTAAAAAGGAAATAGAAGTCACAGAACAAAAACAGTGAAAGAGATGTTTAAAGGGTCAGTTCACCTTTACAGAAGAAATGTAAAGGTAAACTAACACAAGACACCCATCCCCCTGGTCCCCACTCTACCTACCTCCGGGGTTGCTGTCAGCACCCCCTCAGAGAGGGTGGTAAGAGAGGTAGGCAGTAGTAGTAGAAGATTAAAAAGTAGGAGATTCCAGCACAGAGACTTTAACACTTACTTCTTTTGGAGAAAAAAAACAGTCTTTGGTGTAGAGGATTTATCAGCAGGAGATGTGAATATGCAAACAATGGTATAAAGGCATGATATATATTCCTACAGTCATACTGCGTTTTTCACTTGCATAAGATGTGCATTGACCATGTAGCTTCATGGTGTCATTTGTTACCCTATACTTACTGCCTGTAGTAGAGTAAATTTTTACAATTCTGTGTCTGCAGTTTCTATTTGTGTTGAAACATGAGACATGGCACTACACAGGTTAATGCATGACCTCTTTCTGTAGTCTGAGACCTGACACTTCCTGTGAATAAACCACATATCCCACAATCCCTGGGTCTCTCAGTTTAGCACTCATGCAGATGAGAGCCAAAAAGTCATTGGATCTGCCGTAGACACAAGCAGTCAGCACTAAGAGCACATTCATGCAACTAGATGTGTTTAATCACATTAGAACTTCCACATTAGTGATGAGGCATGCATTGGACACTGTGTGACTGACCTGGAACAGAAAACTGTCCTGTCCCCTTGGTAAATATGGACCAGTTAACTGAAGCAATACATGGTCATAGGGGAATCGATCAGCCATGACAGTACAACTGCAGCCACAACAGGTGAGCTTATCATTACAAGGCAAGGCAAACAACACAAGGATCATATTAACACAAACACCTAACTAAACGAACAAAAACATTTGAAAGTCTACCATGCCCTTAAGTTTACCAAATGAAGAGTTTGTGTTATGTAGGGTGAGGGGCAGTGTTAGGAATAGTGGGAGGAAGAGGAGTGTTAGTGTTGTAGGAAAGGTTAGTATGTCAGTTAGTGTAAAATAAACAGGGAGGGTTTAAGTGTTAATTTTAGGGTTAATTTTAAAGCTTCTCACGTGAGTTACCTGCAAGGTTGTGGACAATGTTAGGGTTTTAAGAAGCATTAGTATATGTGTTAATGTTAACATTACAGTGAGGGCTAGTGTAAGGGTTAGTGTTAGGGTTGCAGAAGGGGGGGCAATGACAGGGGCTGTATTGTGTTCCTATTGTTGTTTGAGTTTCTCATCCCCCTGGTCAGCCCCGCTCTTTCCTACTTTGAGTGTACTATCGCCCACACTTCAGCCTAGTGCATCATCTTAACACAGGGGTGCCCAACCTTTTGAAGACCGAGGGCCACTTTAGCGACTTGGTAACTGATTGTGGGCCACAATGAGCGGAGTGGGCGGATGACAGGTCTCTGTCCACTCTGCAAATGCAGAGCAGACATGTGTAATTAAGTATGGAAGCTGCGCTTAGGACAAAAGTATAGGTATGCAGCCCCCCTAAAGGAGTTTCCCTAAGGATCCTCCACAGAGTAATGGGATATAAATTAAAAGGGGTGTGGCGCTCCCTACAGGGTTTAGGGATAATGTAAGGGAGGGGGACGGGGTTGTCTGATGGATTATATTAAATCCAAAAGGTGATATCCCCCACTCATCAACCTAGTAAGGTACCTGATACTAACAAAAATTATATACACAACAAAATTATTTAAACGAGAGCGATTGTGTGATTGTGTGCATCAGTGATTGTGTGCAAATACAAAAATGCCTTATATGTAAAGGATGTGTGCTGAGACCCCTACATCTGTGATAGGTCTGCACCATACATCGCCACAAGTGAAATAAGTATAATCCAAACCATAACCATAAAAAATTCAAACGTAGAAAACGTAAGTGTGCTCTACCTATCCGGTGCAAATATTACTATATAATGTAATCTGCCTAAAATAGTGCCAAATATTTTCACATTGGTGATCAGAGTCCAGTGAACAGGTGATTGCACCTCACCCTAATTAGTGCAAATATAAAACAATTAGTAATAGTCATAGTCCTTAAAGTGGTAAAACTCTTCAAACACAATGTTTCAGGGAATTTTCTTAGCAAGAGAAAACCGTGACAGGAGTGCTCTCAGGTGGTTTCTGTGACTTTTGTGCTCCCCCTTTTGGGTCCCCAAAAGTCACAGAAACCACCTGAGAGCACTCCTGTCACGGTTTTCTCTTGCTAAGAGAATTCCCTGAAACATTGTGTTTGAAGAGTTTTACCACTTTAAGGACTATGACTATTACTAATTGTTTTATATTTACACTAATTAGGGTGAGGTGCAATCACCTGTTCACTGGACTCTGATCACCAATGTGAAAATATTTGGCACTATTTTAGGCAGATTACATTATATAGTAATATTTGCACCGGATAGGTAGAGCACACTTACGTTTTCTACGTTTGAATTTTTTATGGTTATGGTTTGGAGTATACTTATTTCACTTGTGGCGATGTATGGTGCAGACCTATCACAGATGTAGGGGTCTCAGCACGCATCCTTTACATATAAGGCATTTTTGTATTTGCACACAATCACTGAAGATCGCTCTCGTTTAAATAATTTTGTTGTATATATAATTTTTGTTAGTATCAGGTACCTTACTAGGTTGATGAGTGGGGGATATCACCTTTGGATTTAATATAATCCATCAGACAACCCCGTCCCCCTCCCTTACATTATCCCTAAACCCTGTAGGGAGCGCCACACCCCTTTTAATTTATATCCCAGACATGTACACAGCCCGCTCTACTCTACTATGGGCCCTCCAGTCCTATCCGCCCAGACAGAAGGGGACAGATCACCTTCTGTTTTTTTAAACAGATCGGATTGGAGCTAGGAAGGTTAAATAAACACAAGTCCGTTTACATCTGCTGCTTTATAGAGGTGAATGGAGAGTGTGTTTGGGTCCGCATGAAAAACGGACAGGCGGACCCGATCGGACCGATCATGTGAAAAGGGCCTAAGACTGCTTTCACACTGATGCAGTGCGGTACCTGCACCTCAACTAACCTCAATCTTCACTTCTTCCTCAGGATTTCTGCAGGCTGGCTGCTACTGTTTCCCAGGCGGGTATGGCTGGCAGCTGCTGCTGGCTGTCCTCCAGGGCTGATACTACTATTGGGTACTGCTGGCGGGTACTGCTGTTGAATACTGCTGGCGGGTACTGACCATTTTACACTGTTAATGGCATCCATTCATGTGCCACGGTGTACGATTGTGAAAGTTGTGGTTGGCCATGGCTATCACATGGTACAGTTCTCCTGTGATTAGCCCTGTACCATGTGATCACTGTGACCAATCACAGAGATCACAATAGTACACAATGGCTATGAATGAAAGCCATTGTTTACAACTGACATGTGATAGCTGTGATTGGTCACGGTGATCGCACGGTACCAGGGACCCTAGGGTGCACACGAAGCGTGCAAGTGGGTATCCATCCAGGATAACAGAGCACCTGCCCTGCCGTTATATTACAATAGCCAGGAAGTGGTTAATGATGTATGAAGCAATACAAAACTTCATTCATTTGTTTCTTTATATCGGTCTGGGGTTCAGTTTTAAGGCATGCAAAGATTATTTACCCTGAGCCATCCTTCGCTCCGTCCTCTTCATCTGAGCTGGAGGAATTATATCCTGATAGGAGTCCCAGAGATGATGAAGTGGAGTTCATGGCTTACATGGACCGGTTGCTGGCTGAATCCCGTAACAAGGCGAACTCTGCAGGTTAAACAGAATAGTCATCAGATGCAAACTCTCCTTCCTATTATATTAAAAAAAAAAGTCTTATGAAAAAAATGTCTTTAAAGAACCTGTATTGTCCAGGCAGGCAATGCGGAATACACCTTTCACTTTCTATTATTGACAATATAAAACATGTTGGAGCAGCGCTACAAAACACACATTATCAAATAGCTAGTATGGGTATGCAGAACCCTCTAGATCTGACCCATCAGGGCTGGTCGGATCTAGAGGGTTCTCAATATCCCAGATAGGTATGTGATCCATCCTCCTGGCTGCAGTTTGATTTGGGAAGAGATCGTTCAATCAAAGATTTGCACTCATGGAGGTGTTGGTGACAGCTTTCCTTCCTCACGTTGGAACTGAACCCAGTGTGAACTGATCTCACCTATTGTTCCAGCTATATACAGTGCAGGACTGCAGCACTTTTGGACTTTATTATTCTAATTGCACCTTTCCATATATACAGTATCTCACAAAAGTGAGTACACCCCTCACATTTTTGTAAATATTTTATTACTTTTCATGTGACAACACTGAAGAAATGACACTTTGCTACAATGTAAAGTGGTGAGTGTACAGCTTGTATAACAGTGTAAATTTGCTGTCCCCCAAAATAACTCAACACACAGCCATTAATGTCTAAACTGCTAGCAAGAAAAGTGAGTACACCCCTAAGTGAAAATGTCAATATTGGGCCCAATTAGCCATTTTCCCTCCCCGGTGTCATGTGACTCGTTAGCGTTACAGGGTCTCAGGTGTCAATGGGGAGCAAGTGTGTTAAATTTGGTGTTATTGCTCTCACTCTCTTATACTGGTCACTGGAAGTTCAACATGACACCTGATGGCAAAGAACTCTCTGAGGATCTGAAAAAAAGAATTGTTGCTCTACATAAAGATGGCCTAGGCTATAAGAAGATTGCCAAGACCCTGAAACTGAGCTGCAGCACGGTGGCCAAGACCATACAGCGGTTTAACAGGACATGTTCTACTCAGAACAGGCCTCGCCATGGTCGACCAAAGAAGTTGAGTGCACGTGCTCAGCGTCATATCCAGAGGTTGTCTTTAGGAAATAGACGCTGCCAGCATTGCTGCAGAGGTTGAAGAGGTGGGGGGTCAGCATGTCAATGCTCAGACCATACGCCGCACACTGCATCAAATTGGTCTGCATGGCTGTCGTCCCAGAAGGAAGACTCTTCTAAAGATGATGCACAAGAAAGCCTGCAAACAGTTTGCTGAAGACAAGCAGACTAAGGACATGGATTACTGGAACCATGTTCTGTGGTCTGATGAGACCAAGATAAACTTATTTGGTTCAGATGGTGTCAAGCGTGTGTGGTGGCAACCAGGTGAGGAGTACAAAGTATGTCTTGCGTACAGTCAAACATGGTGGTGGGAAAGTCATGGTCTGGGCTGCATGAGTGCTGCCGGCACTGGGGAGCTACAGTTCATTGAGGGAACCATGAATGCCAACATGTACTGTGACATACTGAAGCAGAGCATGATCCCCTCCCATCAGAGACTGGGCCGCAGGGCAGTATTCCAACATGATAACGACCTCCAAGACGACCACTGCCTTGCTAAAGAAGCTGAGGGTAAAGGCGATGGACTGGCCAAGCATGTCTCCAGACCTAAACCCTATTGAGCATCTGTGGGGCATCCTCAAACGGAAGGTGGAGGAGCGCAAGGTCTCTAACATCCACCAGCTCTGTGATGTCGTCATGGAGGAGTGGAAGAGGACTCCAGTGGCAACCTGTGAAGCTCTGGTGAACTCCATGCCCAAGAAGGTTAAGGCAGTGCTGGAAAATAATGGTGGCTACACAAAATATTGACGCTTTGGCCCAATTTGGACATTTTCACTTAGGGGTGTACTCACTTTTGTTGCCAGCAGTTTAGACATTAATGGCTGTGTGTAGAGTTATTTTGAAGGGACAGCAAATTTACTGTTATACAAGCTGTACACTCACTACTTTACATTGTAGCAAAGTGTCATTTCTTCAGTGTTGTCACATGAAAAGAATAATAAAAATAAAATATTTACAAAAATGTGAGGGGTGTACTCACTTTTGTGAGATATTTATATATCTATATATACACACACAAATATTGTTTAGTATGCACGCCAGCTATTTGATATTGGGGTTTATTTACTAAAGCTGGAGAGTGCAAGATCAGGCTCACTTCTACATAGAAACCAATCAGCTTCTAACCCCAGCTTGTTCAATGAAGCTTTGGCAAAAAAAACCTGGAAGCGGATTGGTTTCTATGTAGAAGTGAGCCTGATCTTGCACTCTCCAGCTTTAGTAAATAAACCCCATTGTGTGTTTTGTAGCGCTGCTTGAAGTTTTTTTGTGTTTAAATATGTTTTAATACCTACCACTAGTAGGCTTTTATAGTAGCCGCTTCAGACCTAATGGTCCTATTATTACTTAATAATCAATCATTAAGGTTTTATTTCACCTAAACGCTTAATATTGTGGGAAAGGGCTCGAGATTGTGTTGTAAATTCTACAGTCATAATATAGTGAATATGGACTTTTGATGCGACGGTAGATGAATGACGGAGGGAAGGGGGCAGGTAAGGTGAATGTGATGAAGATGCAGGATTTGGATGTAGGGGAAATATAAAACGATCCCTGGAATTCAAAATAAGCACAAAAGATATCTGGAATTCGAAATCTGCGCCACTGAAGTGCAACAGATGGTGGAACTTGCGATTTATGCATCAGTAAGGTGTGTATGAATCTGTAACCACAAGTCCATGCAGCCCCTGCATCCCAACTGCTAGTAATAGGACTGCCTGTGTGGGGATGCACAGAACACCCTGTGCTGGTAAACACGGCCCTCCACGAGTGTACAGTTATGTCTGGGTGTACCGTGTGAATGAGGACTAAAGGGGCATTCCACCCAAAAAAAAAACATTATTACTGGTGGTATGAATAGCTTGCTGGCTTATCTCCTTAGTAATCCATTGTCCAGCATTTTCCTGTAGCAGCGATTTTGAAGCCAAAGATGTGAATCTCGCTCCTTATACTGCAAGCTTCACTAAAACCTAAATAATATTCCAACAACATCCTTGTATAAAGACTACAGCAGGTGACTGAATCTAGGAATTCGGGTGACAAGTGTTACCAAAGCTTACCAGCATCCACCCATAACATTATAACCCCTTCAGATCCGCACTACAGGAGAAAGACGGCTACAGCACGGATCTGATTTGCCTGGAGGGCGTCAATAGACGTCCTCCCCTTTGAACGCTCGCCAAGGCCCCCCCCCCCCCCCCCATGGGCGCACACAGTGATCACCCGAGTCAATGAGACTCGGGTGTTCACAGATCGGAGTAAGGGGTCGATCCTGACCTCTTACCACATGATCAGCTGTCAGCCAATGACAGCTGATCGTGTGATGTAAAAAGAAGATCGGTAATCTTTTTTTTTTTTTTTTTTTTCTTCCTTCTCACGCTGACAGCGTGAAGAGAAAAAAAAAACGATCACTGGCTTCTGTTTAAGGGACTTCGGTCCCAAAGAGGAAGAGGCGAAGCCGCCTCATATGTGCCCACCAGTACTGCCTGCCAATGCCACCTGCCAGTGCCCACCAATCAGTGCCCACCAGTACATCAGTGCCAGCAATCAGTGCCACCTATCAATGCCCACCAGTGGTGCCAATTAGTGCCTCAGTACCACCTAGAAGTGCTGCCTATCAGTGTCACCTACCAGTGCCCATCACTGCCACCTATCAGTGCCAGCTATCAGTGCCACCTATCAATGCCCTTCAGTGCTGCCCATCTGTGCCACCTCATCAGTGCCACCTCATCAGTGCCCATCAGTGTCACCTTATCAGTGCCCATCAATGCAGCCTATTGGTGCCCACCAGTGCAGCCTCATCGGCGTACATCAATGAAGGAGAAAAATTACCTGTTTGCAAAATTTATTAACAAAATATAAAATGGTTTTGTATTTTTTTTTTTTTTTTAATTCTGTCATTTTTTTACAAAAAATAAAAAACCCAGAGGTGATCAAATACCACCAAAAGAAAGCTCTATTTGTGGGGGAGAAATGATAAAAATTACATTTGAGTACAGTGTTGTATGACCGCGCAATTGCCATTCAAAGTGTGACAGCGCTGAAAGCTGAAAATTGGTCTGGGCAGGAGGGGGGTTTAGGTGCCCAGTAAGCAAGAGGTTAAACTCCAATTCTGCAATCGACGCCATCACTCCATGGCATTCGTTCTCTTTTTATGCATAAACCACCTTATTATCACAAAGACAAAGTCAAAATGTGATATCGTCTCAAAACTGTCCTATTATCTGTCCCACCTTAGATGATCCGGCTCCGGCACTGAATGGGTTAAGCAATAGCTGGCCAGATAATGGTTGGTTATCGATAACACACCAGATGTATGGGGGGGAGGGAAGGGTGTTGTCTGGCAGAGTCCATCCCCCCCGCTGGTGACCCTGCCAAAATCAAATTACTTCTCGCCTGACTGTCTGCAAGGCTCAATCCGCATCTTGCCTTCCCGAGAAGATATTTAACGTCTTCAGAAGCCATATATATGGAGGTGATGTAAAGTAAGTATGAGCAATTAGCACTGAACAATCCTTCCCTGACCCTTTTGTCCATTGGTCCTATTTGTTCCATTAGAAATGTGCAGCATGTTTTATAGGTCTGAAGGGTGAACAAAGCCAAAAGGATCCTATACAGACCTTCAGGAGTCGAGAGATCTAATCCTGTGTTCCCATCCTGAGCACAGGCACTGACCACAGGCACACCTCCATACGAGACTGCTGGCATGCCCCAACAGCCACCCACAATGCAATGCAGCACTCTTCCTATGAGCCAGGAAGCATCTGCATTACTCTGGGGGGGATTTTTTAGGATTGAAAGAATTGGTGGATCCACAAAATGAGAGTCTAAACTTGGCCATAAACATTACAATCTGATTGTACAATCTCTGCATTTTCCATCATACTTCGCAATACCATGCTGCTCCTCCTGCTCCTCCCTCAGCTCCCTTAGGTCCTTTTGCAGCTGGGAACAGAGGGTATGTGATCACTTATATAAAAAAAAGATATAATGTTTTTTATATGTATACACAAACTTTTTGTCCTTCATTTCTATTTTAAACTGAATGGGTTGTTTCAAAAGGTGAGCAGGCACACAGAACCTACTGCAGCAATCATGTTTGGTTAAAATAGGCAGTCATTGCTGATTTCTCTCTAAAAATGTTAGTGGCCAAGCTGTCATGATAATCCAGAAGGCTTAAAGCTGAACTCCAGATACTTCGGCAAAATAAGCACATAACCCAACGTGTGGCTTCAGTTCCTCTATGGCACTGGTGCCTACCCTGCAGCCCTTTGGCATTTTTTGTGCAGCCCTTAGGGCTTCTGCAGACACTAATCTGTGTTTCCCTATTGCCCTGTTATAGCAGTGCTTTCTAGTAGTCTATGACTGTCTCCCAAAGCATTTCCCCAATTTTCAACAACTACTATAGCATGTCCACAGTCTCTGACCACCTCTTGTATCATGTCTGCAGTCTCTGACCACCTCTTGTGTCATGTCTGCAGTCTCTGACCACCTCTTGTATCATTTCTGCAGTCTCTGACCACCTCTTGTGTCATGTCTGCAGTCTCTGACCACCTCTTGTGTCATGTTTGCAGTCTCTGACCACCTCTTGTGTCATGTCTGCAGTCTCTGACCACCTCTTGTGTCATGTCTGCAGTCTCTGACCACCTCTTGTGTCATGTCTGCAGTCTCTGACCACCTCTTGTATCATGTCTGCAGTCTCTGACCACCTCTTGTATCATTTCTGCAGTCTCTGACCACCTCTTGTGTCATGTCTGCAGTCTCTGACCACCTCTTGTGTCATGTCTGCAGTCTCTGACCACCTCTTGTGTCATGTCTGCAGTCTCTGACCACCTCTTGTGTCATGTCTGCAGTCTCTGACCACCTCTTGTGTCATGTCTGTAGTCTCTGACCACCTCTTGTGTCATGTCTGCAGTCTCTGACCACCTCTTGTGTCATGTCTGCAGTCTCTGACCACCTCTTGTGTCATGTCTGCAGTCTCTGACCACCTCTTGTGTCATGTCTGCAGTCTCTGACCACCTCTTGTGTCATGTCTGCAGTCTCTGACCACCTCTTGTGTCATGTCTGCAGTCTCTGACCACCTCTTGTGTCATGTCTGTAGTCTCTGACCACCTCTTGTATCATGCCTGCAGTCTCTGACCATCTCTTGTATCATGCCTGCAGTCTCTGACCATCTCTTGTATCATGTCCGCAGTCTCTGACCATCCCCTGTATTATGTCCGCAGTCTCTGACCACCTCTTGTACCATGTCCGCAGTCTCTGACCATCCCCTGTATTATGTCCGCAGTCTCTGACCATCCCCTGTATCATGTCCGCAGTCTCTGACCACCTCTTGTATCACACCATTAGTCTTTGATAATATCCTATTTTGTGTCTACTGTCTGATAGTAAATATTCACAAAATTTTATGTGCGGCCCTTTGGTGTCAAGGGCCACACTTGAGGGCCCCCCATATCAAAAAAGTTAACCACTACTGCTCTATAGCAACAAGCTTTAACAGTTCCCAGTGGATACCATAACAGCCCTTCTCCGGTGTAAAGCTGGGAACACTCTAGTTTTTTTGGTTGCATGAAAAGAAAAAAAAAAAACTGACAACTTCTGATCGGGAGTCAGTCATCTGCTGGTTTTCCAGCATGCACGGCCGACAGAAGCTGAATGGCCGGCTTCTGTTGGACAGACCGACATACACATGGGCAGAATGTCGGGCAGTAATTTTTGTACCAACAAACGTCTCCCGACATTCTGCCCGTGTGTATGGGACTTTAGAAACCAAACAAAAAGGTTACCAATAAACAGTCAATGGTCCCTCTTTCAGCATACCCACTCCCCCATTTTACAAAATCCTAACCCCCCCCGGTTTAATGTATTGTCAGGTTGTCGCTCTAGATGAAGCATGCCATTTTTTTCTACTGCAATAAAAGTGCCTAACCAATTTTGCCAGGAACTCTGCCAACTACATCCCCAAAATGGAATATGGTATCAAATACTAACCATATTTTTCCTTTCCTGGCACCAATCCATGGCAGCATACCCCTATAACATTTTGACCACCAACCATCGTGGCATGGACTCCACTAGACCTCTGAAGGTATGCCGTGGTATCTGGCACCAAGCCATCAGTAGCAGATCCTTTAGGTCCTTGTTTTTCCAGCACATCCCACAGATCCTTGATTGCATTGAGATCTGGAGAATTTGGAGGCCAAGTCAAAACCCCAAACTCGTGTTCCTCAAACCATTCTTGAGATCAGGCCACCTTCTTTCATTACTCGGTGGTCCAGTTCTGATGCTCATGTGCCCATTGTAGGCACTTATGGCTGTAGACACGGGTCAGCATGGGCACCCTGACCAGTCTGTGGCTATGCAGCCCCATACACTACAAACTACAAGACTCTTTGTGTTCTGACACCTATCAGAACCAGCATTCACTTTTTCAGCAATTTGATCTACAGAAGCTCTTCTATTGGATCAGACAACACAGGCCAGCCTTCCCTCCCCACATCCATCAATGAGCCTTGGCTGCCTATCACCCTGTCTTCAGTTTCCTTCCTTGGACCCCTCTCGGTTGGTCCTGACCACTGCAGACCGGGATCATCCCACAGGAGCTGCCATTTTGGAGTTGCTCTGACCCAGTCATCGGCTCTTGCAAAGTCACTCAAAATCCTTACACTTGACGAACATTTTTCTGCTTTCAATGCAACTTCAGGGTTAACATGTTCACTTGCAGCTGCCATTGTAACCAGATAATCAATGTTATTAACTTTACCTGGCTGTCAGTGGTCATGTTATGGCTGATCGGTGATAAGGATGAGCTCCGGCGTGTTCGCACAGCCCACGTGCAGAGCCCGCCTGGAAGTCGTCACGGCGCTGCGCTAATCACAGACAGTGAGATATTTCCTGATCTCTGCAGCCGCACATCGGGACAATGTCTCACTGCCTGTGATTAGCGCAGCGCCGACTTCCTGGCGGGCTCTGCACGTGGGCTGTGTGCGAACACGCCGGAGCTCATCCATAATTGGTGGAACGCTGCCATGCTGGCACCAAGATGGCAGAAAACTGTATCAAATATTTACCACAGTTTTCCTATCCTGTCGCCAATCTCCGGCACCGTACTACCCATATGTATGCTCTTATGTTGGCACCAGGAAAGTTCATTACCACCTCCCATTCCCCAGGTGGAGCAATCCTTTAAAGGTCCCAGCATGCCTTGCACACCCCCCAATACAAAACACCAACCTAACCCAGAAACAGCAACAACAAAAAAAAGCCATAAAATCAACCAGGAGAACAATGCATAACAACCTCATTGCAAACCATACGTTCTTTTCACATTACCTCGCTCTTTTATTTACCTTCCAATCCAGCCCAGCTCCAGTCCAGCTTCCCGTTACATCATCAGGTCGCGCCGAAGACTGGAAGCCGAAAGTGGGCGGCGCTTCCGCCCAACCTGTGACAGGGTGTGCCGCCAGGACTTGTGCGGGGAAAGAACCTAGAGGTCGTCACGTGGTGCCCTGACTGCTGAGCTGGTGACGTCAGCGCTGCCAGTAGTCATTGTAGCAATAGTGAGTGTTGCATGGAGATGTGCATGTGCAGGCAGGCGAGCTCTGGGCCAATGGGGTGACAGTGCAGACTGGGTGTCAGACTGTTATACCAAAGGCAGTGTCATTGTCTTCTGTGTGGGCTTTGTATTTATAGTGGGTGGCACATTGATATAGATGACAGTTCCTGTGCAGTAGCCATGTGCATATAGAACATACAGATGGCAATACAGGTCATCATTGTCTGCACACAGTACTGAAGTCTGAATATCAGTATTCCTGGCAGAAATTCCCTGCATGTGTCATGCGTGTGTTTTGCGTGTACCCGCACACATGTGTAACATAATTCCAGTTCCCAGAATTTTTGTTTTTGTATTGAAAGCAGAGTACGTATGTATACATGTACAATACTGTCCAGGGGCACCGATTTTTATATATATATATATATATATATATATATATACACACACACACACACTGCAAAAGTGTGTGTACATGTAGGGCGGGTCAAGGTGACACGGTGGTCATCCCGTCCTCCATGTGCCCCTCTTTATTGGGCTCTAAAGCCTCGTACACACAATCGTATTTTCCGCAGACAAAGAATTTTGTCCGAAGGGCGTTGGCCAGGAACTTGTCTTGCATACAAACGGCACACAATTGTCGGCCAACCAACACGAACATAGTGACGTACTACGCGGCTTTTCATCTCTTTAGCGCCACCCTTTGGGCACCGTCTGCTAATGTTGTGTTTGGTGAGCATTGATTCTCAGCATGCGTGTTTGTACTTTGGACTTTTGTCCGACGGACTTGTGTACACAGGCTCGGAAAGTCTGACAACACACCGTTGTCCGCGGAAAATTTATAAACCTGCCATCCAACATTTGTCCACGGAAAGTTGGCCAACACTTGTCTGATGGAGTGTACAAACGGTCAGGTTTTCAGCCTGGCATCACAGAATTCCCATCTGAAAATCCAATCGTGTGTACGAGGCTTTAGTGTGGGTCACATACAGTCATGTAAGTAACAAATGTATACCGCTTTGTGGTAACAGGACTAGGATAACACAGCTGCAACATACCACGTGATCCAAACATTGTCAAAAGTATTGGGACACTTTCCTTTACACGCACATGAACTTTAATGGCATCCCAGTCTTAGTCCGTAGGGCTCAATATTGAGTTGGCCCACCCTTTGCAGCTATAACAGCTTCAACTCTTCTGTGAAGGCTGTCCACAAGGTTTAGGAGTGTGTCTATGGGAGTGTTTGACCATTCTTCCAGAAGCAAATGTGTGAGGTCAGACACTGATGTTGGAGGAGAAGGTCTGGCTCGCAGTCTCCGCTTGAATTTATCCCAAAGGTGTTCTATCAGGTTGAGGTCAGGACTCTGTGCAGGCCAGTCAAGTTCCTCCACCTCAAACTCGCTCATCCATGTCTTTATGGACCTTGTTTTGTGTACTCGTGCGCAGTCTTGTTGGAACAGGAAGGGGACATCCCCAAACTATTCCCACAAAGTTGGGAGCATGAAACAAAAAACAATAAATAACAAACATGTTATACTTACCTCCTCTGTGCAGTTTTATTTGCACAGAGCAGCTGCGATCCTCCTCTTCTCGGGTCCCTCTTTTCTGCTCCTGCCCCCTCTCTCCTATCGAGTGCCAGCTCTCTATGGGGGCACCCGAGCCGAGTCAGAGCTTCAGACATGGAGCTCCGCCCCCTCTCTCCCCTGATAGGCTGACTTTGACAGCCGTGGGAGCCAATGCTGCGGCTGTTTCTCAGCCAATCAGGAGGAGTGTCCCGGACAGTTAAGACACTTGTTGACATCACTAGAGAGAGATGCGGTTTAGGTAAGTAGTTGGGGGGTGCTGAGGAGGCTGCTGCACACAGAAGGTTTTTTATCTTAATGCATAGAATGCATTAAGATAAAAAAAAAAACTTTCTGCCTTTACAACCCCTTTAAGAGTTCCCTTCACTGGAACTAAAGGGCCAGGCCCAACCCCTGAAAAACAATCCCACACATCATAATCCCACCTTCACCAAACGATTTGGACAAGTGCACAAAGCAAGGTCCATAAAGACACGGATGAGTGAGTTTGGGGTAGAGGAACTTGACTGGCCTGCACAGAGTCCTGACCTCAACCCGATAGAACACTTTTGGGATGAATTAGAGTGGAGACTACGAGGCAGGCCTTCTCGTCCAACATCAGTGCCTGACCTCACAAAATGCGCTTCTGGAAGAATGGTCAAACATTCCCATAGACACACTCCTAAACCTTGTGGACAGCCTTCCCAGAAGAGTTGAAGCTGTTATAGCTGCAAAGGGTGGGCCAACTCAATATTGAACCCTACGGACTAAGACTGGGATAGCATTAAAGTTCATGTGTGTAAAGGCCGGCGTCCCAATACTTTTGGCAATATAATGTAGTATAGCAATACAAATTAAAAATGCTGCACTATTGTCTCCATCACATGAAAAGCAGACATCACAATATCGCTTGAACTAAGCGCAATGAATGAAAATAAATCTGAAAGATAATGTATAGAAAAAGCCCAAAAATCACATCCAGTAGGTGATCAATTGTGAAAAGAAAGTGTAGCACCAATCTCTGAGTAATGTGTGATGTAATCCAAACCTCCCCCCTGTGACAACATGCAAGGATTACCGGAAGGAATTTACCATTCGTTCCAGATAGGTCAATTCAACCATGAGGTATCAGGATATCATCTGTCTCCTATATGGATAGCGGATCATCACCAGCAACTGTATTGCGTTCTCAATGGATTGTTCCTCCGCATGACACTATGTTAGGAATAAAGCAAAAAGACCCTTATAGTGTACTCTGTATAAAACAGTTTTATAAAAAAAATAAATAAAACATTAAACTCACATCATCTACTAAAAAGCGCTTTCTCAATATAAAACTCCAAACGAATACGCTAAAATGGTATCCCGATCACATCCGGCAACGATATAGTGACGTCGCAGCTGGCTCCGCCCTATGCGTTTCGTCATTCCCAACGTCCTCTGGGGCACAGACCATCATGGCCAAAAATATTGGCACCCCTGCATTTCTGTCAGATAATGCACCACTTCACCCAGGTTGCAATTACAAATGTTTAGGCATTTAGACGGATCTCTGTTATCCCAGGCAGCCCATCCCCCACACAGTAAACACACCCAGGGAACACATTTAACCCCTTGATCGCCCCTGATGTTAACCCCTTCCCTGCCAGTGTCATTAGAACAATGTCAGTGCATATTTTCAGCACTGATTACTGTAATAATGTCACTGGTTCCCGAAAAAGTGTCAAAAATGTCAGTTAGGTGTCCGATATGTCCTCCGCAATGTCGCAGTCCCGCTAAAAATCACTGATCACCGCCATTACTACCAGTAGTAAAAAAATAAAAATGCCATAAATCAATCCCCTATTTTGTAGACGCTATAACTTTTGAGCAAACCAATTAATATACGCTTATTGCAAGTTTTTTTGTAACCAAAAATATGTAGCAGACTACATATTGGCCTAAATTGATGAAGAAATTAGATTTTTTTTATTGGGTATGTTTTATAGCAGAAAATAAAAAATGTTGTTTTTTTTCAAAATTGACAGTCTTTTTTTTGTTTATAGCGCAAAAAATAAAAACCGCAGAGGTGATCAAATACCACCGAAAGAAAGCGTCGCACGACCGCGCAATTGTCAGCTAAAATAACGCAGTGCCATATTTCAAAAAATGGCCTGTCAGGAAGGGGGTAAATTCTTCCAGTCCTTAAGTGGTTAATGAGGCTCTGTCCTGCTTATTCCTATTACAAGGGATGTTTACATTCCTTGTAATAGGAATTAAAGTGATAAAAAAAAAGTTTTTTAAGGGACAGTGTAAAAATAAAGATTAAAAGTAAAATAAACAAGAAAAAAATAAAATTTAAAGTGCCCCGTCCCTCCGTGCTTGCACACGTAAGCGAACGCATACGTGAGTCGCGCCCACATATGTACATTTAGAAGATTTTTACAGTACCCATAGGTAAGAGTTATTATAGGCTTACCTATAGGTAAAAATTATGCATGGAAGTTTTTCTCCCACTTTAAGATCTCTGGAGATGGACTTGTAACCTTGAGATTGTCCATGCTTTTCCACAATTTGTTTTCTCAAATCATCAGACAATTCTTTGCTGCTCTTTCTCTTCTCCATGCTCCGTGTGGCACTCAGACACACAACAGAAAGGTTGAGTCAAATTTTCACCATTTTAACTGGTTACCTGTGTGATTTTCTATATTGTCGGCACCTGTTAATTGATACAGGTGAGTTTAATTACAAATTACAGGGGAAAAGGACATCAATTTTATTTGGATACAGCGTCGCACATCTGCGCAATTGTCAGCTAATGTAACGCAGTGCCATAATGCAAAAAATGGCCTGGTCAGGAAGGGGGTAAATCCTTGCGGTCCTTGAGTGGTTAATGAGGCCCTGTCCTGCTTATTTCTATTACAAGGGATGTTTACATTCCTTGTAATAGGAATAAAAGTGATCAAAAAAAAGTTCTTTAATCACTTCAATACCCGGCTATTGTAATATGATGTCCACAGATGGGATCTCCCATCCTGGGTGGACGTCATATGACGGCCTCGGGTTCCCGGCGGCCTAGGGGGCGCGCGCGCGCCGCCGCGTTGCTCGGGACCTGGTGTGTGCCCGTCGTCCGCGATGTCCGCCGGGCACCCGCGATTGCCCGTTAACCGGGCCGGACCGTGGATCTGTGTGTGTAAACACACAGATCCACAGCCTGTCAGGTGAGAGGAGAGCGATCTGTGTTCCCAGAATGGAGGAACACTGATCAGTCTCCTCCCCTTGTACGTCCCCTCCCCTTACAGTTAGAATCATTCCCTAGCATCCCCTCCCCGCCCCCTAGTGGTTAACCCCTTCACTGCCTGTCACATTTACACAGTAATGAATGCAATTTTATAGCATTGATCGCTGTATAAATGTAAATGGTCCCAAAAATGTGTCAAAAGTGTCCGATGTGTCCGCCATAATGTCGCAGTCACGAAAAAAAATTGCAATCGCTGCTATTACTAGTAAAAAAAATAAATAAATATTTTTTTTTTAAAAATGCCATAAATCTATCCCCTATTTTGTAGACGCTTTAACTTTTGTGCAAACGAATCAATATACGCTTATTGCGATTTTTTTTTTTTTTTACCAATAATATGTAGAAGAATACGTATCGGCCGAAACTGAGGAAAAAATTAGTTTTTTTTAAAAAAAAATTGGGATATTTATTATAGCAAAAAGTAAAAAATATTGTGTTTTTTTTCAAAATTGTCGCTCTATTTGTGGGAAAAAAAGGACGTCAATTTTTTTGGGTACAACGTCGCACGACCGCGCAATTGTTTAAAGTGCGACAGCGCTGAAAACTAAAAATTGGCCTGGGAAGGAAGGGGGTGAAAATGCCCTGTATTGAACCGGTTAAGGGACAGTGTAAAAATAAGAAATAAACAAGAAAAAAAAAAAATTTAAAGCACCCTGTCCCTCCGTGCTCGCATGCAGAAGCGAACGCATACGCAAGTCACGCCAACATATGTAAATGGTGTTTAACCTCTTGCCGACCGCCGCACACACATAAACGTCGGCAGAATGGCACAGGCAGGCAAATGGGCATACAGGTATATCCCTTTAAATTTGCCACCTATCGGGTGTTCGCACGATGCGGGAGCATGCCTGCAGGTCCCGGGAACTCGATGTTCACCGGCAGCCTGCGATTGCGGTGTGGAGAGGTAGAATGGGGAGATGCCTAGGTAAACAAGGCATTTCCCTGTTCTGCCTTGTGACATGACAGAGATCTACTGCTCCCTGTCACCGGGAGCAGTGATCGCTGTCATGTGCTGGGTTGCCCATCCCCCCCACAGTTAGAATCACTCCCTAGAACACACTTAACCCCTTGATCGCTCCCTAATTTTTAACCTCTTCCTGCCAGTGTCATTTACACAATAATCAGTGCATTTTTATAGCACTGATCGCTGTATAAATGACAATGGTCCCAAAATAGTGTCAAAAGTGTCCAATGTGTCCGCCATAATATCACAGTCACGATTAAATCGCAGATCATTGCCATTACTAATAAAAAAAATTAATAATAAAAATGCCATAAATCTATCCCCTATTTTGTAGACACTAAAACTTTTGGCAAACCAATCAATACACGCTTATTGCAAATTTTTTTTTACCAAAAATATGTAGAAGAATATATATCAGCCTAAACTAAGGAAAAAAATCGTTTTTTTATATATTTATTATAGCAAAAAGTAAAAAATATTGATTTTTTTTCAAAATTGTCGCTCTTTTTTTGTTTATAAGCACAACAAATAAAAACTGCTCAGGTGATCAAACCAGATCATACCACCAAAAGAAAGCTCTATTTGTGGGAAAAAAAGGACGTCAATTTTGTTTGGGTACAACGTCTCACGACGTTGCGCAATTGTTAGTTAAAGCGTTGCAGTGCCGAATCGCAAAAAGTGCTCTGGTCAGGAAGGGGGTAAAATCTTCCAGGGCTGAAGTGGTTAAATCACACATGTGTGGTATCGTTAGAGAGAGAGCAATAATTCTAGCCCAACACCTCCTCTGTAACTCAAAACTGGTAACCTGTAGAAATTTTTAAATGTCGCCTATGAAGATTTTTAAGTACAGAAGTTTGTCACAATTCCACGAGCGGGCGCAGTTTTGAAGCATGACATGTTAGGTATCAATTTACTCGGCGTAACATCATCTTTCACATTATAGAAAAAAATTGGGCTAACTTTTCTGTTTTCTAATTTTTAATTAAAAAAGTGTATTTTTTCCAAATAAAAAATTGCGTTTGCAATTGTGCAAATACGATGAGACATAAAGTATTGCGCCGATCTCCATTTTATTCTCTAGGGTCTCTGCATAAAAAAAAAATATATATACAGTTGTGCTCATGAGTTTACATACCCTGGCAGAATTTATGATTTCTTGGCCATTTTTCAGAGAATATGAATGATAACACAATTTTTCTTTCACTCCTGGTTAGTGTTTGGCTGAAGCTATTTATTATCAATCAACTGTGTTTAATCTTTTTAAAATCATAATGGCAACAGAAACTACCCAAATGATTCTGATCAAAAGTTCACATACCCCAGTTCTTAATACCGTGTATTGCCCCCTTTAACATCAATGACAGCTTGAATTCTTTTGTGGTATTTGTGGATGAGGCTCTTTATCTTCTCAGATGGTAAAGCTGCCCATTCCTCTTGGCAAAAAACCTCCAGTTCCTGTAAATTCTCGGGCTGTCTTGCATGAACTGTATGTTTTGAGATCTCCCCAGAGTGGCTCAATGATATTGAGGTCAGGAGACTGAGATGACCACTCCAGAACCCTCACTTTATTCTGCTGTAGCCAATGACAGGTCGACTTGGCCTTGTGTTTTGGATCATTGCCATGTTGGAATGTCCAAGTACGTCCCATGCGCAGCTTTCTGGCTGATGAATGCAAATGTTCCTCCAGTATTTTTTGATAACATGCTGCATTTACCTTGCCAACAATTTTCACCAAATTTCCAGTGCCGTTGTAGTTCACACATCCCCAAAACATCAGCCATCCACCTCTGTACTATTCATCATAGGCCTTGTTGACTTCTCTCCAAATGTAGTGTTTATGGTTGTGGCCAAAAAGCTAAATTTTGGTCTCATCACTCCAAATGTCTTTGTGCCAGAAGGTTTGAGGCTTGTCTCTGTGCTGTTTGGCGTATTGTAAGCGGGATACTTTGTGGCATTTGCATAGTAATGGCTTTCTTCTGACGACTCGACCACGCAGCCCATCTTTCTTCAAGTGCCTCCTTATTGTGCATCTTGAAACAGCTACACCACATGTTTTCAGAGAGTCCTGTATTTCACCTGAAGTTATTTGTAGGTTTTTCTTTGCATCCTGAACAATTTTACTGGCAGTTGTGGCTGAAATTTTAGTTGGTCTACCTGACCGTGGTTTGGTTTCAACAGAACCCCTCATTTTCCACTTCTTGATTAGAGTTTGAACACTACCGATTGGCATTCTCAATTCCTTGGATATCTTTTTATATCCCTTTCCTGTTTTATAGGCTTATATGCTTTCCCCATGACTCAGAATCCAGAAAAGTCAGTGCAGCACTGGATGAAAGGTGCAAGGGTCTGTCAGGAGTCCAGAAACTCATTGACCTTTTATATACACACACTACTTACAAGCAAACAGATCACAGGTGAGGATGTTTACCTTTAATAGCCATTCAAACCCCTTTGTGTAAACTTGTGTCACGTACCTGGTGGAGATAGAGCTGTGGAGGGGGCTTCTCTTGCACCTCCTGTCCAACGCCCCTGGTAGTGATGACAGGGAGTGGAGGACACAGAGTGGCATGAGGGCTGAAGTAGCAGATGACTCTGGCTGGACTTTGGCAGGAACCAGGTGGCTGGAGATCGCTGGGCCGGAACTGAGGACAGGAGCTCCGTGTCGCTAAATCAGCAGCTGGAAACATAGCCGGGACGTAAGCCAGGGGGTCATCAACAGCCAGACGGAGCAGGTACCTGAGACGTGAGGCAAAGGCAAAAAGGGGACACAGGCCAGGTTCGGTACACAGTCGGCAATGAGGCACGGGAACATCAGGCAGAATCAAACACAAGCCGGAGTCACAAGTAGGCAGAGGAACATCAGGCAGACTCAAACACAAGCTGGGATCACAAGTAGGCAGGAAGAGGTCAAGGGGAGGTTCAGGCAACCTGGGTCAGGATACAGGAAACTGGTACAGATTGGGTAAGCAGGCACTAGCTGAAAAGACCACTCAGCACTCAGTGCATGTCACTGGCAGGTTTAAATAGGCGGACTGGCGCCAATGCGTGCGCGCGGCGGCCCGCGCGCACTCACGCATGCGCCAGTACATGTCCTTTCTTGTGCATTTACTGGAATGTCCGCACCTGCGCACCACTGTGTACTTGTTACCCAGGTTTCTCTTACAACTTGTGTGCATGTTATCAGGTCACAATCACCAGGCTATGTAAACTTTTGATCAGGGTCATTTGGGTAGTTTCTGTTGTCATGATTTTAAAAGAGTAAACACAGTTGATTTGATAATAAATGGCCTCAGCCAAACACTAACCATGAGTGAAAGAAATGTTTTTGTGTTATCATTCATATTCTCTGAAAAATGGCCAAGAAATCATTTGTTTTGGTTTCTTTGCATGAAAGTCTGCTTAGACATCATCTGGGGTATATCCATACCCCAGATGACGACTAAGCAGAGGAAACACGTCTGGTTGACCTCTGCCAACATTACTGCGCCTCTTCATGTCCTTCTATGAGCTTTTTATGCACTTTCTAAATGCGAGTGTTCCATTGTTACTTTTTTTTAAATAAATGCAATTTTTAAACGATATCACACTATGTGGAACCTTTCTTTGATTTTTGGTTTCAACGTGTGAGCAAAGAATATCCTCTGGCTTATCCCTCCTTCCATTTTGAGCCTCCTGTTCTTGTATGCTGTGGACTTGATGTTAATCAACACTATTCAAAGATCTGTTCAAGAGTTCTGATGGTTTTCCATATACGGTGTTTATCGCCATAAGCCTGTTTGACTTAAAAGGCATAAGCCCCTTTAAGTCCAATACTTTCGGTAAGCCTTCATGCAATTGGTGGTGGTGTCTTCTACAAGCTTCTCCTCACCGAGTCTCTTCCCATTTGATGTCACTTACCTTATCGATGCATTTATTTTTCTGATATTAATCACAGATACCAGGACTGTTTAAATTTCATTATTCATCATTTTTCATTACTTTTTTACTTGGTAGATATCATTTTACATTTATATTCACACCATTTTTTCACTTGGTGGACTATTTTTATATGCCAGTGTGTGTTTTACTGATCACAGCATATATTATCTTTAAGTGTTCTTGCATAGCAAGACCACTTACTGTTATCTCACATATATATTATTAATCTTATTATAGCCAAATTTACCACCCACCCACTCCTCCCACAGCTTTTACACTACATAAACAGTAATATACTGAAACGTGCGGATTGTTCCCGATTGGTGTGCCATTACGAAGTGGAACGTTTCGCCGAATGGTTCACGAAATATAATCATTTTTGTGGCAAAATTGGTCCCATAGGAATGAATGGTGAAATGTTCAAAACTAGAGTGGGAGGTGACAAAAGCTGACAACCCCATGATCAGCTAAGACATTATGACCACCCTATGATCAGCCAAAACATTTTGACCCCCCCATGATCAGCCAAAACATTTTGACCCCCCCATGATCAGCCAAATCATTTATGACCACCCCATTATCAGCCAAATCATTTATGACCACCCCATTATCAGCCAAATCATTTATGACCACCCCATTATCAGCCAAAATATTATGACCACCCCATGATCAGCGAAAACATTATGACCACCCCATGAAAAAAAAATCATTTAAAAAAAAATCATTTTTGAAAAAAAAAAATCATTTTTGAAAAAAAAAAAAAATCATTTTTGAAAAAGAAGTTCAGCTCTTTCAGCTAATGATGGGACTTCTTCAACTTTTTTACTACTATTTATACTTTTTAAAATATTAAGCTTTTTAACACTTTTCGCAGTTACTCCAGCCACTCCAACCACACAACAGTTACTCAAGCCACTCCACCCAGTTATTCCGCCCACTCCAGTTGTAGAGGCAAGAACACTTTTCACAATTTCCCCAGAAATTGTAGCTTTTCTAATTATTATATATTGCCATTTTTTATATATTTATATTCACACCATTTTTTCACTTGGTGGACTATTTTTATATTTCAGTGTGTTTTACTAATCACAGCATATATTGTCATTATTATATACTGTCATTATATAATATATATATATATATATATATATATATATATATATATATGTATATATATACGCTGCATTTTATTGCATGATTTAACTTTTTGCTGTTGTCTCTGGCCGTGCTGGCTGCTGTATATATGTGTGTGTATATGTATATATATATATATATATATATATATATATATATATATATATATATATATATATATATATATATATATATCTTTTCTTCTTTCACATCGGGATAATCCCCCCCTCTTTTTGTCTAGAAAACAAGGGGTAACTGATCACTGTGATAGCCAATCAGAAGCTACCACAGCGATCAAGTGATTGGGAACCAGTCCTTCCGGTTCCCGATTGTTAGTACCGGAGATATCACTGACAGCTTGGTCTCTGTGTTGGAAGTGTGCTGTGCAGCACAAACACAACGGCACACATCTGCAGCCCCATGGAAGAACTTCTCTAAGGCCGCGTATATTATTATTATTATACAGGATTTATATAGCGCCAACAGTTTGCGCTGCGCTTTACAATTTGAAGGTAAGCAGTACAGTTACAATACAATTCAATACAGGAGGAATTAGAGGGCCCTGCTCATTAGAGCGTACATACTCTCATTGGGAAGAGATTAAAGTCAATTCATTCCATTTTTATTTCTTTTTTTATCTCATGGTACAGGCATTTTGATATTTTAGGAATGCAGAAAATAACAATCGGGAACTCTGCACTGGCCAGTAAGTGAAAAGAAAACAATGTATTGGTGTGAGAATGCAATGTTGGCTCAGGAATGCAAATCATTTGTAAGATTGCACCAGAGGGAGATCATTCAGTGAATGAAGGTCTTGTATGCGGGCCATCTGAGCTCGTTCGGCATAACTGGAGCCCTATTTCCTCCACCCAGGCAGCCCAGATGCAGCATACAGCCGCTCATCACCATGAATGATTTGTATGCCCGCTGTACTGGTGTATACATCAGTGCTGTCAAACACAAGTACACTGTACAAATGTTAGCAAAAAATAGAAAGTTGCACACGTTTCCTGTACCGCATTCAAAACGCGGTCTGCTGCGGGTGTCAGTGCAATGCTAATGACACTCCAAATGCAGAACGCAAACGCCATCCGGTTGCTCTGCGTTTTGTAAAGTGGTGCATGCACTACTTTTGCTGCGGCCTTTTGTGATTTCAGCCCATTCAGGTGAATGAGCTGAAATTTGACTGCACCTGAATCGCAGGCCCTTCGATATTCCTGTTTCAGGACTGATTCTCATTGGGATCCAATGGCGGCTGGTGTTCAAATTTTTTTTTTTGGGGGGGGGGGGGAGCAGCAAACACATCTGGACCCTCAACTCCCCCCCCCCCCACCAGCTCGCCCGTCGCTCACTCCATCGATCACCAGTTGCTACAAATACTGCAACTGCTGACTTTTAAAAGAAGGACACTCACCTGTCTAGGGCGCCTACGATGTCCTCACCCGAAGCCGATCCGTCCCCTCGGCTCCGGGATGAGGCGCCGGCATTGCTAGTAAGGGAATCAGGAAGTGAAGCCTTGCGGCTTCACAGCCTGGTTCCCTACTGCGCATGTGCGAGTCGCTCCCCGTTCCAAGTGGTCCCTGCTGTCTTCTGGGACCTGTGTTTCTCCCAGAAGACAGTGGGGGCAGGGGGGGCAGAGGAGGGGCCGGACATGGCGTAGAACGTCGCCGACACTGCGGCGATCTTTCACCGGAAGTGGGAGCAAATAAATGTAGTAGACAGGTATCTGCCCCCCTCCGCCCTGAAAGGTGCCAAATGTGACACTGTAGGGGGGGGGAGGAGTCCAGACAGCTGAAGTTCCATTTTTGGGTGGAACTCCGCTTTAACCCATGCAGGTAGCGGCTTTGACGGCTGCCCCCCTTCATTTTGTCCCGAGTCCCGGCTGTCGCTTTTCCTCCCGGCCAAACTGGTCTTAGGACTCCTGGCCAATTGGGTCTCAGGACCTGCTTCCTGATTGGCCAGAAGGAGAAGCAGGAAGACCTTAGCGAATTTTAATTTGCTAATGTCACATAAGTGGGTGCCCACCCTTTTGGAAGCCAATTAGAGCCTCAGGCTCTAATCATGTGCTTAAAAAAAAAACAAAAAACATTGAAATCCAGCGTCTGGCGCCCTGCATGGAGATTAGGGGCTGGGCGCATGGATTAGGGGGGTGTCACCCTGCACCCCTTATAAACGGCGACCAATGCAGAGAAATGCACATTTGTGCATTTTGTCAGCCCATTAATTTGCTAGTAAAAACAGTGCTGCACTCAAACACAATAAATAAAATCAACAAAAACGATGTCGCAAAACATAAATATATCCAGCGACGAATCCAAGTTAATAAATGATTACTGTCCCTTTAAATAACATGGGACATTTAATGACATGGGACATAGTTACATAGTTACATAGTTAGTCAGGTTGAAAAAAGACACAAGTCCATCCAGTCCAACCATAAAAAAAAAAAAAACAAAAACAAAAAAAAAACAAAAAAAAAAACGTACAATCCAATATACCCAATACTATACCCACAGTTGAACATTATTGTCTCATGTCATTTAAAGGGACAGTAACTATTCATTCACTTGGATTCTTCACAGGATATATTTATGTTTTGTGACATAGTTTTTGCAAATTTTATTTTGTTGTGTTTGAGCGCAGCACTGTTTTTACTATTTTACCGGAAAGGTTTGGTTTATTGTCCCTTTTAGTGCTAGCTGCTGTTTTCTTTACTTTTTCCGCTAAGTGCTCACTTTACATTTTTCATCTACTTTTAAAAACGCACTGCATTATATCGCATGGTACTACTGTAGTATAATGAGACTTGGTGCTCGCAAAAGCACTGCATTTGCGATCTGCCTTTGGGATGCCGTTAACAATACATTGGGACCCGCATGCAGATCGCATGCGGGTGCCACCCTGTGCTCTGGTGTGAACTGGCCCTCAAATCACAGTTCCTTTTTTTTAAAGAACAGATTACAGTTTTCTATTTTGCAATATTTAATCGCATCATTTAGTATTATTTTTTGTTTTACCACAGGCTGTAACGCTGAACCGGAGTAAGATCAATAAAGACACACTGCCCCTTGCACACGGGGCGTCTAGGAGCAGTGTGCTCCTCCCTGCGTTTTATTGCCCCCAGGATGGACTGGTTTAGCATCCAGGCCTGCAGCAGGCTGCCTGTCAAAGTCTATGGCAAGCAGTGCCTGGATGGGGCTGAATACTGTACCCAGCGATACGCCTAGGGTTGCCACCCTTTCTTCAAGTCAAACCCAAACACTTCAGCGGCGCACAGCTATTTTTTTATACATATATTTTGCTAATAAATAACATTTCTAAACATATGAAGTTAATAATAAGAGTCCTCAGAGTTCCCTTTCACTGTAAGGGGGGACTCTGCAGACTCTGATGTAAGGGAGGACTCTGGGGACTTTAACATAAGGGATGCTCTGGGAATCCTGATTTAAGGGGGAACACTGAAAACTCTGATGTACGGAGAGGACTCTGATGTTAGGGGGAACACTGAGAACTCTGATTTACGGAGAGGACTCTGATGTTAGGGGGAACACTGAGAACTCTGATTTACGGAGAGGACTCTGAAGTAAGGGGGAACACTGTGGCCTCTGGTGTAAAGGGGAACTCTGATGTAAGGGGTGCTCTGAGAACCCCCGCTGTCAGCGGGAAGCCCGCTGACAGCTGATGACTCATTGGTGAAGATTCATTGTTTGTTAAGGACGATGCTTCCCGGCCTGCTCATTAGCAACCAGCTATATACAGTGAATGTATAAAAAAAATATGAAATCGCAAAACGCGGTAAAAACGTTTTGGATGCAGGTCCATTGAAGTCTATTACATACAAAACGCTGCATTTTGCAGGAAAAAAAAGTCCCCAACCCTTTCCAAAAACGCAGAGGCACAAAAATGCATTGATGTGAACTTGTTCCATAGGAACCCATGTTAAAAAAAATTCCCTGCATTTCTACAAAATGCAAAAAGCATCAAAAAGCGTATTAGTGTCAATCCAGCCTAAGGCCTCATGCACACCTAAAGTGGAACTCTAAGCAAATGTTTCTTTGGATTTTTTTTTTTTTGCCATCTGTGTCCCATTGCACAGATTTCCCTTCGCTTCCTGTCCTATAGCCAAACAGGAAGTGAGAGAAAATCCCTTCAAATGAAGGGAATTCTCCGGGGGTTCCCCAGGTCACCAGAACTAGTGTCCCCACTGGTAGATTTCCCCACTATTGCTTTTCTGGGGACAACCCAAAATTTGGAATTTTTCTTTTACTTGCAACAGCTGCAGCCGCTCATTTTTTTTTACACGCATTTTTTATATTCTTTACTTTGGAGCGGCACCATTCATTTGATTGGGCCTCCCTCTGCTCCAAAAACGCTCAAAAAGAAGATCATGTTCCAAATCTTGGCACAGATCCCGGAGCGCTTGCGGTTGCGATTGTTGCTGTGACTGTACCGTGATTTGTCGATTGACAATCGCTTTAAAATCGCACCGCGTTTAGGGTGCCATTAAGAAATAATGGCATCGCAAACGCGTTCCGCGTTCTGCCACGAATTCTGGAATCGTGGGCAGAATTGCGACGATTCCTCCCGCGATCCAGAACGCCCAGGTGTGAAAGGAGCCTTAGGCTAGGTTCACAGCTGTGCATATTACATTGTTAATCTGGTTGACAAAAAAATAAAAACACGTACATCCAGTTCAACCAACAAAGAATGTGCGGTTGATGCTTTTTTCGGGGGCCCATTTTCCAGCATGTTTTGTGTTTTTTTTTTTTTTTTTTTTTTTTTTTTTTCATGCATGCTTTTATTGCGTTTTTGGGAAGTGTTGATTTTGCTAGGAGGAGGTGTCTGTTGTCATGCAGAAAATGAATATGTTTTGGATGTGATTTCAGTGAAGTCTATGGAGCCAATAAAGCACCGAGCTGGGTGTAAAAAATAGTCCCTGCGACTGTCCAAAAAATGGAAACTGCATAGATGTGTATGTGACCAATAGGAACTTATGTTAAATGGGCTGTAGGGCGTTTCTGAAAAACGCACTGGAAAACGCATAGGTGTGACCCTAGCTCTAGTGCTGCTATCGTAAATACGGTATGTTTAATTTGCTGTTGGGGTTTTTTTTAGCCCCTCACCCACCACTGTGTTTTCCCTACTCTCTGACTTCCTACACTGCGTTCACAATGGTGACCTTATCAAGTTTGCAATGTAATACATTTCCAGTGGGCTGTTTTCTGCTCTGTCCCAGTTTGGATGGATTCTGTGTTACTGATCTTTCCCTATAAACTGACACTTTGCAGTATCACACTGTCTTTGCTGCCTTTTGGATTAGATTGCCCCCCACCCCAAAACACCCCTTAAGAATGATTGCTACAATAGAGGACTTTGAATACTTACCTTTTTGGAACTGGTGAGTAGAGATGAGCTCAGGTGTGTTTGGATCCTAGTCGGAACCCACCTGAACTATCTAACAAGGAATCTGCCGCTGCCGATCATAAGCGTTTGAGGCATTCCCCACCCCACAGCCACATGTAGCACTAACTCTCGGTGGAGCTGCTGGTTTAAAGCGGGTTGTTACCTTCACTCTCGATACCTCTGTTGCACCGGGTCTAGGGGTCCTGTTGAGTTTACCTCTGGACAATGTATACACCAAACACTTGAATATATTTTCCAATGCTTTAATAAACAAGTAACGAAGGAAGTAGCAGGAAAGAGGCAGAAGGAAAGTTGCAGGGAAGCTCAAATACCTTTCCTTAGTATTCTTTAGAACGTTCTTTGCAATTGAACACTTGTAGTTGAATGCATTCCCTTTGTGGTATTCAATCTTTGCTCGCCTGGATAGGCCTCTCTCACTTGCCCAGCAGCCAGTACGTAGCACGAACATAAGTCTCTGCCACAGACTTGTTTGGAATAAAACCCGTACGATCCTCTGCCACAGGATGTATTGGTTGCGATGAATGTCAGACACAGTACTTGAACCTTTAAGCCAACCCGGCAGTACCATGCAATAAGACTACTTCAGGATATGTCCTCCAACCAAGTCACCAGGCCCCTCTCCAGACCAGCACTCTGCATGATCCTTCCATGAAGGGTCCTCCCCTGGGATCTCCTCAGTTGTCCAGCTTCTTCACTCAGGATAGACAGCCCAGGACCATTCCTCTGCTGCTGTGGTAGGCCCCAGACAGGCTTCTGGGCCCACCCACACATTTGCATCTTTGAAAATGGCGCCGCCATTCTCGCCCGCCTTCGGCCATTCTTGGCGGCTCTCGCCCGCCTTCGGCCATTCTCGGCGGCTCTCGGCCGCTTTCGGCAATTCTCGGCGGCTCTCGGCCATTCTCGACAGCTTTCGGCCGCTTTCGGCCATTCTTGGCGCCTCTCGCAGTCCCGTGGGAGCCGCCGAAAGCCGAGAGCCACCAAGAGCCGTCCAGAATGGCCGAAAGCAGCCGAGAGCCACCGAGAATGGCCGAAAGCGCCATTTTCAAAGATGCAAACGACACAGGGCAAGGCTACAGAGGGACACTGACAAGGCTGCAATGGGGGACAAGGCTGCAATGGGGGACAACACTACAGATTGACACTGACAAGGCTGCAATGGGGGACAAGGCTGCAATGGGGGACAACACTACAGATTGACACTGACAAGGCTGCAATGGGGGACAAGGCTGCAATGGGGGACAACACTACAGATTGACACTGACAAGGCTGCAGATGGACACTGATGAGGCTGCATTGATGGGCATTTAAATGTAAGTTTTTTTCCTTAAACTTTCCTCCTAAAAGTTTTTTTCCTTAAAATTCCCTCCTAAACTTGGGGTGCGTGTTATACGCCGGCGCGTGTTATACGCCGATAAATACGGTATTTTGTTCCCGTCCACTATAATCAATACAACATTCCTCTTCATATAGACCGCCTTCTCCTTACCCCACGATCCATATACACACATATATGTTCTTACCACAACATACTCATTTGCATATCTCCTCCCCCCCTCCTCACTCCCCGCCCACTCCCCGTCTCCCTTCACTCCCCTTCCACATTGTGTACACCCCATCTCCATGGTTACCTACGCGCCCAATTATTATACATAGTCCCGCCCTCCTCTCAGCTACCAGGACCCAGGTCACAGGACTCACATCCCAGGAACCCCCCCACTGGCCCGTGACACCCACATTCCCCGAGAGCACGCGGATGAAACTACTTTACAAAGTGTTTTTATCTGTTGTAATAAATATTTTTAACATATATGCTGCACTTAGAGGGCGCCGTCCTTCTTTCTTTTTTATTGTTCCAGAGCTTCTTCTAGCTTTTATAGACTGGCTGCCTTCCATTTATTCAGCATCATTTTATCCTCACATGGACTAATATCTGAACTTGTTGTGAAACATTAACTACCACCACCAAGTTCCCCCTCTCAGGAACCCCCAACCCCCCCCTTCCCCCCACCATTTTTAGTTATATGTACTCGGCTACCTCCATTGTGCACCATATTAACCCCTTGATTGTAAAATATTCAAAGTTTGTGATATTTTTTTATAACCTAACCCTGCTTTAAACTTCTCCACAACTTTAGATTTTAGTTAGAGGTATCAGAGTAAAGGGGGCTGAATACAAATGCACGCCACAGTTTTCACATATTTATTTGTAAAAAAAAATTGGAAAACCATTTATCATTTTCCTTCCACTTTGTGTTGGTCTATCACATTAAATCCCAATAAAATACATTTTATGTTTTTGGTTGTAACCTGACAAAATGTATAACATTTCAAGGGGTATGAACTATGAATACTTTTTCAAGGCACTGTATGTCCCTTGCATATGTGCGCCTGTGGGGTGGGAAATGCCTCAGCGGCTGGGAGAATAGCTCAGGTGGGTTCAGACTAGGATCCAAACTAATCCCTAATGTTGAGGCCAAATTCCTCTGCATTTAAAGGGTTAGTTCACTTTACCAAAAAACTGCCTATGCAGATAAGGGACAAGCTCTGCTGCTTTGACCAAAGTTGAATAAAGTCCTTGCTATTGGTGTAGGCCATTTTATGTAGCTTATTTATCGGCGTATAACACGCACTTCTTTTTTCCCCTTAAAATCAAGGGAAAATCGTGGGTGCGTGTTATACGCCGATCCCTGCTGTTTGTGAGGGGAAAAGCCGCCGCCGCCGAAAAAGACCAAGACAGCCTCCCTGCTGTCTGAGTGGGAGAGGAGCGAGCGTTGCCGAAAAAGACTGAGCCACGCCGAGTGTACTCGGCTCGGCTCTTCTCGGCTGTGCTCGTAGTGACGCTGTCCCGCCTCCCTGCTGTCTGAGTGGGAGGGGAGCGAGCATCGCCGAAAAAGACCGAGCCAACTTTACTGTGTACTCGCAGTCCCGCCTCCTAGCCCCGCCATTGGAACGGTGATGTGTCCATCATAGGAGCCGGGCCAATGGGCGGGACTGCGAGACAAGCGGCGCAATAATTTAAAAAATCTCAGCGGCGCAGTCATTAAACGTTAATGCTGCAATTTTGGGCAAGGCTGCGGATGAACACTGGGCAAGGCTGCAGTTGAACACTGGGCAAGGCTGCAGATGGACACTGGGCAAGGCTGGACACTGGGCAAGGCTGCAGATGGACACTGGGCAAGGCTGCAGATGGACACTGGGCAAGGCTGGACACTGGGCAAGGCTGCAGATGGACACTGGGCAAGGCTGCAGATGGACACTGGGCAAGGCTGGACACTGGGCAAGGCTGCAGATGGACACTGGGCAAGGCTGCAGATGGACACTGGGCAAGGCTGGACACTGGGCAAGGCTGCAGATGGACACTGGGCAAGGCTGCAGATGGACACTGGGCAAGGCTGGACGCTAGGCAAGGCTGCAGATGGACACTGGGCAAGGCTGCAGATGGAGCCGGGCCAATGGGCGGGACTCCGAGACAAGCGGCGCAATAATTTAAAAAATCTCAGCGGCGCAGTCATTAAACGTTAATGCTGCAATTTTGGGCAAGCCTGCGGATGAACACTGGGCAAGGCTGCAGTTGAACACTGGGCAAGGCTGGACACTGGGCAAGGCTGGACACTGGGCAAGGCTGCAGTTGAACACTGGGCAAGGCTGGACACTGGGCAAGGCTGCAGATGGACACTGGGCAAGGCTGGACACTGGGCAAGGCTGCAGATGAACACTGGGCAAGGCTGCAGATGGACACTGGGCAAGGCTGCAGATGGACATTGGGCAAGGCTGGACAATGGGCAAGGCTGCAGATGGACACTGGGCAAGGCTGCAGATGGACACTGGGCAAGGCTGCAGATGAACACTGGGCAAGGCTGCAGATGGACACTGGGCAAGGCTGCTGATACACACTTCAAATGTAAGTTTCCCTCCTAAACTTGGGGTGCATGTTATACGCCGATGCGTGTTATATGCCGATAAATACGGTACCTCATGAAGCCTGACTGGAAAACTTCTAGGATATTGCTAAGTACATTACTAAGACAGGCCTAGCTGTTAGTCTTCACACCCACCATCACATGAGTGAGCTGTTTCTCTGATTCAGACCCCCTCACATGCATTTTCTCTCTCCTGATACAGTAGCTCTGAGCTCAGCATTTTAAACCTCACTCCTGTGATGGTGGAGATGAAAAGTAACAGCTAGGAGTCTCTTAACAACATCCTGGACGGACGTATTCCACTCAAGCTTCATGAGGTAGGTAAATGGCCTACACCAATAGCAAGGGCATTATTCAACTTTGGTCAAAGCTGCACAGTTTGTTTTTATCTACAGATACCCCTTATCTACAACACCTTTAGGTGCTACAGCCTTTATCAGAATCTTTATTTCTGACACACATGTCTATTGGGTGCTGGTTCCTCAGTGTGCTTAAAGTATAACTAAAGGCAAAACTTCATTTTTTTTTACAATTGGATAGAGTGGTGAGGGAATAGAACCACTGTCAGGTCTGTATTTCTGTCAGTGTCCCCGTTAGGGAGATCTGACCTCTCAAATTTTCCCTGGTTGCCAACATCACAAGAAAAGAAAGTGATTGTCACCAGAACAGGAACAGAGGGCAGATATTCCAGCAGGGATACTTGTTCCCATGACAACTAAGCAGATTTCCCTCACATTGCAAAGATATCCTCTCACTTCCTGTTGAGTCTACAGGACAGGAAGTGAAGGCAAATTGCCCTATTTAGATACAGATGGCAAAAAAAAACAAAAAACTGACAGCGGTTTTAACCTTCCTCTATTCAAATGAACTTGCAGCCCACTGCAAAGGAACAGTATCTCACAAAAGTGAGTACACCCCTCACATTTTTGTTAATATTTTATTATATCTTTTCATGTGACAACACTGAAGAAATGACACTTTGCTACAATGTAAAGTAGTGAGTGTACAGCTTGTATAACAGTGTAAATTTGCTGTTCCCTCAAAATAACTCAACACACAGGCATTAATGTCTAAACCGATGGCAACAAAAGTGAGTACACCATTAAGTGAAAAAGTCCAAATTGGGCCCAATTAGCCATTTTCCCTCCCCGGTGTCATGTGACTTGTTAGTGTTACAAGGTCCCAGGTGTGAATGGGGAGCAGGTGTGTTAAATTTGGTTATGGCTCCACTTTATGTTGCTCTACATAAAGATGGCCCCTGGGCTTTAAGAAGATTGCCAAGACCCTGAAACTGAGCTGCAGCACGGTGGCCAAGACCATACAGCGGTTTAACAGGACAGGTTCCACTCAGAACAGGCCTCGCCATGGTCGACCAAAGAAATTGAGTGCATGTGCTCAGCGTCATACCCAGAGGTTGTCTTTGGGAAATAGTTGTATGAGTGCTGCCAGCATTGCTGCAGACATTGAAGGGGTGGGGGGTCAGCCTGTCAGTGCTCAGACCATACGCTGCACACTGCATCAAATTGGTCTGCATGGCTGTCGTCCTAGAAGGAAGACTCTTCTAAAGATGATGCACAAGAAAGCCCGCAAACAGTTTGCTGAAGACAAGCAGACTAAGGACATGGATTACTGGAACCATGTCCTGTGGTCTGATAAGATAAACCTATTTGGTTTAGATGGTGTCAAGCATGTGTGTCAACCAGGTGGGGAGTACAAAGACAAGTGTGTCTTGCCTACAGTCAAGCATGGTGGTGGGAGTGTCATGGTCTGGGGCTGCATGAGTGCTGCCGGCACTGGGGAGCTACAGTTCATTGAGGGAGCCATGAATGCCAACATGTACTGTGACATACTGAAGATCCCCTCCCGTCAGAGACTGGGCCGCAGGGCAGTATTCCAACATGATAACGACCCCAAACACACCTCTAAGACGACCACTGCCTTGCTAAAGAAGCTGAGGGTAAAGGTGATGGACTGGCCAAGCATGTCTCCAGACCTAAACCCTATTGAGCATCTGTGGGGCATCCTCAAACGGAAGGTGGAGAAGCACAAGGTCTCTAACATCCACCAGCTCCGTGATGTCGTCATGGAGGAGGGGAAGAGGACTCCAGTGGCAACCTGTGAAGCTCTGGTGAACTCCATGCCCAAGAAGGTTAAGGCAGTGCTGGAAAATAATGGTGGCCACACAAAATATTGACACTTTGAGCCCAATTTGGACATTTTCACTTAGGGGTGTACTCACTTTTGTTGCCAGCGGTTTAGACATTAATGGCTGTGTGTTGAGTTATTTTGAGGGGACAGCAAATTTACACTGTTATACAAGCTGTACACGCACTACTTTACATTCTAGCAAAGTGTCATTTCTTCAGTGTTGTCACATGAAAAGATATAATAAAATATTCACAAAAATGTGAGGGGTGTACTTACTTTTGTGAGCTACTGTAAGTAGTCAAATATCGCCATTGCATGAAACTGTGATTTAAAGGCAAATTATTTCTAATTCATTTTTAGATGCACTGTATGTGTAAAACCAATTGGAATAATATAAATAATCTTATTCAATATGAATCTGATGCCCTAAATGACCACCTCCCATTCCCCAGAAACATTGTACCTTTTAGTATTAATTTGCAATCATATATGAACATGTATAGATATTAATGGGAGGCCATGTTTGCTCATTACATAGGAACACTCTGCTGCATTGTGTGCATCTATGTGGCTGATATCTTATTCAGCAGCTGCTAAAGTAGATAGATGTATATAAATTAAATGAATGACGTTTAGTTTGCTAAAGCACTGTAAATCCTAAACAATTGCCATTTTTTAAAAATAAATAAAATGCAACCCCAATTCCAAAAAAGTATAAAATTGACATAAATTCAGAATGCAATGATTTGTAAATCTCATACTAAACCCATATTTTATTCACAATAAAAAATCAGAAACCTAAAATGGACCATTTTAAGAAAAAATAAGGCAATTTTGAAATTGATGGCAGCAACGCATGTTAAAAAAATTTAGGACATAGCCATGTTTACCACAGAGTAGCATCCCCTCTTCCTTTACCAACACTCTACGTCTGGAAACTGAGGAGACCAATTGCTGGAGTTTAGGGAGAGAAAGGTTATAAAGATTCTAACTGCTCAACAGTCCCGGATCTTCTTTTTTCAGGATGCGCCAAATATTTTCAGTTGGTGAAAGGCCTGGACTGCAGGCAGACCAGTAAAACACCTGGACTCGTCTACTACAACGCCATGCTGTTGTCATAAATGCAGTTATGAGGTTTAGCATTGCCCCGCTGAAATATGCAATGTCTTCCCTGAAAAAAGAGGAAAGTGAAGGAACTAGAGTAAGAACAGGACGTTAAATATGCCTCTGAGAACACGCCACACTAAATATATTTTAAAAAATACAAATTTTAATGCATTTACATATTTTTTTAAAAAGCCATAAAAACATAGAATTGTATACCATACAGAACAGAGCATCATGGTATGTTTGGTAGAAGAATTGCGATTCATGTATCTGTTCAATAGTAAGTTGGTCAACGGGTTTTGTGGAAGCACCTGCTTCTTCAGGACCACATTAACATATACAATATACAGCTCTGATTAGAAAAAGTTTTGTAGGCTGGCCACTCTTGTGAAGGTTCACCGCTGTTCCAAGTTATCTCCATTTGTGGATAATGGCTCTCCCTGTGGTTCACTGGAGTTCCAAAGCCTTAGAAATGGCTTTGAAACCCTTCCCCCACTGATACATGTACATTACTTTGTTTCTAATCTGTTCTTGATTTTTTTTTTTTAGATTGTGGCATGATGTGTGGCTTTTTTTGTGATCTGTTCACTTTGTCAGACAGCTTCTATTTATGTTATTTCTTGATTCAACAGGTCTGGCAGTAATCAGGCCTGGGTGTGGCAAGTGAAATTTTCTTCAGCTTTCCAAAAAATTGTGGTTAATCACAGTTCATTTATGATTTAGCATGGGGGGGGGGGGGGGGCAATTACTTTTTCACATAGGGCCAGGTAGGTTTGAACAGCTTTTTTCCCTTCATAAATGAAATAATAATTTAAAAACTGCATCTTGGATTTACTCTTGTAGTAATCTTTGTGTAATATTAAAATTTGTTTGATGATCTGAATCATTTAAGTGTGAGAAATATGCAAAAAAATAAAAAATCAGGAAGGGGGCAAATATTTTTTCACGGCACTGTGAATGTACAGCGTTGTATGACCACGCAATTGTCTATTAAAGTAACGCAGTACCGTATAGCAAAAAATGGCCTGGTCATGAAGGGGGGTAAATCTTCCAGAGGTCAAGTGGTTAATGTGTGTGCAGTAATATAAGGCAGCAGCTTAGTGTAAAGGGGCCAAAAAGATTTAAAACCTAACTCCAGCCAAAAATTTTTTGGTGACTAGTAAAAAGTAAATTTTTCTGTTAGCTTTGTTTTGCTGTCCATGATGCCATTGGGCGCATTTTACTTTATTTAAACTGCCCATAGATGGATAGTTTGTTTGTTTTTTTTTATCAGCTGGATAGATGATCAAAAATTAAAAATGAACAGATTTCCCGATCCACACATTTGAGGTAGATGTAGGAATCCTCCCTGATGTGCTATTGTATTCTGACAGCAGGCCCCCTCCGCTGTCAGAATACACTGATCAGTGCTGCAGCCATTTGGCTGCATGTGCAGATCGAGCACAAATTTTCCAACATTTATTTGTAATAGAAGTTGATCACTAGTTCGACTCTTCTCGAATGGGAACAGCCATAGAAGGATTGAAATTCAGGCGTTCCCTGCTGAGCTGGCCAAATTTTGATCCTTCTATGGCCAGCTTTACTGTCCCTCTGACAGCTTATGACATTACAATGACAGTAATAGCCTGACCGGGGTGTCAGTGAACATACAGACAGGGCTTCTATGCCTTCCACACTCTTTAGTCTAAAGCTAAAAAAAAAAAAAAAGTTTTGGCTGTACTTTAACCACTTCAGATCCGGAAGGTTTTTACCCTTTTCATGACTAGATGCAGTCATGAAACGCTGTACCCAAACAAAATGTATATTTCTTTTTTACTTTTTGTGGTATTTGATCACCATTGTTTTTTGGGGTTTTTTTGTGTTTTGCAATATAAACAAAAAATGACCAAAAATTTGTAAAATAAAAACAAAAAAAAAACAAAAAACATATCAAATAAAAAAAAAGGTAAAAATCTAATTTCTTCATAAATTTTAGCCAAAATGTATTTTGCTACATGTCTTTTGGACAGAAAATCACAATAAGTGTATATTAATTGGTTTGCGTGAAAGTTATAGCATCTACAAACTATGGTGTATATTGTAATTTTTTTTATACTGCTAATGGCAGTGATCAGCAAATTACAGTGGGACTGCAATAGTGCAATCTGACACTAACTGCTACTAACATCACCAGTGAGACTAATATAGTGATCAGTGATAATACTGTACACCAGTGTTTTTCAACCGGGTTGCCGCATCACCCTGGGGTCCTGCGAAGAATGCCCAGTGGCAGCAAAATCGTTATAAAGTTAGTAAAAATCATACAATCCCTTATACACAATCCTATACCCACAGTTGATCCAGAGGAAGGCGAAAAAAAACCCCCAGCAAAGCATGATCCAATTTGCTTACAGCAGTGGAAAACAACTCCTTCCTGATCCCCTGAGAGGCAATCGGATATTCTCTGGATCAACTTTACCTATAAATGTTAGTACCCAGTTATATTCTGCACACCTAGGAAAGAATCCAGGCCTTTTTTAAAGCAATCTACTGAGGTGGCCAGAACCACCTCCGGAGGGAGTATATTCCAAATTTTCACAGCTCTTACAGTGAAGAAACCTCTCCGTGTTTGGAGATGAAATCTCTTTTCCACTAGATATAAAGAGTGCCCTCTTGTCCTCTGTGATGACCTTAAAGTGAATAACTCAACACCAAGTTCACTATATGGACCACCTATGTATTTGTACATGTTGATCATATTCCCTCTTTCTCCTCTTCTCAAGAGAGAATAAATTCAGTTCTTCTAATCTTTCCTCATAGCTGAGCTCCTCCATGCCTCTTATCAGTTTGGTTGCCCTTCTCTGCACTTTCTCCAGTTCCCAGATATCCTTTTTGAGAACTGGTGCCCAAAACTGAACTGCATATTCCAGATGAGGTCTTACTAATGATTAGTACAGGGACAAAATGATATCTTTCTCTCTGGAGTCCATACCTCTCTTAACCACTTAAGGACCAGCCTCGTTTTGGATTTTAGGTGTTTACATGTTTAAAACAGGTTTTTCTGCTAGAAAATTACTTAGAACCCCCAAACATTATATATGTTTTTTCTTCTAACACCCTAGAGAATAAAATGGCGGTCATTGCAATACTTTTTTTTGCACCGTATTTGCGCAGCGGTCTTATAAGCGCACTTTTTTTGGAAAAAATTCACTTTTTTGAATAAAAAAATAAAACAACAGTAAAGTTATCCCATTTTTTTTTTATATTGTGAAATATAATGTTACGCCAAGTAAATTGATACCCAACATGTCATGCTTGAAAATTGCGCCCGCTCGTGGAATGGCGTCAAACTTTTACCCTCAAAAATCTCCATAGGCGACGTTTAAAAAATTCTGCAGGTTGCATATTTTGCGCTACAGAGGAGGTCTAGGGCTAGAATTATTGCTCTCGCTCTACCGGTCATGGCGATACCTCACATGTGTGGTTTGACCACCGTTTTCATATGCGGGCGCTACTCGCGTGTGCGTTCGCTTCTGCGCGCGAGCTCGTCGGGACAGGGGGGTTTAAAAAAAATTTTTTTTATTTTTATTATTTATTTTACAATATTTTATTTATTTTTACACTGTTTAAAAAAAAAAAAAATTGTGTCACTTTTATTCCTATTACAAGGGATGTAAACATCCCTTGTAATAGAAAAAAGCATGGCAGGACCTCTTAAATATGAGATCTGGGGTCAAAAAGACCTCAGATCTCATATTTACACTAAAATGCAATAAAAAAAAAAAAAGTCATTTAGAAAAATGACATTTGAAAAAATATGCCTTTAAGAGGCGTGGGCGGAAGTGACGTTTTGACGTCGCTTCCGCCCAGCAGTGTCATGGAGACGAGTAAGCGCCATCTTGGCCTCTCTCGTCTCCAGACACACCACTGCACAGGACGCGATCGCCTCCGCCGCTACCGACGGCTCCGGTAAGCGGCGGAGGGCACCGGATCCCGGCGGGAGGGGGGGCCCCTCTCCCGCCACCGATAAAAGTGATCTCGCGGCGAATCTGCCGCAGGGACCACTTTTATCTGAAAGCCGGCCGCCGCACGAAAACGGGGATACCGGGGTTATGGCAGCTAGCTGCTGCCATAACAACGATATCCCCGTTCAAACTTAGGACGTACATCGTCGTGCGGCGGTTGGGAAGTGGTTAATACAAGAAAGGACTTTGCTCGCTTTGGAAACCGCAGCTTGGCTTTGCATGCTATTATTGCGCTTATGATCTACCAAAACCCCCAGATCCTTCTCCACTATGGATTTCCCCAGTTGTACTCCCCCTAGTATGTATGATGCATGCATATTCTTAGCCCCCAAGTGCATAACTTTACATTTATCAACAGTAAACCTCATTTGCCACATAGTTGCCCAATTAAACAGTGCATTGAGGTCGGCTTGTAAGTTGGAGACATCCTGTAAGGAGGTTATTCCACTCCATAGCTTGGTGTCATCTGCAAACACTGAAATAGCACTTTTAATCCCAGACCCTATATCATTTATAAACTATTAAAAAGTAAGGGTCCCAGCACTGAACCTTGGGGTACACCACTAATAACCTTAGAGGATTCAGAGTAAGAGCCATTAACCACTCTTCTCTAAATTCTGTCTTTTAGCCAGTTTTCTATCCATTTACAAACTGACATAAAAAAAAAATTACATAAAAAACTGTCCGAACATATACTCTATCTGATCTGAGAGTGATCCTGTAACTTCTGTGTAGAGACAGGAGTAAGAGAGCACCACCCACACCTCCTCCCAGCTCTCTCCCCCTCCTTGCTTCTATGTGTAATCTTGCCAGCAAAACGGAAAGCTGTGTGGACCACCCGCCTGAGCCCTACCAACCAATGACGTCATTGGTTGCTAAGGACAGGTCAGGCAGCCCCACAGCTTTATGTTTTGCTGGCAAGATTACACATAGCATCAGTGAGGGGGAGAGAGCTGGGAGGAGGTGTGGGTGGTGCTCTCTTCCTCCTGTCTCTACACAGGAGTTATGGGATCACTCTCAGATCAGACCATCATACAGGGCTTGATGACCTCTCCTTAGCTCCTCAGCAAAAATTGTGGGTAAAAAAAGAATCAAATCAGTATGGGACTGTACCACCTGAATCATTATACTTATTTGCGCACCAGCCAATAATATGTAAGAAAAACTGTGACTGCGCTGGCAGACAAACAAAATGAATAAATAAGTGAATAAATAACTGTACAAAAGAAATATCAAAAATTCATCATTTGCAATCTAAAATTCATATAAGTGCAATATGCAAAATAATTACTCTTATGTGAAAATCCATTTTTTCCACTTATTTATATATTTATTTTATCTGTGAGTGCAGTCACTTTTTTTGTTTTGTTTTTTTTTTTTTTTTACAAAAATTGTGTGTAGTGGGAAGTAATCAAACACTGTTGTGTGATGAGAGGGATGTGGTGGAATGAGAGTTTTTGTGAGGGGGGTATATACAACCTACAGACCACCTAACTCTGCCATATAAACAACATTTTAGGCATAGGTGTGCCCAGCCTATTGCATTAGGGTGTGCAATACAAACACACCTACGTGTGTGTAAATATATATAGGGCAGTAGGGCAATGGACAGTGTAAGTAGGACGGACGTTGGTGTCAGTAGAGCAGTGGATGGTGTCAGTAGGGAAGAGATTGGTGTCAGTAGTTTATTTTTTTATTACTTTTTTACAATAATTTTTAAATTATTATTATTATTTTATTTATTTCTCTGAGCCCCATTGGGGGGCTTTGGTGAAATATCAGAAGTCTAAACAGACCCCTGATGTCTCACGTTGGAGAATACGAAAGGAACTAAGGACAGAGATTAACCAGTCCATTTCTCTGCAGCCAAGCAGCAGGGGCAATCTGCACAGCACAGGGTGATTAGGGTGTGCCCTGGCACACCCTGTGCGCACGCCTATGATTTTAGGGCATGCCATGCAGTAACACCTGCAAAATCGTGTATTTTTCCCGCACCGCACAAAAATGTATTCTTAATGGCACCCCCATGCATCTTGCAAATATGCGTACGTTATGTTGATGCCTGATAACTTTGCCTCTGTGTTGTCACCCTGTCTCTTGGGCTCCTGTTGGCATGATCAACTGCTGTCATCCTCAGGACACCTGCAATGAAAAATGCCATGCATGCATCCTTGGAGTAGACTGCAAAGGGGAAGCGGCAAATCAACAGCACTGACATGCAAAAAAGGACAAAATAGAAATTCATATTATTTTTAATACACAGTGCCTTATTAAACTAAACCTACTTCACTTAGGATGTAAACCTACTTATAATTTCTAACTTTCAGCATATAAAAAAAAAACAAAAAAACTATATATTGCCTTTCATAAAAAAATTAGATTTTTCTTATGGGTAATTCCATAGAAGAATATCTATAAGGGTGTGTTGAATTGGTGGCCCTGGGGATTGCACTATAAACCTGAGACACTGGGATGTATTTAAAACTGCTGAGCCTCGTTATCCTGCCACTTCCCAGATATGATCATTAAGCCGTATGGTGACAGGCGGCTGCACAGCTCTTTCCTATGGATGCTTCAGATCACACAGCAAGCCCTATGGCGGCGGGGTCACCAATGAAACATTCCATAGCTAATCACTGGGATTAAACTGTTAATGCTGTGTGTCTGTGTGCCCTGCTCCCTCTGTCACTGAGTCTCTTTCTCTCTCTCTCTCTCTCTCTCTCTCTCTCTCTCTCTCCTCTCTCTACCCCTACGCTTTGCTGTTTATCAGGCTCTGCTATTGCTGACACTCCCATTGTAAAAGACAAGTGACTTCAGGGCAGATGTACCATCTTCCTTCCAACCTATATTAGCCAATCCATCATGGATTCTGAAGTGGCGCTCGAGGACCTCTTCTCGCAGATTATTCAACAGTTGCGCCAAATCGGGGAGGATCTCGGACACCTGAAGGAGAAATATGTGAGATATCGGGAAATGTTTATTGTTAGATGCTGTTTTTTTTTTTCTTTACTAAGGGCTCAATCGGGGTTCCCTTTGCATTTTGCTGCATTGTTTTTAATAGGACCTTTTCACATTAATGCATTCTGGTGCATTGGAAAACCGCTCTGCTTGCTGCATTTTGGGTGCATTGATTTGTATTATGCCATTTAATGCAGTGATGTCAAGACTAAGTACCTAAAGGAAACCTGTCATTAACGTAATATATATAAGTTGTTTGTAAAAGGCAAATGCCGTGTACACACGGGCGGACTTTTCGACCGGACTGGTCCGACGGGACGAATCTGTCAAACAATCCGACAGTGTGGGCTTCTTCGGACCTGCAGCGGACTTTTTTGGTCGAAAATCAGACGGACTTTAGATTTAGAACATGTTTCAAATCTTTCCAACGGACTCGAGTCCGGTCGAAAAATCCGCTCGTCTGTATGCTAGTCTGATGGACGAAAACCGACGCTAGGGCAGCTATTGGCTACTGGCTATCAACTTCCTTATTTTAGTCCGGTCGTAAGTCATCACGTACAAATCCGTCGGACTTTGGTGTGATCATGTCTAGGCAAGTTCGTTCGTTTGAAAGTCCGTCGGAAGTCCGTCAAAAGTCTGCCAGAAAGACCGTCGGACCTTTGATGCCGAAAAGTCCGCCCGTGTGTACATGGCAAAAGAGTTGGGACTTTAGATGAGGTGTGTGCCCAAAGATCGATGCAGAGAACAAAACCTATGTATGAATACATTGACCCATAATACAAAGGTAGATGCACATTCAAGACAAACTTTATTAAAATGTCAGTCAACTATTGTCACCATGTTGAAACATGATTGAAGCTATACATTGAATCAGTCTCTACAGAAATGATAAAGCAAAAATACAAGGCAAAAATAGGAGCAAAAACATTTATGTACATGATATAAGTAAAAAACCAAAAGGATTGCAGCACAGTATGCTCTACGCGTTTCGTGAACCATCACTTCCTCAGGAGCAGGCGCAATCCATCTGTCTATAGGGAACATATGGGTATACATAAATTTAAGTTACTCACAGAGACGGCTACCCTCGTCAGTACCAGGCACCGACAGCCAGAGATCATCCCATACATGTGATACACCACGGGAACTCAGGGGGCCATGTCAGTGCACGATGGGTTGCAGTAAAAGGACCACAGACATGGGCGGGGGGGGGGATATCCATGTGGAGATCACCGGTGGTCATTTGACCATCCGGGGAGATTCTGTAGGAAAAATATAGTTTATATGTAAACAATAAATGTAGTCATGTCAAAAAATTATTATAAATTATTAGTAATCTTTATTTAATTTTTAAAATATATTATATTGATAGATAAATAAACCTATATGTAAGTAAGCTAATAATAGGATGTCAACCCAAGAAGGGGATAATGGGTGAGTGTGTATGGTAAAAAATGAATAAAATGCCAATATACAGGGTATTGAGGTGACCCTGGTAAATATAATAACATGCCAAAATCCAAGGTGTAAGAGTGACCATAAGTAAAAAAACAGGTGCAAGGTATTAAAGTAGCCTAGGTAGCAGAACGCCCTGCAGACCCAAGCCACTGTGTATATACTAAAATGGTAAACAATAAGGGAAGATTATATAATGTGATAAATGTGAACAAAGGTATAAGAATGATCCTACGAACATAGGATAACACGCTTATATGTTTAAATGGAAGAGGAACAAAAAAATACCATCCCCTCCAGAGCTAATTACCTTATTAATACCTAGTATTAATGGTATTGAACATTGACAAATATCACCAAACTAGATCCAAGAATTTCCAACCCCGCAGTCCTCTGCAAATGGGTAAATGACTGGCAACAGCTATAAAAGTTTTGTTTCTGATCTTTTTCTTAAAAAGTCAGTCGCCGGGCTGTCATGCTAATCCTATGGTGTCAGTAATTTCTAAAGCTGGGTACAGACACATACATTATTTTCAACCTGAGGGCCAAACAAAAAGGTGGGAGGTGGCCACCTACCTGGGGAAACTCAAATGATGTGTACCCAGTTTAAGCCACTTCGCCAAAGCAAGTATACAAAGATAGTGTTCAGACTTAGCTAACTGCATACCTGTTGATACTGAATCCAGGGGACCAGCATGATGACCTTGCATCTAGTGTGGAGCTCATCAATGGCATCTTGTTATATTTCTCTAAAAAAAAGTTTGGTTTCAACCTCAAGTACTTGTCAAGTTCCTCCCTTGAGGTGTGCATGTGCTGCCACATCATTCACAAAGTTTGATTTATAGGCACCCCTTTACATTATGGTGCCCAAGATTTTGGAAAATAGGAAACGCTTATATGGCACAAAAACAATACAGGATGGGTGCACAGATCCTCATAATAATGATCATTTACAAAGCCTCAAAGAAAAAGTGCCTGCAGACAATAATGATACCACTCAAATTATATATGATCCAATAGTGGAATCGTTAAATATGTACCCAAGTCAAAACTGGATTTTGAGTTACGGAGACTTAAGGGGAGTGTAGCTCAGTTGCAGAGCAGTTCTGTAATTCTTCTTGAAACCAGTGCTTCCAACTCCAATTTGTCAGTATTCTGATGTTCTTGGAACATACCTGTTGGTGATGCTGGAACACACTTGCTGATGATCCTGAAACACATCTGTTGGTGATCCTGGAACACACATACTGATAAGGCTGAAACCCACTTTCTGGTGAACCTGGAACCCACCTTCTTGTGATCCTGGAGCACACTGTCTAATGATCCTGGAACCCACCAGCTGATAATTCCTGAACACTCCTATTTCTAGAAATGGATGTAAAAAACATCAGCACTAAGAAGTACCTGTTTGGAAGCTTGAATGTGATGAACAGGAAGCAGGGAATGGGAGCTGTGCATGCTTACTCTGCTGGAGATTACAGAAAATTCATATTAAATGAACATTCTGATTTTAGTACAGTTTTAGGACATTGACTTTGGACCTGGAACTATGCACGCACCATCAAATGGGAAGTCAATTAGCCACAGCTCAAGGAACCCAAGCAATCTCTGGAGAAACCTTAAAGAGAAAGTAAACTTCCATGTATTGTTTGTACCTAGAGGTAAGCCTATAATAAGGCTTACCTCTAGGTACTGTTAATATCTCCTAAACGTGCACAGTTTAGGAGATATTTACTGTATATGCAGCCAATTACGTCATCTGTGCAGGCGCTCTGAAGGAATGGCCACCCGTGCCGTTTCCTCAGAACCCTGTGCCATGACCGGTGGCTCTCGTGCGAATGCACAGGAGTGATGTCACGCGGCTCCCTCCAGTCACACAGCCAGAGTCTTCGGACCCGGAAGGAAGAGGGGCATAGATGGATGCGGCCTTCAGCGGTGACGAAGAGGGCTTCGTTTTCATGTTAGTTTAACATAATGTGCTAGTGCGATGCATACTAGCACATTATACCTATACTTTTGCAGGTCAGAAAAAAAACTGCACTTTACTTGCCTTTTAAGGGTTCCAAGGACCCTGGTTGAGAATGGCTTCTATAATGCTTTTAAGTACCTTATACAGTATGTTACCTAGGCATTATATAGCTTATCTGTACCTAAGATCTGTAGACTGTAGTCTGTTAGGGACACTTACGGGGGAGGGTTACCTTTTACTTTTCTGCACTGAAAGCTCCACACTCAAAACAACTATCCCGTCTAAAAGAGAAGACAAAAAAGGAGAGAAAATGGTCTCCAGTAAAGCAAAATGATTTAAGGTTCTAAAAACTATTTTCCCTTCTCCTGGCACCTACTTTAGCAAACAGAGGAGTCCTGGAGAGGCCCTGTATTGGGATGCCTATCCATTCCTACAAAGGGTTCTATATGGCGTGCATGCTTGGATGTAGGCATGGTCCTGATGTTCGAGTCGAGCGTAAGTTCGTAAAACAAACAAACATATGGGGTGCTCGCCGGAAGTTTGCCCGCCGCAAAGCACCCCATAATGCACTGCCAGATCGCAGTGCATTGACAGCTGCTAATTGGCCAAAGCGTACACCTGACCTGTATGCTTTGGCCAACCACAGTGCGATGTGCTGCGAGAGCTCAGAGGCTAAAACCACGCCCCACACTATACAAGGCTGCGGCTTACACGGCAGCCGTATATAGTGAATGAATGGAGATTAGGCAGGTAGTTAGTGTAGTGTGCAGTCAGTCAGTGTAGTGTATATATAATACAGTTGAGAGTATATAGTGCAGTCCGTGTAGTATATATAATACAGTTCAGAGTAATATAGTTCAGTCCATATAGTGTATATATAATACAGTTCAGAGTATATAATGCAGTCAGTGTAGTATATATATAATACAGTGGAGAGTATATAGTGCAGTCCGTGTAGTATATATAATATACTTCAGAGTATATAGTGCAGTCAGTGTAGTATATATAATACACTGCAGAGTATATAGTGCAGTCATTGTAGTATATATCATACAGTGGAGAATATATAGTGCAGTCAGTGTAGTGTATATATAATACAGTTCAGAGTATATAGTGCAGCCAGTGTAGTATATATAATACATTGCAGAGTATATAGTGGAGTCATTGTAGTATATATAATACAGTGGAGAGTATATAGTGCAGTCAGTATAGTATATATAATACATTGCAGAGTATATAGTGCAGTCATTGTAGTATATATCATACAGTGGAGAATATATAGTGCAGTCAGTGTAGTGTATATATAATACAGTTCAGAGTATATAGTGCAGCCAGTGTAGTATATATAATACATTACAGAGTATATAATGGAGTCATTGTAGTATATATAATACAGTGGAGAGTATATAGTGCAGTCAGTGTAGTATATATAATACGTTGCAAGGTATATAATACAGTGTATTGAAGTGGTTAAGGGGAACCCTATGACAGAATTAAGAAAAAAAATGGTGTGGGGTCCCCTCCAAAATCCATACCAGGCCCTTTGGGCCTTTTATAGATTTTAAGGGGAACTTCACACCAAAATTAACCACTTCCTACCTCGCCCATAGTCAAATGACATCAGCAGGAGGGATCTCCCATCCTGGGCGGGCGTCATATGACGTCCTTGGCTTTCCAGCTGTCTAGGGGGCATGCACGCCTGCCGCATCACTCGGGAGCCGGTGCACGTGCCCGGCGGCCGCGATGTCCGTCAGGCACACGCGATTGCCGGTAGAAGAGCCGGGACGTGGATCTGTGTGTGTAAACACACAGATCCATGCCCTGTCGGGGAGAGGAGACCAATCATGTTCCCAGTACAGAGGAACACTGATCGGTCTCCTCCCCTTGTGAGTCCCCCCCTACAGTTAGAATCACTCCCTAGGTAACACATTTAACCCCTTGATTGCCCCCTAGTGTTAACCCCTTCCCTGCCAGTGACATGCATTTTTATAGTACTGATCACTGCATAAATGTGAATGGTCCCAAAATAGTGTCAAAAGTGTCTGTGTCCGCCGCAATGTCACAGTCATAATAAAAATCGCAAATCGCCCCCATTACTAGTAAAAAAAATAAAAATGCCATAAATCTATCCCCTATTTTGTAGACGCTATAACTTTTGCGCAAAATAGGGTAGCACCGACACACTATCACTTCGGTGCCGATACCGAGTATTTGCACAAGTATCGGTACTCGTGCAAATGCACCGATACCTGAAACCAATACTTTCAGGCTCGGTTCTTTGAGCTGTCAGTGGGTCTCCCCTGTTGATAGCTGAAGTGTTAAAGAAGTCCGGTAATTGGAGTTGTAAAAAAAAAAAGCAGCCGACAATGTTTATTAACAACATTGCTCAGCTGAAACACTAAAATAAAAAGAAACATTGTTTCTTTTTGAATCTTTCTGTTTCTTCATCTGCAGATCAAAGGGATCAACAAATGTTCATCTGTTTAACCCCAAATAAACCCTTAATTTACTCTAATCAGCCTTAATTAACTCCCTATTCTCTTCCATGTAATTATTTTCCTGCTTTTTTTTTTGTTCACATCTATTTTATAAACGATAAACGATTAAAACTATTTTTGTTTGCTTTGTTAGTGAATATTTTTACACATATATTATTAACATATATTTACACATTTCACATTGAAAAAGCGCAAAATTAGAAAAAAATCTATTTATTTCATTTGTAAATAACTTTTCAATGCTTTGTACCATTGCTGACAGCTGAAGTTAAAACAAGACAGTTGTGGTAGGGATCGGTAACTGGTATCGGCGAGTACTAAAAAAAAGTATTGGTGCTCGTAAAAAAATGGTATTGGTGCATCCCTAGTGCAAACCAATCAATATATACTTATTGCGATTTTTTTTTTTTTTTTTTTACCAAAAATATGTAGAAGAATACATATCGGCCTAAACTGAGGAAATTTTTTTTTTTTTTAAATTGGGATATTTATTTTACCAAAAAGTAAAAAATATTGTGTTTTTTTCAAACTTGTCACTGTTCTTTTGTTTATAGTGCAAGAAATAAAAACCGCAGAGGTGATCAAATACCACCAAAAGAAAGCTCTATTTGTGGGGGAAAAAATGATAAAAATTTAATTTGGGTACAGTGTTGCATGACCGCGCAATTGTCATTCAAAATGCGACAGCACTTAAAACTGAAACTGGTCTGGGCGGGAAGGGGGTGAAAATGCCCTGTATTGAAGTGGTTAAAAAAGAAAAGTGTGGGGTCCCCCCCAAAATCTATACCAGGCCCTTAGGGTCTGGCATAGATTTTAAGGGAAACTCCACGCCAGCATTTTTTTAAAAAATGGCGTGGGGTCCCCCCAAAATCCATACCAGACCCTTATCCGAGCATGGAGCCTGGCAGGCCAGGAAAGGGAGGGGACGAGCGAGCGCCCCACCTCCTGAATCATACCAAGTCGCTTGCCCTCAACATGGGAAGGGTGCTTTGGGGTGCCCCCTAAACCACCTTGTCCCCATGTAGATGGGGACAAGGGCCTCTTACCAACAACCCTGGCTGGTGGTTGTCGGGGTCTGCGGGCGGAAGGGGCTTATCGGAATCTGGAAGCCCCCTTTAACAAGGGGGCCTCCAGATCCCAGCCCCATGTGAATGGGTATCGGGTACATTGTACCCCTACCCATTCACCAAAAAAGTGTCAAAAAGTAAAAACCACAATAGACAGTTTTTGACAATTCCTTTTTAAAAAAAAAAAAAAAGTGTCCCGTGATGTACATCCATCTTCAATCACACCGCCGAGCATGATTGATGATAGATTTACAATGCGGGACACTTGTCATAAACTTTCTCTTGTGGTTTTTACATTTTGACACTTTTTCTGGGTGAATGGGTAGGGGTACTATGTACCCGATACTCATTCACATGGGGGGAGGAGCCAGGATCTGGGGGCCCCCTTGTTAAAGGGGGCTTCCAGATCCCGATAAGCCCCCCGCCTGCAGACCCGACAACCAATGGCCAGGGTTGTTTGGAAGAGGCCCTTGTCCTCATCAACATGGGATCAAGGTGCTTCACGGTGGGGGGGCACAGCCCCCCTGCCCCAAAGCACCCACCCCCCCCCATGTTGAGGGCATGTGGCCTGGTATGGTTCAGGAGGGGGGGCGCTCACTTGTCCCCCCCCATCCTGACCTGCCAGGCTGCATGCTCGGATAAGGTTCTGGTATGGATTTGGGGGGGGCCCACACCAATTTTTTTTTTTTTAATTGTGGCGTGAAGTTCCCCTTAAAATCTTAGTTCTCGAGCAGTTTTAATAAGTGCCCTGCCAGCTAACCTAAAATCTAATAAAGATTCTGTAGGTAAAAGAAGAAGACTAAAAGAAAAAAAAATAATCGGAAAGCATTTCATAAACTGTTTAGTCAATAAATTATTTGCCAACTAAAATCAAGCTACTTGCTGTGGGGGCACCCGGCAGGAGGGAGGAGCCAAGAGCGCCGGCGTGAGACCCAAGATGAGGAGGATCTAAGCTGCTTTGTGCAAAACCATAACATGTTTGTTATTTTAAAAAAACAAGACTTTAGCATAGTTTTAAGCTTGGTTCCACATTTTTTTACCTACCTGAGCCTCCCTATTGGTTGTTTGTTTGATATGATGGTTTGCCTCGCTGATAAATGGGGAGGAATGGGGTGAGGGGGGGTTAGTGCTGGAGCTCAGGGCTAATATTGACTTTTACAGGAAAAGTCAAGATTTGCATCTAACATTGGCCGATAATATCTGGTAGGCTTATCTTTAGGTGTATTTTCTTCCATTCATCTGAAATTGCATCAGTTATTGTTTCTTTTGAACTTCTGATTCTGTTAGATCGCTTTCTTCTGTGAACTTACTAAAAGCAAAGCTATCCCAAGCTTAAACCTATAAGAGCGTCACTTCCTACAAGAGGTCACCAGAGCTTTATTGGTCAAAGTCTTCTCCTGGGAGTCATGGGAATCTCAGAGCTTTAGGAGCAGACTGAAAGCAAAAAAATATATACATCAGGACCAAGGAGCATTTATGCAATGGCATTCCTTTCTGTCAACCAGTATTCTAATTCAGTCCATGCTATCCGTATTTCTCTCTGTATATTCCTAAGATCCAGCAGGGTACGCAATGTGCTAGTGGCACCACTTCTCAGCAAGTGACTGCATTGTGGTAGTACAGGATACATAGTTACATAGTAGGCGAGGTTGAAAAAAGACACAAGTCCATCAAGTCCAACCTATGTGTGATTATGTGTAAGTATTACATTGTATATCCCTGTATGTTGCATTCATTTAGGTGCTTAGCTAATAGTTTCTTGAAACTATCAATGCTCACCACTGAGACCACCGCCTGTGGAAGGGAATTCCACATCCTTGCCGCTCTTACAGTAAAGAACCCTCTACGTAGTTTAAGGTTAAACCTTTTTTCTTCTAATTTTAATGAGTGGCCACAAGTCTTGTTAAACTCTCTTCTGCGAAAAAGCTTTATTTCTATTGTAGGGTCACCAGTACGGTATTTGTATGTTGAAATCATATCCCCTCTCAAGCGTCTCTTCTCCAGAGAGAATAAGTTCAGTGCTCGCAACCTTTCTTCATAACTAAGATCCTCCAGACCCTTTATTAGCTTTGTTGCCCTTCTTTGTATTCGCTCCATTTCCAGTACATCCTTCCTGAGGACTGGTGCCCAGAACTGGACAGCATACTCTAGGTGCGGCCGGACCAGAGTCTTGTAGAGTGGGAGAATTATCGTTTTATCTCTGGAGTTGATCCCCTTTTTAATGCATGCCAATATTCTGTTTGCTTTGTTAGCAGCAGATTGGCATTGCATGCCATTGCTGAGCCTATCGTCTACTAGGACCCCCAGGTCCTTTTCCATCCTAGATTCCCCCAGAGGTTCTCCCCCCAGTGTATAGATTGCATTCATATTTTTGCCACCCAAATGCATTATTTTGCATTTTTCTACATTGAACCTCATCTGCCATGTAGTTGCCCACCCCATTGTTCAGATCTTTTTGCAAGGTTTCCACATCCTGCGGAGAAGTTATTGCCCTGCTTAGCTTAGTATCGTCTTCAAACACACAGATTGAACTGTTTATCCCATCCTCCAGGTCGTTTATGAACAAATGAAATAGGATTGGTCCCAGCACAGAACCCTGGGGAACCCCACTACCCACCCCTGACCATTCCGAGTACTCCCCATTTCCCACCACCCTCTGACCTCGCCCTCGTAGCCAGTTTTCAATCCATGTACTCACCCTATGGTCCATGCCAACGGACCTTATTTTGTACAGTAAATGTTTATGGGGAACTGTGTCAAATGCTTTTGCAAAATCCAGATACACCACGTCTACGGGCCTTCCTTTATCTAGATGGCAACTCACCTCCTTATAGAAGGTTAGTAGATTGGTTTGGCAAGAACGATTCTTCATGAATCCATGCTGATTACTGCTAATGATACCGTTCTCATTACTAAAATCTTGTATATAGTCCCTTATCATCCCCTCCAAGTGTTTACATACTATTGATGTTAGGCTAACTGGTCTGTAATTCCCAGGGATGTATTTTGGACCCTTTTTAAATATTGGTGCTACATTGGCTTTTTTCCAATCAGCTGGTACCATTCCAGTCAGTAGACTGCCTGTAAAAATTAGGAACAACGGTCTGGCAATCACTTGACTGAGTTCCCTAAGTACCCTCGGATGCAAGCCATCAGGTCCCAGTGATTTATTAATGTTAAGTTCTCAAGTCTAATTTTAATTCTGTCCTCTGTTAACCATGGAGGTGCTTCCTGTGTTGTTTCATGAGGATAAACACTGCAGTTTTGGTTACTGAAGCACTCGTGAAGACTGAGGAGAAGAATAAATTTAATACCTTTGCCATCTCCCCATCCTTTGTAACCAGATGTCCTTCCTCATTCTTTATGGGGCCAATATGGTCAGTCCTCCCTTTTTTACTGTTTACATACTTAAAGAATTTCTTGGGATTTTTTTTGCTCTCCTCCGCTATATGTCTTTCATGTTCTATCTTAGCCGTCCTAATTGCACCCTTACATTTCTTGTTGCATTCTTTATAAAGTCTGAATGCTGAGGATGATCCCTCAACCTTGTATTTTTTTTTAATTATTACATATTCCCAGTATTATTTTCCCCTTAGCTTCAACCCTTTGGAGCTCTACCCATAAGGATTCCACCTCCTCCCTAGCTCCCTCAGTGATGTAATCTCTCACATTCACTTGTACATTATTCTTGATATATAGGCATACCCCTCCCCCTTTTTTACCCTCTCTATCCTTGCGCTAAAGGGTATACCTTTGAATGTTTGCCAGCCAATCATGAGAGCTGTTGAACCAGGTCTCTGAAATTCCCACAAAATCCAAATCCTCCTCGTACAACAGTATCTCTAATTCACCCATCTTGTCCGCCATGCTCTTGGCATTGGTGAACATGCCACATAGTTTAGACCGGTCGCATATTGTCCTCGTATTGGGTGTTTCGAGATTGCAACTAGGACTTGCTACTATACTTACCTTGTGTTTTTGTGCTTTGGTCAACCTACCACTAATGCCCCCAATACTACCCTCTGGAATATCTTCCGCGCTGACTATCTCTACCTCTGGACCCTCCCCCCCCATCGCCTAGTTTAAAAACCCCTCTAACTTTTTGGCCATCTTCATTCCCAGCAGATCTGCACCCTCCTCATTTAGGTGCAGTCCGTCCCTTCTATAGTACCGGTTATCGACTGAGAAGTCAGCCCAGTCCTCCAGGAACCCAAACCCCTCCTTACTACACCAGCACTTCAGCCACTAGTTTACTTCCCTAATCTCCCTCTGCCTTTCTGGTGTGGCTCGATGTACCGGTAGTATTCCTGAGAATACTACCTTGGAGGTCCTTTTCCTCAATTTAGCTCCTAAGTCCCTGAAATCGTTCTTTAGGACACTCCATCTGCCTCTGACTTTGTCATTGGTGCCAACGTGCACCATGACAGCTGGGTCTTCCCCAGCCCCTCCCAGTAATCTGTCCACAAGATCCGTGATGTGCCGAACCCGAGCGCCCGGTAGACAACATACTGTTCGGCGCTTCAGGTCTTGGTTACAGATTGCCCTCTCTGTCCTTCTAAGAATTGAGTCCCCTACCACCAGAATCTGTCTTTCCTTTCCCTTCGCTGCCCCCCCACTCTCACTGGAGGAGTTCTTCCCCCGGCAGCTAAGAGAGTCCCTCAGCTCCAGCAGTGCTGGTCCCTGACTGGTTTCACCAATGTCACTCAATGGAGTGTACTTATTGGGATGCTCCAGTCCTGGATCGGCCTCCTTGGCACTTCCCTCTCTACCCTTCCTGACTGTCACCCATCTACTCTTTGCTAGTGCCTGCACCTCTTTGTCTCCACCCGCCTCTGTGCTGGCCCCTGCCGGCCCCTGCAATGTACGTTCCTGGCTCTCCTTTAGTATGGAGGGACTTCTCAGTGCTGACAGTTGCTTCCCCAGATTCAGAACCCGGGCTTCCAGGGAAACAATGTGCATACATTTTGCACAGCAGTATTTGCCCTCGATCGGATGATCAAGGAACGCATACATGCAGCAAGATGTACAAAGAGTCGCCTCTCCACACCCGCCGGGCATCGTACCTATTAAATTTAGTGAGGATTGGGGATTATACCCTGTCCAAATTACCTAACAGCTAGCTTCCTGGCACTAATACTTAAGACAATACACAGGTACACAACAAGACAATACACAGGTACTCGCAGACCTACGTGCACTCGCAGACCTACTCGCAGATACAGAAGGGCAGTTCCTCCAGGTCTTCAAGCCTAGCTGGTGATTAAAACCCTCCTAAATTAAGAACCAAGTAATCGTTTTAGTGTTGATGTGTTGACCCTTCAATACAGGGGTATTGAATTAAAATTATGGAGGTCCGCCTCCCCATTTACATCACCCCCCACAGCACTTGCCCCTTTACATCACATCCCCCCCCACAGAACTGCCCCCCTTTACATCACACCCCCGCATGGCACTGCCCCTTTCAGATCTCCCTCCACAGCACTGTCCCCTTCACATCCCCCAACAGCACTGCCCCCCTTCACATCCCCCCAACAGCACTGCTCCCCTTTACATCTCTCCCACACAGCACATTTCTCCCTTTACATCACCACCAGCACTGCTCCCCTTCACATCACATCTCCCCTCCCCACCAGCACTTGCCCCCTTTCACATCAGCCCCACGGCATTGCTCCCCTTTACACCCCCCCCCATAGCCCTTGCCACCCTTCACATCATCCCCTCCATGGCACTGCCCCCCCCCCCAATAATGTGCTCTGCCCCTACACCCCTTCAAATCACCCCCCCACAGCATGCCCCCTTCACGTCACCCCCCCCCCCCCCTCCTTTGCAGTCATGTTCTTATGCCAATGTTCTCCTACCTTACACAAATCAGAGAGATGGAGGTGCAGCCACACTGAATAGAGGGCAGGAGCTGCCGGGGGTTAATTTTTCATATTAACTAGCTGGTTGGTTGCTAGGACTGCCAGGCGGCCTTAGCAGCCAATCACCTGCTGGTAATCTGGAAAGTCAACTCATGCAGCTCCTGCTCCTGCCTTCCATTTATTGTGGTTCTGCTTCCTGCTCTCCGATCTGTGTGAGGTAGAAGTTAAGTCATGCAGCTCACTCCCATCCTCCATCCAATGTGGCTGTGCCTCCTTTTCTCCATACATTACTATCCTGCCTCCTGCTCTGTGCTCTGTCAAGGTTAGTGGCTCCTAAATAGCGTGACTGCGGGTCCAGGTGGGAAAGTGGCTCGATCTACATCCGGACCACAGCCTGCCATTTAGTGATGCCTGCTTTAAAGGACAATTTCACCTTTCTATACATGTATTTGAGGTGTAACATGTACAACAAATTTTCAAAGAACAGATGTTGCTCAGAAAAGTTATAAAAGGAATAAAGTGCAGAAACAATATTACGATGATTCATCCTATACACCCTCAAGCCTAATCTAGCTGCAGTAAATACATACCTTTTGCCCACTGATTTCAGGGCAGTAGAGGCAACGTGTTGTCATGTCACTTTAGGAAGTTAGGAGCTCCCTGAATTTCTGGCAGATCAACAGTTTTTGTTTTTTTTTTGTACTTGCAATGTTTTAAAACATGATTAAATGTGCATTTATTGTAGAGAGATACAGTACATGTGTTTTGGGGGATTTTTTGCTTTTTTTTACCCAGACAAAATCTTTAAACAAAAAGGAGATTTGATTACTCAGAAACACAATTATTTTTTCAACTCATAAAGACGACTCTTGATGTTATGTTTTGTATAAAATATTAAAAAATGTGGGCATACCATATAGTATGTATAACACTTTATTTTATTAATATCATATGTTGGTTACAAAAGTTGAATAAATAATGCATGTAAGGCTTTTTGTCCTGACACTCCTTTTTCTTTCAGTTGGAGGCACATGGGCTTGACAGCTTATCACATTTTGACCTACATGGAAGCGCATCCATGAGCTCAGAATGCTGGATGAATATGGCAATGGAGGAACGAATGTTGGCCAACATTACTGCCTACATAAAATTGGAGAGACGACTAATGAAAGTGATAGAAGAGCAGGCCGAAAGTCTTCTGCATGAAAAGCGGGACCTACACGGGGGCCTTCAAAACCTACTGGAACAAGTGACAGCCCTGAGGGCACAACTGGAGAACCTTGGAACCACCATGGGCCTGAGCATAGAGTCAGATGAAGGCATTGATGAAGTCGATAGAAATTCAGTACCTATGTTTGAGAGGAAGGTCAGGGGCTACCATGTCCTGAGAGACCTGTCCACATGGGCAGTGAGAAGTGTCAGGGACTTACGGAAGTTGCAGAAGGAGCAGAAGAGGTTGGCCAACAAGACTGAAAGATTCACTGAAGGGAATGGTCAATGAAGAACTGGGGGAAACCTTGAGTGAGGGAATGAGAAGGTGCCTAAGAGAACAAAGGTTAAAGAACACCTGTGCTTCAGCAATAAGCATAATGCTGACGTAGGAGGGTAGGAAGCAAATACTGTACTTGGAATTTCAGTAATGGTTTGAGTATATTTTGGAAGTGAAAAATGTAAGGTTTACTTTAGTCCCATTTTCATCCATGTTATTTGACTGTGGCATGGCTGGGATGTTGGGTTTAAAGGCTGTTTGCTGTGATGGGATGAATTGTTACTCAGTATCTTAGAGAAAGGAAGACACCAAAGCCTTCCAATACTTAAAGCTCTACTCTAACCACAATTTACTTTTTCATAGAGTGTAGAAGTGCTGTCTGTGTCCCTATTTAAGAGATTTCTCTCTGGCATATTAGCTACTTGACAGGTGTCAGAACAGGAAGAAAAAATCAATATTTTCCATGGGCACAGTGACAGCATTTAAAACCCAAGGGTAAATGGGGAAAAAAAAACAGGATGTGACACACCAATAGTAGAGTCAAGCCATGTTTTTTTCATAATAAAAAGTCCAACAAGACAAACTAAAATATTTTGGGGGCTCAGATGGGCTCTTTTCACAGTTCCTTAGTGTATCCAAATCTAAAAAAAAAAATGATTTGGCTGGGAGTTGATCTCCTCTTACCAATGCCCAATAGAGGATAAAACTTATGCTGGCCATACATGGATAGAAAATCGTTCGAAAAAATTAGATAAAGATTTTTGTAACAACTGCGTATTAACACGATCATTGTATCGAATTGTTTTCCACACATATTATCGATCGTTAACAACATGAATGATACATTTTTTGTCGCTCAATGATCAATGCACATGTTCATTCAAACTATTTACGATTGATTTCCCTACGAATGTTTAGAAAATCGTTCAATTATGCAACAAAATTCCAACATAACGGATCTTTCTTTTGGCATAAAAGTTTGCATTTCGAGAATCGAAATGTGCCCACTAACATTTCTAAAGTTGAAGGATCGGCTTATGGAACGCTTTTTCAAACAATTTTCTATCCATGTATAGTCAGCTTTACTTGTATGGCCGATGTACTGAGAAAATGGAGTCACCTTTCCAAGATCTCTTAAACCTTTATAATTGAGAATGCATTAAAACTAAGCCTAGTGCCTAACTTCCATATCCACCATCTTTTGTTTTCCCCACAGTTACAGGTGCTCTTTAAACAGGCCATACACAGTTCGAATCTTGGCAAGTTCAGCGGGAACTGGCCAAGATTCAAACCATGCATGGGCAAGCTGAATGTACAAAGTTGATTGATTGATCAACTTGGGTACAACCAGCATGCTGCCCCCACCGGGAGCAGACAGTGGCTCGGTAGGGGGGATTCCAGCATCAACACTGTCTGTGTCAATGGGGAAATCTAGCAAATTTCTTTCCTGCAACCCGCACAGTTGCAGGAAAGAAATTTGCTCCATGTGTGGCCGGCCTTAACCTCTTGGCACCGGCGCCTACCAGCCCTTTAAGGGGTTTAGAATGCCGGGTAGGTGGGGCTGGGTTTATGATCATGTGACCGTCGTGACTGGCTGTCATGGTGATCACATGATCTTAAAGCTCCCGATTGCAACTAGCAATCGAGAGCTTTCTGTTAGCCGCTGGTAACTGTTCTGGGAGCACACAGGGCGTGCTCTCTCGCCACAGCTGTATTTAAACAAATCCACGCAAATTTGCAGCCGCTCGGCACCAAGGTCCACCCTTCAAGAGGCTGCATATTTGAGTGTGGCTGGTGCCAAAGGGGTTAAAAAAAATCAGTCATTATGTGATCTTTACCAGATCTTGCTTGATTCAAGCTGACCACATAAAAAATATTGTCAGATCAAATCTAATCTATGATAATATAGGTAACTGGATGTACGGTAGTAATCTTCACTTATGCGGGCATTTAAAGTAAACCCGTCACAAGCCTGCACAATGCAAACTGAGCATATGATAAGTAGATACATGTCACATTGCAGAAAATCGAGAGGTTTAATGGCTGAAGTCATGTGCAAACCCTTGAGCTTGGCCCTATCCTCCCTGGATCCAAAGTCTTCCTACCACTTTCCTTGGTGATGGGCCGTCTCGCTGACCAATCAGGAAAATTCGGAGATTATGAGACTGGGCAAAGCTCAACTTTTACAGCATAAGTGTATATAAATTCAGGTATCCATATCTCCTGTTCTACCACTTATACTGGGCTACAGTTTTCACTGATAGTCACCTCTGCTTATGTATGTATATAAGGTGTTTAATCTCATATGCCCAGTTTTATAATAGAAGTCTATTAAGGCAGGGCATACATGGGTCGAATTTCTAAAGAATTTTCTTTTGGAAATCTTATCTAAGAATTTTCGTTCGAACTTCGAACCATTAGTGGGCTGCAGCAACAGACGATTTTTGTGCGGCCATCAGATTTGAGTAATCGAGCATGTGAGAAATTTTTTGAAAAACAAACGATTTTCTAATCAATCTTGGGAGAATCGTGCGAGAAATGTAATCAAAAAAGAAATGCGCATGTGCAAGAAAAGAAAATTCACGGGAAAAAAAAGATTCCTAGCAACGAAAATTCTTTTCTGTAGCAACGGGAAGTGAAATTGAAGGCTCTGTTGGTCGAATTTTGAAATCAATGGTGGCACCATCGAATCACAAAACGCACAAATTTTTTGATTTTCAAAAGAAAATTCTTTCCAATTTCGACCATGTATGGCCAGCCTTAGAGAAACCAACTGATTGGAAAAACGCTCAAAGTTCATCTGTCATTTGATGCCCAAAATAGATCATAGGAGAAAGATAGGAATGGTGGAATTGTCCTTTTATAAACAGTTGAACAAGCAATATACCGGTGCAAAAATTGTCTTTGTAAAATTGTCTTTGTTTTTTATAAGGTTGAAGAATGTGATGCCCACCTGTATTGTTACAGCCCACCACCTTTGTATAAGCTTGCTACTATAGTAGTGGTAGGAAAGTTAGTTGTCAGTTGCACTGTGGTTCTTAGAAGCTGAAAAGAGGGATGGGGTAGCCAGTGCTACTGAATAACAAACCTCAAAACACTTTTTCCATCTTCCTCTCTCCAGCTCCACCTGATTTTGTAAAACCTGTGGGCTCACTCAACTCAACCTTTCTGCACCAATGTGACTTCCTTCCCAAATGCACTAAAACATTCATCGTTGATTCATCAAGTACAGTATTAACCTCCCCTGCCACCCCTCTTCACAGCATTAAAGGTTCATCTAATTGACAGGTGCTCTTTAAACTATTAGTAGGACTGAAGACTGTGAAGTTAAACCATTATGCTGCTACTCTAACCCATTTGGGCCTGGCACCTACTAATGATTTCATCTAAATTCCACACGTTAACTGCCATTTCCTGGGGAGAAGCAGTTAATCCTAATATAATATATTCTACTATTCTTACGTGCTATTTATTACAAAGCTATTTATATATTTAAATTTAGTTTCCTAATTTTTGCTGATCATTAATTTATTATCACCAGAATATATGAAGAAGTTTCAGATGTGTCTTGCTAAAACAGATCTACCTTCATGCATGAAAAATAAACATGATACTAATACTAATGTTGTAGTGTGATCTGTCTAAAGTGGTGAAATATCTGTCAACCTAGGAGAGCGGTTTATAGAGAGTCGCAGTACCGCCCGTAGGGGCTGCTGAATGTAGTGGTCCATCTGTCACCCTGCCCAGCCAGGCACACACTTTTCACTCACTCAAAGACATGAAAGCAGTCCTTGCACTTGTTTTTATGTTTTATTGAGGGGAATTAAACTTGGATAGGGAGGGGGAACTTCTGAGATGCCAAGGAAATCAAAAGTCAATATTGGGACCAACTATATACACCTCAGTATATACAATCTCCTTTTCTCCTCCTGCACTTCCTTGTTTGCAGTGTATCGCTCCTCACTCCTCCAACACATCACTTCCTTGCACTCTCCGGACTAGCTAGCGCTGTAGACCTGACACTGGCTCAGCCAGATCTAAAGCAGATACCCTTTACAGGAAGGGACCACGGGCCCCTATGGTGTAGCAAAATAGAAAGTTACAGTGCTAGCTGTCCCTGTGGCTACTGCTCCCAGTACCACCTCTTCAGGCACTGCCAGCCCTCCTGGCTACAACTGCCCCTTTCCACTGCCCACGCCACCACCATCCTCCAGACTGACTCTGCACCCATCCCAGACTGCTGCATTTTAGTCCTCCCAGGCATGCCTCCCAGTCCTCCCAACAGTGTGTACACTCACCAGCCCTCTTGGCTGCCTCTGTGGAACTCCTGGAGACTTGCCTGGCAGTGTTCTCCCGCTGTCCTCTCTTGCTCCTCTTGTGACTCCTGGCCAGGACACCTCTGTGGGTTGTAAGAGGGTCCCGTCCGCACCCGAGCCCAGGCCCAAGGTCACCCCCCCAAACTGGGGAGCTCCCTCAAAGGCCCTGACAGCCTAACACTCCATCTCCAACTTCCACTCGATCAACTTCTCCCCAGCTGAGCTGATCCTGGGTATTTAAAAATGCCTGCCTCCTGCCAATCCAGTTTGGGGATTTGTCAGGGCTCCTCAAAACACCCCAGGTGGCTCCACCTCCCCTCTCCGCCTCCCTTTCCAGAAAGTACCAGAAGATTATGGAAAGAAGTGGGTGGTCCTGGTGAGTCACCCAGCACTACTCTAGGTCACTCCCAACCCAGATCACCAAAACACACCCAGGCTTGGCTGCCTGCCAGTCCTGGAAATTTACCTACTCTCTAAAAAAAAACTACATTACTCTTTTAGCACACTAGAGGGTGCTACAAGAGTGATATGGAAGCTGTACGTGAATTGTGCTACAGGGGAGAGTGGGCATGGCTTAACAATTAAAGGGTCTTGGTCAGTGTATAAATACTAATACAAGAAAAGGGCCACGTGATATTAAAAGAGAAGTATGGGTTTCCTTTTTTTTGCTTACATCTATTCTATGTGAACTGCTGATATCTAAAAATCATTCCAGCTCTCTCAGAAGTGCCCACATTCTGTTAAAATTAAGCTAAATACCTGTGGGAGGGTCTACAGATTTTCATACTGTGTAATACTGACAATGGTCTGGCTCTGGAGTCTGGATCCATCCACTTTCCTGTCATCTTGCTTGATTGATGTCGGCTCTCTGCTCTGTGCTCATTCCCGAGACTTCACAGAGTGTAGCTGCTCCCCCCTCCCCCCTCCTCCTCCCTCCTTCCTCCCCTGCAGCCTGTTCCGATGGTCACAAGAATCGGGAGCGATATCAGCACTTCAGTGACTAAGGTAGGAGAAGACACTGATAGTGCTGTGTATGTATATCTCCTATACATATTACTATCTACCAGAGTGAAAAAAATATATTTGTAAAGCAGAATACACATATGGATGTGACAGCACACAGACATTCCATGCATTACTGGTATAGGAAAATGAAATAAAATCAGAGCTAACCTTGTGAATGAATCCTGTCATTACATGTTGTACAGTGCCATCACATGCCGTACAGTGCCATCACATGCCGTACAGAGTCATCACATGCCGTACAGAGTCATCACATGCCGTACAGAGTCATCACATGCCATACAGAGTCATCACATGCCATACAGTGTCATTACATGTTGTACAGTGCCATCACATACTGTACAGAGTCATTACATGCCATACAGTGTCATTAGATGTTGTACAGTGCCATCACATCCCGTACAAGGATGGGGATGATGGGACTGTATAGGAGTACAGGGGATGGAGATTATGGGACTGTATAGAAATACAGGGGTACAGGGGATGAGGATGATGGGATTGTATAAGAGTACTGGGGATGGGGATGATGGGACTGTAAAGGAGTACAGGGGATGATGGGATTGTATAGGTGTACAGGGGATGGGGATGATGTGATTGTATAGGAGTACAGGGGATGGGGATGATGGGACTGTGTAGGAGTACAGGGGATGGGGATGATGGGACTGTAAAGGGGATGGGGATGATGGGATTGTATAGGAGTACAGGGTATGGGGATGATGGGACTGTATAGAAGTACAGGGGATGGGGATGATGGGACTGTATAGGAGTACAGGGGATGGAGATTATGGGACTGTATAGGAGTACAGGGGTACAGGGGATGAGGATGATGGGATTGTATAAGAGTACGGGGGATGGGGATGATGGGACTGTAAAGGAGTACAGGGGATGATGGGATTGTATAGGTGTACAGGGAATGGGGATGATGGGATTGTATAGGAGTACAGGGGATGGGGATAATGGGACTGTATAGGAGTACAGGGGATGGGGATGATGGGACTGTATAGGAGTACAGGGGATGGGGATGATGGGATTGTATAGGAGTACAGTGGATGGGGATGATGGGACTGTATAGGAGTACAGGGGATGGGGGTGATGGGACTGTATAGGAGTACAGGGGATGGGGGAATAGGGATGACATTGGTGGCAGAGGGATGGTGGTGGGGGATGGGATCAGTGACAGAGGGATGGTGATGGGGATGGGATCAGTGACATAGGGAGGGTGGGTGGGGTGGGATCAGTGACAAAGGGATGGTGGTGGGGGGATGGAATCAACAGCAGAGGGATGGTGGTGGGGGGATGGAATCAATGGCAGAGGGATGGTGGGGGGGTGGGATCAGTGGCAGAGGGATGGTGGTGGGGGGATGGGATCAGTGGCAAAGGGATGGTGGGGGGGTGGCATCAGTGGCAGAGGGATGGTGGGAGGGTGGGATCAGCGACAGAGGGATGGTGGGGGATGGGATCAGTGAGAGAGGGATGGTGCTGGGGGGATGGGATCAATGGCAGAGGGATGGTGGTGGGGGGATGGGATCAATGGCAGAGGGATGGTGGGAGGGTGGGATCAGAGGCAGAGGGATTGTGGTGGGGGGATGGGATCAGTGACAGAGGGATGGTGATGGGGGGATAGGATCAGTGGCAAAGGGATGGTGGTGGGGGGTGGCATCAGTGGCAGAGGGATGGTGGGAGGGTGGGATCAGTGACAGAGGGATGATGGGGGGGTGGGATCAGTGACAGAGGGATGGTGCTGGGGGGATTGAATCAATGGCAGAGGGATGGTGGTGGGGGGATGGGATCAATGGCAGAGGGATGGTAGGAGGGTGGGATCAATGGCAGAGGGATGGTGGGAGGGTGGGATCAGTGGCAGAGGGATCGTGGTGGGGGGATGAGATCAGTGACAGACAGAGGGATGGTGATGGGGGGATGGGATCAGTAACAGAGGGATGATCTGTATGTAAATTAAAGGAGACTCTGGGGACATATCAGGGGTCACTTTAGATGTGGGGGAGTTGTCAGGCTCCCCTCTTATGTACTGTACACAGGTATGCTCTCTACACATAGCACTGTGTACATTTCAGAGAACAGACACAGGGCACAGGTCACTATGCTCCTTACCATGTTTCCTCTTCTCATATAACACAGTGCTATGTGTAGAGAAATTACCTGTGTTCATAGAAGTTTTCAGTGACGATCCCATTGGCTGGAGGAGACGCTAACATGAACTTTGAATGAGTGGGGGGGGGGGGTGATTTTAGAGGACACAGGAATATCAAAGCCCAGGGGAGAGGTGTTGGAATCTCGCACAGAGCTTACAGATAACAGCCAGAGAAAGGTGAGGACTTCACTGCTTTTCTCATGCTGCTTCCGGGTTTTAGCTGGGGACATGTTGCTATGGAAACGGAGGCATGTGAAGAACGTGCTTGTCCTAGATAGCAGCCTGGGTGTGCACCTCTTCACCAAACACACCCACATGTCCTCCAGAGGGAGGGATTGAAGGAGTGGCTGGATTGTGGAGATGTTTCCACCCCCTGGAAACTTTTGAACTGAAAAAGAACCATTAGAGGCTGATTCTGGACACTTCAAAAGACTATTCTGCAAAAACTAAAGGACTGGGGAAAGAAAGAAATGCAGTGCAGGTATGAGGGTAGCATGTAATACCTATTTTTGCATTCCCTTACTTCTCCTTTAAAAAGCAATCTATCCTTGTATAAACTTTATGGTGTGAGGAATGAGTTAAATTTTTTGATGCAGGATGTAAAATCTGCTATATATCTACAAGCTAGTTTCTCAACAGTATATTCCTAATCTTCAAGAAAGATATGTTAGATTTCCCTAAAGAGGAGTCCAATAATGGCTCTAAAGGATAATTGAAGTCACCTATAAAGACTGCCGGCATCTGTTCCAATCTTCGGGAAAAAAAATCACCCTAAAAAGCGGCTTGAATAAAATTCAGAGCGTACACTACAGGCATGCTCTACGTTCTTCCAAAGAAGTCTCCTTCAATTATTAGGCACCTACTCCAAATGACCTATAAGAGAACCTGAACTCTAGTAGCTGTGTCTAAAAAAAGGTTGCCTGTGGGCTGCCTGTGGCTACTTTTGTTTTTTATAAATACCGACTTGTCATAACTTGTCCAACACTGTGTTTCTGTGTGGGTATTGCCATTTTGGTATAGGACAGTGATGGCAAACCTTGGCACCCCAGATGTTTTGGAACTACATTTTCCATGATGCTCATGCACTCTGCAGTGTAGTTGAGCATCATGGGAAATGTAGTTCCAAAACATCTGGGGTGCCAAGGTTCGCCATCACTGGTATAGGAGAAGGGCTTTGCTTTATTATGTCGGAATTGCCCGGCTAATAGCTGGTAATATCAGATAGCTGGTGGAGGAATATTCAAGAAGGAGCAAAAGAGGTTCACAAAGCATATGCATGAAGCAGAAGCAAGGAGATGTACAGTACTATACTATACAGTACTCTATTACCAAAAGTATCAGGATGCCTGCCTTTACACGCACATGAACTTTAATGGTGACTGAGTCTTAATCCGTAGGGCTCAATATTGAGTTGGCCCACCCTTTGCAGCTATAACAGCTTCAACTCTTCTGGGAAGGCTGTCCACAAGGTTTAGGAGTGTGTCTATGGGAATGTTTGACCATTCTTCCAGAAGCGCATTTGTGAGGTCAGGCACTGATGTTGGACAAGAGGCCTGGCTCGCAGTCTCTGCTCTAATTCATCCCAAAGGTGTTCTATCAAGTTGAGGTCAGGACTCTGTGCAGGCCAGTCAAGTTCCTCTACCCCAAACCCGCTCATCTATGTCTTTATGGATCTACACTACTATAAAAAGATTGAGTATACATACAATTTGAATATTTATTAATAAAACAATTATTGAATGCATATGCAGAATAAAAAAAAATAGATATAAGACAAAAGCTAAAACCAAAACTTTTATTCTTTTTAAGTAGTGGAATGGAGAATGGGCAGGGTTATTTTTGGTTTCTATTTGCCCCCTAAGAGCCTGACACCAAAAGTGAGTGGCCTCCTGATTTCTAAAGGCAAATCTAATGCCTGACCTCATTTTCATACCATATGCCATCTCTCACTTGCTATCTGTGCATAGTGGTATTAGATAGCAGAGCCCCTCTTTTTTTTGTTATGCTGTTATGTACACTCTTGTGTTGGGTGTCAGCATGTGTTATC